>NW_006399823.1:2260939-2311875 GCF_000299155.1 Elephantulus edwardii
GTATAATTTGAGGGTAGGAGGTAAGGGAAATGGGAATGATCTGGTGTGAAAACAATGCATTTGAATTTTGTAAATAAGCTAGTAAAAAAACGTTACTTTATAATATTCCTTCGTTAAATTAGTGCATGAACCTTCTAGTTAGCAAATATTCAGAGATGTTTTACACAAGCATGTAGTAAAGTATCAATATGACAGTTTTATTTGTTTTTTAAACACTATTGTGGTTTTCAGTGAAGGCTTACACAGTTTGGATTCCTATGGAGTTTATCTTTTGGTACATTTTTTCCTAGCCATCTGACCTGACTATCTAAATGGGTGGGAGTATATGAATAGGGAGAGTTAGCCTATCCACAAGGGTATTGACTATCTCACCATTCTACAAGAGGATTGGCTGGTCTCAACAATCTACAAGGGGAGTGGCCAGTCTGGTAGCCACAGGTCTTAGATCTTCTACAGCCAGTAAAGAAGAAAAGAACCTCCCCCAATCCAACAGAAATGTAGTTTATCTAGATAAAGGCTTGCTTCACTTTGTAAAACATGATTCTTCATTACTGGGACTTTTAGAAATGGGATATTCTTTTATAGTTCCAGATATGTCTATCTTTTAATATATCACAACTTGATTACCTTAAAAGTACCTCAAATTCTATGTGACTCTCTGATTAAAAAACCTTGTCATCTTTAGCCTAGACTGCTTCTTTAGCCCAGTAATCAGTCTCTCATCTTGTTGCTCTCTCCCAATCACTTTTGCACATTTGATCAGAAGTCGTTTTTTTCCCCCAAAATAGAAATACTGCCACATCATAACTTCCCATGGCCTCTGCTATTGATGATTGCCCATTGTTTTGCTTTTCTATTGCTAGCTTTTTTTTTATCCCTTTCCTTCACATTTAGGCTTAAACTGAACTGTTCTTACTTCCCTGTAGATACTGAATTCTTTCTTCCTTCTAAGCCCACACTTTTTCTCCTTTGTTTTCTCCTCCTCATATCATCCCCTAACTTCTCATCCTTCCAATATCACTTTAGATTCACTTCTTCAAAGAGACGTACCATATTTTTTTCTTTGTAACATTTAGTGTAATTCAGAATGGTTAAGACAATTAAAAATGTTTGTTTGATTTTTCCAGTAAACTCTCTGAAGAAATCCTAACTCTGGTCACATCTCTTGTTTTCTTTTTGTGTTTAATCAGTAAGCACTCATGCTAACTGATCTTGTTTTGTTACATCCACAGAGTGTACCTGGGCTGTCAGTGATCCGTCACACTGCATTGCCCTAGTCAAACGATTCTCCCACATTTCCCCATGACTTTCACACATTAGCATTCTCAGCGAAGATAAGCAAAGTAGCCAGAGAGAACATCTCGATTCTTTCTAAACCTACGTCTTTTGTTACGTAGATCATTTTTTTGAGTTAGCTCCAACTCCACAGTAATAATTTGCAATTTGAGTGACTAATGGGGAGTTCTGGTAAGTCTGTGGTTAAGTCAGCTTCCTCAGCTGCCAGTCAAAAGATGAGTGGTTTAAAGACACCAGTTTTTGATGGGAAAAAGATAAGGTAGTCCACTTTTGTAAAGATTTATAGCCTTGAAAGCCCGATAGTGCAGTTCTTTTCTGCTCGACGGTGTTGCTGTGTGTAAAAATCAACTCAGTGACACTGAATTTTAATGATACTGAAAGAAAAACTGATTGTATATTAGTAGTTAATCATTTACCTGCTAACTAAGTTTAGATTAGCTAAATCTGTTTCTTCATCTTCTACTACTTCCATACCATCCCCAGCTACCACCACCATTACTGTGCTTCAGGCACATTGGCACCTTCGAAGTTTCTATAGCATGCCAATTATGCTCCCTTCTCAGGATCTAGGGAATTCTGGTGGCCTCATGGGTCAGGAGTTACCCTGCCAACTCAAAGGTAAATAAATCTGCCAGCTACTGCATGGGAGAAAGATGGGCAATTTCCTGCCCATTTAAATTGTAAATCATATTTGAAAGATGTATGATATACTACCTCTGAAAACCTGTGGGGAGGTTTATTTTTTAGTCAATTTCTCATTGATAGCAGTGAGTCTGAGTCAGGATCTTTGCAATTGTTATTCTTTCAGCTTAAAATGCTGTTTCCTTCAATATTTACATGTCTTAGTCCCTTTTTTTAGGTTCTGACTAGATTATAATTAGAGTCCTCCAATAATTCACTATAAAACAGCAGTTCTGTCTGAGGAACAGAGAATGGGACATAGGGGCACAGGACCATGAGCATTTCTTGGAACGGGCCAGAAGCAGTGAGAATAGCACAATCCCTCACTGCTATAGAGCAGAAAGCAGATAAAGAGCCCATAGGCCAGTCCCACGGTGCCTCTAGAGAAACACTAGCAACATTTTTTGTTGACTCACAAACTCTATTCACAGTTCTGGTACCAAGAGTGGGGTTCATTAAGAAAATAGGTGGGAGAGGCAAAGATTATCTCACACTACAACTCCAGCAGTCCCAAGTTAGATGGACAGCAAAACACAAATCCTTAATTAGTAAAAGTCCTGGTTTTAGTTCAGCAGTTAAATTCAAATCATCCATCAAGGTTTGCCTCAGAGCAGTTATAAATCAGCTTCTCCTTCAAGCACCTGGGAAGAACAGCAAAACTTTTTAACTGTGGCCTTTATCTCAGAGCTCTTTTAGTTACACTTTACAACAGCATGTTTCTCCACAGCAGTGCCATAGCCTCTTCACCACCACCACCACCACCACCACCAGTCTTGCCACCAGGATCTTGCTCTCACCAGGCTCTTGCTTCAGTTTTCCTCAAGTCTTGCCATTCAGTGTGGGAAGCACTCTCTCTCTTATCCTAGTCCCACAGCTGTTGATGATTTGCAAGACAGTGTGTCTTCAGTTAAGGTAGCTGGAGACCAGAGGGGACAAAGGGAATGGCTAAAAAAGCCAACTTTTAGCTAACGTTGTAAGTTCCCATCACTATAGTCTTAGTTTGCCATGACTATATACTTTGTTTACACCTGTTACCACCTGATTCTATGTATGTTATCTCTGTGTGTGGTGTGTATTGTCTGTATTCCTTGCTATATTGTAAATTCCACTGAAGCAAGGGGAGCTCTGGTGGCCTAGTGGCAAGAAGCTGCACTGCAATCCCAGAGGCACATGGTTCGAATCCACCAGATGCTCTGCCGGGGAAGAAGGAACGGTTTCCTCCTGTACCAGTCAGATCTGATTTGACGGCACACACACACACACACACACACACACACACACACACACACACACACATTATTCCACTGAAGCAAAGATTTTGTCAGTTTTGTTCACTGCAGTATTCCCATCACCTGGAATAAATATATAATCTTCTATATACACATCTCAGGCAGATATAGTATGTCACTTTATTCTTTAACCAAAACCTGGTATAATGATTGACACATTTAAACAACTAGTAAATATTTACTGACCAGAGAGTCCTATGATAAGGTTATAGAAACCTTATCCTGGGATAAGAGAATGTTATGATAGTTCTTCCAGTGTTCTGCTGACATATGTCAGCCTGTTCTGACATAAGTTGAATACCTCTTTCTATCCCTCATTATTATTGCCTTTTATTATCATCTTCATAAATCCAGTCTGTATCATTGAGATTTGCAAACATTACATATATATTGACAGATATGATTACAACAGCATATTATGCTCTACATCTTTGTATGTAGTGTGTTTTACTAACAAGATGTACAAAAGGAGGAAAAATGGATGGTTTTAAGTGATTTGTTTTAACTTGAATGTGCCATAAGTTACACTACTTGTAACTAAATACATATAGTTCTTTAAATGATCAAAACTTAAATTGAGAAGACTATTGAGCTTTCATTTTATCTTTGGCTTTTGACAAAAGGCTTCATTGATAATGTAGGGAAAAAGTAAACTCTCATATCTTATAACAATAAAGTTCTATGTATATTTTAAATACTCTCAGAAATTCTAGTTTTTAGTATGATCGTTTTACTTACTGCTGTATTTTAAAAGTTTTTTAATAGAGAATAAAAACTCAACATGTTGAAATATTACTCTTATTTGCCAATATGCTGGTTAGCTAAAATTAATTCTAGATTATTTGATGTCATAGTGACCTTGGTTTTATTCCCCCTCTATTGTTTAACTCTGGGATTTAGTCAAATAGATAATTATGTATTTAGTAAGCATTCTTTGAGCACCAGTTGTGTACCAGTAATTATGGCAGTATTGGACATAATGATGAATACGTCCTAGAAGATATATAAGAACAATCTGAATTTGTTGCCATGTCAAATAACCTCAAGATCCTCAGAAATTTCTTTCTTATTACTTTGCATTTAGCAACAAATATCTGGAGAAGATGAAGTAGAGTTTTCTGATAAAGATGAGCCTGACATTGATGGGGACGTTTCCAGTGACTGCCCTACCATTCGAGTTCCCTTGACATCTCTTAAAAGCCATCAAGGAGTGGTCATAGCAGCCGATTGGTTGGTTGGAGGGAAACAGGCAGTGACAGCCTCCTGGGACAGAACAGCGAATCTCTATGATGTAGAGACATCCGAACTTGTTCATTCCCTGACTGGTACTTTCCTTTAAGAACTTAAGTTGTCTATTTTATTCCTTTCATGCTAATGTTTTATTATCTTATATTGTTGGGGTTTTTTTTTCTTTGCCAGTATTATTTTTACTATTAGGTTTTCACTCAGACTCTTAGGTTTTATTGTTAGAGATCCTTCTAATTAATTGAACTCTTGCTAGGTACTTTTTAAAAATGATTTTTATGGGATAAATCAGAGCCGATAATATGTAGATGTTTGAAATATGGTTGTTGCTTTCATTTTCTATTGTTTTTAACAGTTACCTTAAATTTAATCGCTTAAAACAATACAAATTAATATTGGTGTTTCCATGAGTCAAGAGTTCCTGTTCAGATTAGCTGGTCCTCTTCTAAAGGTCTCATCAGGCTGAGATCAAGGTGTTGTCCAGGGGTAATGTTAGCCAGTGACTGCTCTTGGGGTCTAGGAGCTGCCTTCAGGTATTTCATGGTCACCCCCAGGCCTATTTACTTATGACTGCTTTTTTCCTTGGTTGGGAAGAGAGTATATCTCCTCTTTTAATCTGTCTGACTTTGGAAAAGGCCTGAATCTTTTAAAAAGCTCACTGGTTTAGGCCAGGCCCACATAGGATAATCTTTCTTTTGATTAATTCAGAGGTGACTGATTTAGGAACCTTAATTTTATTAGTAAAGTTCTTTACCATACAGTATAACCTGATTAGCAGGGCCACATTTCATACTCACATAATCTGCCTAAGCTAAGAGAAAGTATATATACCAGGAAGTAGGATCTTGGGAAATCTTAGAATTCCTCCTGCCATAGTTGTTTTTAAAAATTTATTGGCTTATGTATTTGCTAAGTCTTTAAAGATTGTGGTTTAACTGAGATTATTCATATGGTCAGACAAAAGTGTTTTGCCTGATATTTTAACTATTGGGCTTAGAAAATGGATTATGTACCTCTGTTCTTGTTCTCCTTAAATGCTTGACTGAAAAGACTTATGCATTCTGAGGAAAAACTAGTCCCACTCAGCCTCCACATATTAATTACTACATTATTTTTATATTTTCTTTTTATGTTGAATTTTAGTAATGGAACTCTATTTCAATTAAGTATTTGTATATGTGTGATTAAATAATCTTGCATTCTTATTATTCTAAGTATTCTTTTTTTAATGTTTAATTATAGGACATGATCAAGAATTAACACATTGCTGTACACATCCCAACCAGCGCCTTGTGGTCACATCATCTCGGGACACAACTTTCCGTCTTTGGGATTTCAGAGATCCTTCAATCCATTCTGTGAATGTTTTTCAGGGCCACACAGAGTAAGTCATGGCTGTTTTAGATTTAGATCCTCATTGTATTCCAAAGAGCTCTGGTGTGGCCTAGTGGCAAGAAGCTGTGTTGCAGTCCTAGGGGCAATCAGTTTGAATCTACCAGCTGCTATGTGGGAGAAGGATGAGTAATTTCTTTCTTCTTTTTTTAAAAATTTTATTCTGATTTATTTACAAAGTTTGAATACACTGTTTTTCACAAAAGATCCTTCCCGTTTCCTTCACCTGAGCAATTTCTTTTTTATGTGCATTACTGCCTCTGCAAACCCTCTGGAATGTCAGTAGTGGGTCGATTCAAATTTGATGGCACACAACAACATTCTTATTTAAGTTTTCTGAGTTGACTTAGCTCAATTTTTAATCTTGAGCCTTAGTATAAATTTTTAAACAGGTATGTCCTGGAGAGGGTGCAGCCTGGATGTTCTTTGGAGGCAAGAATGATGAGGCTTTGTCTCACATACTTTGGGCATGTTGCTAGGAGGGCCTATTCTTTGGAGAAGGACATGATGCTGGAAAGGGTGGAGGGTGGGCAAAGTAGAAGAAACCCTCAACCAGGTGGACTGACACAGTGACTGCTGCAATGGGCTCTTGTTTGTCCGGAAGTGTGAAGATGGCGCAGGATATGACTGGGTTCAGATCTTTTGTTCATAGGGTTGCTATGAGTCATCCTCGATGGCACCTAACAACAACAACTATCAAAATATCTCTTTTCATAAACATTTAACTTGATTTTGAAGATTTCATAAATTTAAGTATTTAGGAGAAACCTCTGGTGTTCTTTCACCAGAGGAATGGAGAAGTAGAATAGGGTAGTGGGAGAAAGGGGAAGTGTAAATGAGAAGTATCAAAAAAGTTCTAACTTTATAGTTTAACTAGCAAGATAGTCAGGTTATTTATTTAGAGAGACAGGCCAGGACTATTTATATCCACACTTAAAAATAATCTTAACTGGGATTTTTTTTTTGTCTTATTTTTGTTGTTACTATCAGGTATTCTGGGGAAACACACATACAGAGAGATACCCTGTTAATATAGTGTGGAATCCATCACTGTTTGGATTTTTATTAGACAAGTGAAGCATACTAATGTCTAAGCAGAATGCATTCCTGATGTCTAGAAATGTATCTCTCTTTGTGTATATGTGTATGTCAGGTGAAAACTTAGAAAACAAATTAGAGTCCCATTTTACAGTTAATATACAAATTGTTCTGAGACATTGGTTACATTTTCTTTTTTTATAATCTGCTTAATGTCTCATTATTTCCATTTTGCTCTTTATCCATTAATCTTAATTTCCTTTAAGGTTCCTTGTTCCACCCTCCCTTCTCATCCTTGCAGTAGGGTAAATGTTAACCCCCTGGTATCCACTAAGGTTTTAATTAATATAGAGATGTGCTTTTCATTTTGCTACTCCAAATTACTACTTTTTTTTTTCTTTTCATCAATACAATGAAGTGTTTAAAAAAAATCCTATGGTATATGCTTATTATGAAATCTAAAGATATTGAATCTGAACATTTTTCATAATATACATATAGTATGTTTATTATTAAATCAAGGTAAATATGACAGCAAGTTTTAGATTTAATATTGTTAATAAAATGTCCAAAAAGTTAACAGCATGACATTTTTAAGATGTTTGAGAATGAAAACAAGATAGTCTCAAATCCACCTAGCAGCTCCACAGAGAAAGATGAGCGTTCTCCTCCTTGTAAGGATTTACAGCTTCAGAAGTCCAGTGGAGGATAACTGAGTTGGAATTGACTCAGTGGCAGTGGGTATGACATAAGCAAGGCATTTTATTTACTGGAATGCTGAGTCAATCTAATAACAACAATAAGATGAATCCCTGGCTGATTCTTGCTCGTGATCACACTATAAACTGCCACAAAGGATGACCACTGCATAGGAGTTTATTAGTTGATTTACAGAAGCAGTAATGTCTTCTCTGGAGCTATTAGATGGTTTGATCCTCTAGTCTTTAGGTCACTACTGATTAAATCTGGTACGATGCAAGCTCTTGAAATAGACTACTGCTAGATTCTCAATACAGCCTCACTCACAGCACCGCACAGTGTGGACAAGGGGACATTCCAGAAGACATTTAGGAACACAGTGCTTTCCATCTTATGACTTCAACTTCCTGTAGATCTTCAGGGTTGTTTTTTATCCAGCTACTTGGGTGAGAAAAGAGGAACAGCAGCTTTTTAACCACTTTAAGACACTTCAAAGTAAGAAGAAAAAAAAAAAAGTAAGAAGAAATAGTCCTGTGACTCCACCTAGAGGCAAATGACACCAGGCCCTGTTCCCTTTATGAATGGCCCTTACCTAGCAACCACTCTACATTTTGGAACAGGAAGGAGCATAGACTTTTGAAGGTCTACAAGTAGTACCAGCTGCAGCACTTATCTGTGCCTCATCATTGGTAGGAACTCTGAAGTCCAGAGGACTTAATTCCCCCCTACTTCCTTCACAAACGTTTTATGATGTTTTAAGCCTACATGAAAATTAAAAGACAAATGTAATGAATACCCATGTGCACTTTTCTGTTTTATTCCTCTTAATGTATGCACACATATATGCAATTTTATTTATTTTTTTGTTTGGTGAAAGATTTTAAGACTTGCCCTTGTCTTAGATGTCTAGTGTCCTATAATAGAGATAACACCAGAAAATTATTTCAACAAACAGTTAGGTAATCAGAAGCCCAAATTTAGAGTGCCAGCTTCAAGGGAAAGTCTCTCTTTGTTGGTTCTGGAAAAGGCTCTTGTTTTCTTTTGTGACTGTCCACTGAGCATTCTGTGGACATCTCCAGGTACTCTGGTGTCAAGGAACTTGGTAGCACACAGACTGTACTCCATTTCTGGCTATTCTTTTTGGTGGCAGTCAAGCCAAGTCATTGCCATGGAGCCTGACCCAACTCATAGCTGACCCTTCTGAAGGTTTTCATACTGCAAATTGCACAGCAGGACATTGTCCCTTTTTCTCCCACAGATCAATTTGTGGATTCGATTTGGGTTGAAAGTGTAATTCCTTATCAATAGGCCTTGCTTTTAGGGTCTTCCTTTATCACTTTCTTACTTTTATTGTTTGAGAGATACAAGGTTTTACAATGGGTATGATAGGGAGACTACCTACATCTGTGGAGCTCTGCAGTGAGATTAAGATGTTACATTTCAGCCTTGATCCTTTTACAGCTATCAGATCTTGGGCATTGTTGCATAGCTCTCACATTGTCTCGTTACATATATGTGTTTGGGGAGAACTCCGTTCAATCCATTGTACATTTAATGTTCAGCCGTTTTGAATAGTAAACCCTTAACACTCAACAGAAATAAATTTTTAGCTTTTAAGTGTTATAACTATAGGGCTGTTTCTCATGTCTTTCCTTGCTTGCAACCAGTTTAGAGTTCTTATATTTAATGTGAGCCTAAGAATACAATTTGATAGGGATTTTTGTTTTGTTTTAAATCAAGAGTAATACTGGAGTGAGCTTAGAGATGTATAAATTCACTTGAGTCCTCTGTCCAGTTAAATTGTTTTAAAGACATAAATTAATGTTTACTTTCACTCTAAGGACAAGAGAATTTTTTATGAAAATAGAAGTACATGAAGTACTCATATATTATCTGTTCTTATGATCAGTGTGAACTTGCACACTTTTTAATATGTTGGTCCAAAATTAAATTTCAGAAGTTTTTTATTTGTGACCAGTTTCCTTACTCTAAGCATCAGAGAAGGGGAATAATCATCTCTGAATTGGTAGAGACTCAGCAGTTGTACTCAGCAGTTTGCTGCGCTGAAAGGCAGAAGGTTTTCTCTCCTCTGCTTCCTTATCATTGACAACATTAAGATACAGACCAGGAAGCATCTTTGCTACTATTCACATCTGATTTTGTGAGACATTTGCGTATTAAAGTTTTGCATTTAACACATGGAATATTTTTCAGTGATAGTTTTAGGATTTTGTCAGCAGATGGAGCTACAGACTTTTTTTATTTAGTACAAAATATTTCTCCATGATATTAGATAAGCAGTGAGCCTTTAGAAATATCTTGAAATTAGATAAGAAGGAAATGAGAGATATACTAGGACTTCCTATGGTTCCTACTTTAGGAATCGTCTTAGTAAATAGCTGAATTTTTTTTGTCTTTTACACTAGTTTCACAGGTTTAGAGCCCATTTTAAAAATAAAACCTATAGAATTCATTATCTTTAAAAATGTATGAATACAGAAGTATTTAAAAGGCAAGCTTTTTCAAACCAAGCATGAGAATTCACAATTAAGAGCAGAGGAATTGCTTAGGTCACAAGAATATATTCAATTTAATGACTAATCAATGATGTTCTGAATGCTTAAACAAATCCCAGTTCACCTGCTTAATACCCTTCTCCTCCTGGGGTTCTGTTGGATCCTCTGGCCTCAGGTTTTTCTGTAAAGGTGCAAGTTTTAGCCTCATTGACATCAATGAACACTGATATTGTGCCCTAGTTTTATTTTCACCTCTCCTGATGTCTGTAGCTTTCATCATATTGTCAGAAGGCTTGTGACCCTCAAAGGATTAACTGTCGTATCTGTATTTGTAGCCTTTAGCAGAATGTCTAACACCTTAATAAAGAAATTGAAATATTTCTTTTTTAAGTCCATTTCAGACAGTAATGTTTTTAGGCATGTTCTTTCTGTCTTGTAACTGTTGATTTCCTGAATCCCTTTAATCTAGTTTTTTCTTGCTGAATTTTAAGAGCAAAACCAGACATACAATTCTTTACAAGTTTGCTGTGGTTTGCTTTTTGGTGTGTTCTGAAAAACTGTATATAAAAGCTTTTATATGGATTTTTTTTGGAAGTGAAACATTGTTTAAACACAAGCAATATTTCTTGAGTATATGTGATAATAATAGTCTTTTCTCACATAATTTATATTACTATCACATGGAACACACTTTAAAACATTTTTGTCTTAGGATATATTTTTATTTGTAGGAACATAGTATAAATTCTTCAGTAACAAATATTAGAATTTAAAATTTTTTATGACCAAAGAACTGCCCAGTTAATGTATATTTCTGTATAGTAGATTTTCATAAAGCAAGATAAACTACATGACCTTCAAGATTATTAGCCTAGTTTCATTAGTTAAGAGCTGAGAGAAACATTTTTTATTTTCCTCTTATTATTGTTCTTCTTGCATAGATTTTATGTCTTTTTAAAATAGAAGAATATCAGATAATAATACATCACTGTAAGAAAGTTATAGCTAAGTGGACTCTTTGAAATTTGTTCATAGAGTAAAAAAATATATATAGTAATGATTTTTACTGTAAAGAGATAAAACTCCTTGCATAAACTGTGTTTTAGGCTTTCATTTAAATTTTCTTGAAAAGCCTAATAAGCATATTTAGGTTTTGATATTGTGCATGGATTTGGTTTTTTTTTTACTTGCCATTTTGTAATCTCTTCATTTTGGAAGGAATTTTAATTTAATAGGATTTATTTGTTCCAGCTGTAGCTGAGTTGTTGGTAACCCAATGTTTACCAATTTATTTGAAAAGTAGTTTTAGATACTTATGTAGCAAATTATTTTGTTAATAGCTTAAATGAGAAGCCACAGTGTCTGTGGTATGCTTCGAAAGAATATAAATCTTTAATTTGAAAATTTTAGATTTTTCTTGGTATTTTAGGTTTTAATTTATTTCTTATGTATTTATGCCCCAATCTTCTTGTGTGAAATAAGCTAAGTTCTTATATTTTTGTGTTTTTTCATTTGACAATATGATTATAAAGTCTTGCCAATGTTAATACTTGTTGGTTGCATTGTTCTTGTACCCTCCTGTGGCGTTGGACTACTTAATATAGAAATCACTTTAGCATAGGCTCTCAGTAAAGGCTTACAATATGGATGACAAATAGAAATTTTTGGAAGAGGTTCTTATTGTTAGAAAGTATCTTTAGATGGTTGTTGTGTACCATTGAGTTGGAACTGACCCATAATGCTCTGATAGACTTTCAGAGGCAGTTAATTAAACAGGAAGAGACTGCCCATCATTGTCCCTAAGGCAGCTAGGCCTTTGGGATTACAGTACACCTTCTTGCCACTAGGCCACCAGAGCTCCCTATCTTTAGGTTAATTATACTAACTCTCCTTTAAAGGAAAATGAGAAATGTCCAGCCAGTTTTATTCTTTATGATCCTGACGTCTCGATTTTTTCCAGCCTCTTAGAGCTACCCCTCCTTTCCTTAGAACTTGGCACAATTTTCCGCCTTTATTTTAAAAAATATATTTTTTTAAGTGTTGTTTTGTTTCAGTTGCTATAAAAAGGAGCTGACAGTTGAAGCAGTTACTGGTCATTAAGTTTCACCAGTGGGTGGGCTGATGATTCCAATTTATCCTAACCTGACAGTGTTTGCAAATATGTATAAACTTTAACACTGACAAAACTTGAGATGAACAAGGATTAAACACTTGAGACTACAATGTATTTTTCTTTCCTTACTTTTTGCTTTAGTTCTTTGCATTTTCATCCCCAAAATGTGAACTTGGTTTGCTTCTTCTAAGGAAAAATATGCCACATCTAATCAAACAAAATTTTATAAGTTACAGTTTAAAAATTAAGTAATTGCTTTAAAGTTGTAATATTTTTTCTTTTTTTTTCCAGTTGTAATAGTTTTTAATATTTTAAAGTTGTAATATTTTAATCTTCCCACTATGATTCAAATACTGTATTATTTGCTAAAACCCAAGGGGAAAGGAGATGAGATTAATTCTAAATTCTAGATTATATACTTAAAAAGGTGAATAGTTTATGAATAATGTGTCAAGATACTGACAGCTTTTTTACTGCTATCAGTTATTACTGACTCAGTGGTAATGAGTTTTATATTGTTGTAAAGAGAAAAAAATGCTTGGAAAATATCATGGTTTTGGATGATACCCAACTGCTCTCCACTCAGTTCTGACTCATGTTGACCTGATACATGGATTTCCAAGGCTATAAATCTTTATGGAAGGAGGCTGCCAGTCATTTTGGCTGTGTAGCATGTAAGCAGTAAGGCATAATTCTCTTCTTGGATGGCCGTCATTTTTTTTTTTTTAAACTCAAAACAAAATTGACATTTTGATTTTCATCTTCAAACTGCTTAAGAAGTATAGGACATCTCTACTACGAGTTAAATAATGATATAAGAAATAAAAGTAGTATGTATATATCAACAAATTATCTGATTTGACATTTTAACTAGTTCACATTTCTATTTAGCACAGGCAAAAAAAAGCAAAAAAGTTCCAAGGTACTACAAATGTTTGGCATGTAAAACACAAGCTTTAGATCGGTTTTATTCTTGTAAACAAATCATCTCTAAGCAAATTACAATGTTCTTAAGTATAAATAATGTTATTGAGTGAGTGGTGCTTCATGTAGTCAACAGAGAAATCTTTGCAAAATCAGGTTTCTAAAAAATGCAGCATACCTTATAATTATATTAACAGTATCTGAAAGGCTAAAATCAGAAAAAGAATGCAGAAGTTGAAAATATTGTTAGAATTTTGCTTTTAGAGTGCCAAGATTCTTTTCCAAGAAATACAGTTGTGAAAGGTATGATTAGTATACTGTGCCTTTTTAAAACCAAAACACTTTTCACCTCAGAGAGGACAATTTTTACTTTTACACTCAGAATTTCATTTGCTCAAAACAGGGTTCCTATTTAAGCCATTATTTGAATAGAAGTGATAATCTCTTTTTCCACCATAAATTAGTTATCAGTATGTATGATGTGAAGTAACTGACAAATGACTAGCCAGTTACAAAGAAAGTGTAGTATAATAATGCTAACTTCTAATAATTACCAACATAAAACCAACATACTTCTATACCCAAAACTAAATGTTATTGAGGTCAGAACAAGCATGGTTCTTCCATATGGTCAGACTCTGTTTACTAAATAATACCATCATAAAATCTAAAGGAGAAACCTCAACCTCAGTGGGTCCTTCCAAAGAGGCATCATTTTCCAAAATGATGTTTCTTTTTTTTTTTTTTAAATTTTTTTTTTTTTTTTTTTTTTTTTCAAAATGATGTTTCTTTGATTGAAGAGTCTGTACTTACCTTCAGTCCTTTTTTAGTTGTTTGGCTTTTGCGATACCTTCTTGGCGTTTTTGTTTCTTTTCTTCCTTTTACCTGGCTTCAGTCATCATGGCCAATTTTTTTGACAGCACAGCACTTGCTAGGAACAATGGATTAAGGACCAAAATCGCTGTATTAAGGAAGCCATATGGATCTTTTGCAGCCCATTCCACAACATATTCAGCCCAGGCCTTTATAGCCAACATCTTTACAGTAGTCTGCTGAAAACTTATGTCTGAGTTTCAAGATGACTCGTTTTTGTCATCGTTGTCTTTAGCTCAACTGTACACTTCAGGGAGGAGACTTAAATTCGGCCTGGCAGATGGGCACAAGACTGGAAGCAGAAAGAGGGGAGCCGGAAGAAGGAAGCAGTGGCTCTCTGGTCCCGCCCACTGGCTTAGTATATTGTTATGTTGCTAATCAAAAACCCTAGTATGTCTGGCAGTTCGAATCCAGTAGATACTCCATGGAAGAAAAATAGACGGTCTCCTCCTGTTAAGATTTAATGCTTCAGAAAACTGGAAACCCAATGGAACTAACCTATGGCAGTGAGTTTGTTTTTGAACTTGGTTTGTGAATCTGTTTGACTTATGGCAATAGCTTTTAAGCTTTTGTCAAAGAAAATATCAAAGGAATAGGCATTCTGCTTCTTGGTCTCATCTTAGGCCCTGAAGTGGAGACCTCACAAGTTGTCTTCTGTGTCCATTATTTAAGCAATAAAATGTTCTGTGAGATTACAGTGGCCATGTAAGTAGGATAGTCATGCCTTTTGAACTTAGATACCCTCTCAATTTGGTGTCACCTTCCCCATTGTGTGAACTGGTTGTTGTATCTTTTTAGTTGTTGTTGTTATGTGCCATTGAGTCGCTTGCAACTCTTAGCGACCTTATGTACAAGAGCCCTAAACGCCGTTCTATCCTGTGCCAACCTTGCCATCTCAAATACACTCATTCCTACCACTCTACTCACAGAATCGATCCATCTCATTGAGGGTCTTCCTCTCCTGTGCCACCCCTCCGCTCTCCCAAACATGATGTCCCTTTCCAAGGACCATCCCTCCTTGTAACATGCCCAAAGTATGTCAGTTGAAGCTTCAGAATCCTTGATTCCAAGGAGCATTCTGGCTTCACCCTCTCCAGGACTAAACTGTTTGTTCTCCTAGCAGTCAATGGTATATTTAGCACTCTTCTCCAGCACCACAGCTCAAAGGCATCAATTCTTTCTATAATTCCTACTCACTGTCCAATTCTCCAATGCATATAGCACATAATTGTGAAGACTATAGCCTGGATCAGGCACACCTTAGTCTCTGGCCTGATGTCATTGCTCTTCAGTACTCTTGAGACGTCCCTCACAGCTGACTTTCCCAATTCAGTTCGTCTCTTGATTTCCTGGCTGCTGTTGCCAAGAGTGTTGACTATGGAACCAAGTCAACTAACACTGTTAACTATCTCAATCTCTTCACCATCCATACTGATGCTGCCAATTGGCCCAGTGGTGAGAACCTTTGTTTTCTTGATGTTGAGCTTCAATTTGTATTGAAGGCTGCAGTCCTTTACCTGTAGCAAGCACTTCAGGCCCTCCTCAGTTTCAGCAAGCAGGGTTGTGGCATCTGCATAACACAGGTTGTTGATGATTCTTCCACCAATCTTGATGCCACATTCCTCGTCTTACAGCCCAGCATCTTGGATGATCTGTTCTGCATACAGATTGAAAAGGTATGGAGACAAAATACATCCCTGACGGACCCCTTTCTTGATTTTGAACCATCCAGTGTCTCCCTGCTCTGTTCTGACGACTGCCGCTTGGTCCACGTATAGGTTTTGCATTAGCACAATCAAATGTTCTGGGATTCCCATTCTTCTCAGAGTCAGCCACAGGGACTGCAGGATTCTGAGAGATGGCCTGTATTGCGAGGTAACTTAGCTCTTCTTTGGAAGATAAGACCAGTATATGTCACATAGGACAAATAAAGAGAACACAGAATTGAGTGCAGTATTAGTCAAGGCATAACACAGTTGAATGTTTCTATAATAGTGTTCCAAGTTCGCATAAGCACAATCAAGTGTTCTAGGATTCCCATTCTTCTCAGACACAGTTTGTTATGATCTACACAGTCAAATGCCTTTGCATAGTCAATGAAACATAGATAGACATTCTTCTGGTACTCCTTGCTTTTAACCAAGATCCATCTAACATTAGTTATAATATCCCTAGTCCCACAACCTCTTCTAAACCCAGCCTGAACTTCTGGCAGTTCTCTGTTGATGTGCTGTTCCAGTAATTTTTTTAATAATTTTCAGCAGAATCTTGCTTGCATGTGTTAATGATGATATTGTTTGATAATTCCCGCACTCTGTCAGATCACTTTTCTTTGGAGTGGGAAGAAATATAGATCTTTTCCAGTCCTTTGGCCAGGTAGTTGTCCTCCAGATTTCTTAGCACAACTTAGTGAGCACATCCAGAGCAGCGTCTGTTGAAATATCAGTTGTCAATTGTTGAAATGTCAATTGCCATCAGAACAGAGCAAGGAAATACTGCATGGTTCAAAATTGGGAAAGGTATGTGTCCTATCTCCTACCTTTTCAATCTATATGCAGAAGAGATTATCCAGGAGGCTAATGAGGCTCTATGAGGAGAAATAGGGCATTAGGATTAGAGGAAGACTCATCAACAATTTGCGTTATGCGGATGAGACAACTCTGCTTGCTGAAACTGAAGAGGACCTGAAGTGCTTGCTGCAGAAGGTCAAGGACTACAGCCTTCAATATGGATTAAGGCTCAATAACAAGAAGACAAAGATTCTCACCACTGTGCAGATTGGTAGCCTCATGATAGATGGTAAAGAGATTGAGATTGTTAACAGCTTTTGTTTGGTTGGCTCCATAATCAATACTCTTGGTACAAGCAACCAGGAAATTAAGAGACTAATTGCATTAGGAAAGTCTGCTGTCAGAGACCCCTCCAAAGTTCTTAAGAATAATGATGTCAGTCTGGAGATTAAGGTGTGGGTGTGTCTGATCCAGACCATAGTCTTTGCAATTACTTGCTATGGATTGGGAAGCTGGACAGTGAGTAGGAATGATAGAAGGAGAATTGATGCCTTTGAGCTTGATGCTGGAGAAGAGTAATGAATATACCATGGACTGCTATGAGAACAAACAGGTTCATCCTTGAATGAATGAGACTAGGCTGCTCCTTGGAGGCAAGGATTTGAAGTTTCATCTGGCATACTTTGGGACATCTTGCAAGGTGGGACCTGTCAGGGATGTCATGCTTGGGAGGGTAGAGGGGCAATACAAGAGAAGAAGACCCTTGATGTGATGTATTGATTCAGTGACTGGGACAATGGGGGTAGGTGCGTCAGAGACAGTAAGGTTGGCACAGGATAGAGCAGGGTTTAGGGCTGCTGTACATAGGGTCATCTTGAGGCGCAGGCAACTGAATGACACATAAAAACAAAAACAGCAACAACAACAACATAATAGTGTTAACTTGCCTTGCTATGGTAGTCAAGATGGTACAATTGACTTTGGATACTGATATGTCTAAAGTTAGCAAGTATGGAAGGCCATTGATGTAAGTGTAGAGACTTGGGCCAGTTAGCCGGATGAAGGTCTGACAATAGCTTCCCACCCTCTGCCCCGAGTCTAAATATTAATGTGATGCGTGCCATGCCCCTAAGGAGACCTACCATTAATCAGATAAAAGTAATCCTATCTTTACATATTTGCTTGTAATCCTGCCACTTTAACATCATAAAGGTTAGAATTTGCAACACATGAAATAGTTACATTATATTGAAGATCATTGCCACACTAAAACACAGTATTTCCCACAACAGAGGGTTCTTAACTACAGTGTTAATGGACCAAACTTTGCACCTTATTTCAGGTGTTCAAAAGAGTTAAGTAGAAATAATTTAATAAAGATGCTTTAATGGGCTTGACATCAGAAAAGATTTTTTAAATACCTAATTGGAGGATGGTATTATCTCTTAAAAGTGAAAAACTATTCCTCTCGAGTTTCTTGAATCTTGATATTCAGCTTTGTCAGGTAACAGTTGCTGTGAGGAAGTACTTAAAATATTATGTCACTGAGCTTCCTTCTTTTAAGGATAACAGAAAAATTTGGAAATAGATATTGTTGATGGCTGTATAACATGAACACAATTAATGCCACTGTATAATATGTGTGAAGAATGTCGGAAAAGCACATTTTTTAATGTATTTACACAATTGAAAAAAAAACAAAAGCACTATATTTTCACACAAAATATTTAAAAAGCAGTAATTTTAAGTGTGTTCACATCTGTTTTACATTTCTTGAAGGAAAAATATTTTGGTAGATATGTTAAAATTATGAGTTACAGTTAAAAAGGAGTTGAACTAAAATAAGTAAAATTCTATCAGCAAGTAGGAACTGAAGTAATCAAGGCCATAAAGGAAGAACCAAGTATTTTATTCCAAAATCTAAGGGAAGAAAGTGAGTCAAGGAGAGAGGGATCAGATGTCACTTAACTGTCATGTTTAGTAACTGTAGAACTGAGAAGTGTTTTAGTTTAGAGTTTAGTGTTTAGTACTAGTTTTAAAAAGAGTAGGGTTTCTTGGGAATGGCTGTGTCTCCCCTCCACAGATTCACAAGGGGGAATAGTCATGCCTCACATCAGCAATACAGAACAGTTCTCATGAGCTCCGGCATGCATGCCCCCTGCACTCTAGCATCTAGTTCTATCCATTCGGACACCAGCTGTACCCTCCCAGGGCTCTTGCTAATCTACCACTGGACTCACTAACCCATTGCAGTGGCCACACAGAACTCATAGGCCATATTTGCAGTTCTGGGGCTTATTAGAGAAGTTAACAGGTTACAGTTGAGGTTGGCAGCAGGTCCAGTTCTTCAGTCAGCATAGCTTCTCAAGTATACCTGTAGGCCTTTTGACCTTCAGCCTCTTGCCTTTAGGTCTGCGTTAACAATGCTCCTACTCTCTTACTTGCCAGTTATGGTGTGCCACCCCCCAACTCCACCCTAGTCCTCTAGTAAGCCTGGATGAAGCCATCTGGGGCGGCAGCCCCTGGTCCACTCTCTCATTTCAGTCTCTGGTTCTCCACAGCTGCTGTGGTGTCCAGATCTTGGCCTGTTCCTGTCTTGTACAAGAATCTCTGGCTCCAAATGATATGTACTGCATTCACTGCTGCTTTTTGACTAGTAACGAGATTCCCTCCCTTTTGCCTCTAAACCTCCTCAGTTGAAACCTGATGGGATGGCAGCAGTACCAATCCCATCGTAGTCTATGCACCTATTTGCATATTATCACCTAAAAGATGGTGTTTGCTTCATTAACATCATTAGCATAGCCGCACCCAGCCATGTGGTGAAAGACAAAGCAGGAAAGCCATTCTGAAAAATGATTCTACACCAGTGTTGAGACTTTGATGAACTTGACATAGACATTCATACAGGAGTGGTAGGAGCAACTACTGGGTTCAAGTGACTTTAAGAGAAGAAAGGGAGACAGTGAATAGGCACAACTCAAGTTTTTCTGTAGAAGGGAAACGGAATGAGATGGTACTGCTTTAGTAAAGTGAAGCCAAGAATACTTCTGGTTTAGTTTGTAGGGAATCGCACTTACTCAGAAAGGCGGAGCCTCTCTAGTGGTTGGACTTTCCTTCCTTTCTATTTACAGTCCAAAAACTCAATGAAGGGTGAGCTTTGAGTTGGTTCTGACTCACCAACAGCATGTTTATATGCCAATAGCAATGATTCAGTAGAGTGAAGAGAGGAGAGAACTGCTGAAGCTCATTCTTCTGTCAAAGGTATGAAGTTCAGTGTGGAAGTAGAGGGCTTGCTTGGCTTTAGGTAAACAAACAAAAAAAAACCAAACAACAACCAAGCTGATTGTGCTTGAGTTGATATGACTCAGGGTAACCCTGTGTATATCAGAGTAGTACTGGACTCCATAGGGTTTTCAGTGGTTCTTTTTTTCTGAGGCCCATCTGAGTGGACTTGAGCCTCTAACTTTTGGGTTAGCAGTGGAACATACTAAAATTTGTACCTTCAGGTGTAGTTTTGGCTTTAAGATAGGACTACTGATAGTTCATCTTAAGCAGCTTCCAGGAAGGTTGTATCTAAGTTGAGCTTGCATGGAAAATTTCTGGTGGAAGGGAAGGAATAAATGGAGGGAGAGGAGAAAGTGAAAGAACTTTAATAAGAATTGGGGGGTAGTGTTAAGGGCCCTCTTGAGGTATAGGGTCATGAATTTACAATGGAACCAGTCAGCATAGTTGTGTATTTTTCTCCAGCTCTATTTAGCTATCCAAGTAAGTGTAATCATGGAGTAAGCAGAGAGTTGAATTTAATTAGGTTGTGGTTGCCAAGTAAATACAGACAAAGCAAGAAAGTGGCCCAGGGAATTGAGGATATGTGCAGGAGTGTAATTACAATTGCCCATGGATGTTAAGCTGACCTTGGAATTTGCTTTGAATGTGGACTGGATTGTGAGTATTTTTTTTTTCTTTTTCTAAGAAAACAATGATACAATTACTATATTTCCTTTTCTGTTAGTTTTTATGTACTATGTGGGGGTTCTCTGAGTAATTCAGAGGACAGAAGACAATATAAATTACCTCATATTTGGAGAGTGTATTGCCTTAGTAAGTCATATAATATTAGAACTTTAGACTAAAGAATGATTCCCTTTATGCATGCAGCTGTTAAACTCTTGATTACAAAGATGAAGGGTTGACAGTTCAAACCCACCCAGTGGCATCTTGAGGAACAGACCTGGGAGGCTGTTTCTGAAGGCCACAGCCTTGAAAACCACATGAAGTCGTTGTACACACCCCCCATTGCTTAGGGAGTGCTGGTGGCTTAGTGGTAAGGAGTTGCACGGCCCTCCCAAAGGTAAGCAGTTAAATCCACCAGTGCTCTTCAGGAGAAAGATGGACAGTCTCCTCCCATGTGTTTTACAGCCTTTGAAAACCCGTATCACCTATGAGGTAGTTCCGACTCAATGGCACATAACAACATGATGTCTGTTTGGGTAACATCTGACCACACGTTTGTCCGTGACCTAATTTGTTCTTAAAGGGAAAAGATGCTTTCGTTTTGTTATTACCCATAATATCCTGGTGGCATGGCACATTATGTGCCAAGTATTCAAATACATTACCTGCTCCCTGGTAGAAAGATGGAACATCTCCTATTAGGATATACAGCTTCAGAAACCTGATAGAGAGCTGTTATATATCAGAACCTACTCAACAGCAATCGGCTCCAAACCTACATTCTTGTAGTACAGGACCGGAGGTGGGGTACTGACAAGAGAGACTGAGAACATGGCTCTGGTGACAGGGTATGGGCCTTTGTCCTCAGAGGCTGCAATTGCCAGGCTCTGCTCCCTCCCATTTTTTCCCTTTTTACTTCAATTCTATATATTCCTCCAGCCTCCACCATTAGCTACAGTAGTAGCAACAGCAATAGCAACTAGGACAGCCAAAAGCAAGCTCTCACAATCCAAATTCCACAGAACATATTATGAACACAGAACATCAAGACATGCATACCTCTCTATACACACACACACTCTCTCTGTCTCTCCTATATTTCCTTGTGTAAATTGTAACTTTTGGTGGTGTTGCTCATTTTCTCTCTGTCTCTCCTATATTCATGTCTGGTATATATTGCTTTTGATAGGCATTTTGAAGGACCTATTCAAACACTTGGAGCAGTAAAAGCTGTTAGCCTAGTAGTGGTAGTTAAGTGGAGTCAGCATATTCTCAAGTTTGAGAAACAAAGCTCAACCTTCTTATTTTGCAAGTGAATGAAAAGGTGACACTGTCAAGGTCTTGTGACTTGTTAGTGGAGAAGTTGGACATTGTACTCAATGTCTAGCCTCAACATTCTGTTCTCCATGACATTTGGATATTCTTATTTGTTACTGTTGTTGTTTTGCCCTACTGGCAAGAGAAATCTTGATATATTTTATTAATTGTCAATATATTTAAGAATAAAAATCTTGATGTTCTTAATATAGTTTTTATTTTAATTCTTTTGAATATTCTGATTGGTGCTTTAAAAAATATTTATTAATTTTTATTATCATTTTTGTGTGTGCACCATCAGATCGGATCTGACTGGCACAGGAGATTGTCCCTCCTTCTTCAGCAGAGCATCTGGTGGATTTGAACTGTGTGCCTCTGGGATTACAGTGCAGCTTTTTGCCACTGGGCCACCAGAGCTCCCTCTGAGTGGTGCTTTTTATCATATTATCTTAAAATTTCCTTTTGGACAATATAAAAAAATGATGAAATCCTTGAAATTAGTTCTTCTCTGCATGGTATCAAATAATGGCAATTGAGACATTGTCATTGTTACTTGATAAGCATGTTACAGGAGAGATTTTAAATCCTGTAGAAAAAGCATTTTTTTTTAAATTTAAATTTAATAACTTCCTTGGACTTCTTTAAAGTTATTGGTATAATTACAAATATTTAAACTTATTTATAAGTTGATTGGCACATTGTTGAATAATAACAGGAATGAGAATATTCTACCAAACTAAAATCAATATCTTCTGGGTTATAGGACTGAACCTGTTTTTCCAATAAACCTTACTTATTCTTAATATTTTAAATCAGATTATATTGAAGTAAATGTAAAGAAGGTAATTAAGTCCAAAGGAGTTGTCACTCAAGGGAGAGAGCTGGGCAGTCTCCGCATGCACTCACTATACAGCCTCTGAAAACCCACTGGGAGGCCAGTTATGACTCAGTTCCGACTCAGTGGGAACCAGAGTGAGTTATTCTAAGTACAAGGCACTCTTGAAAACACTACAGAATCTTTTCTTTGTGTGTCATTAATAGATATTAGTAGTAGTCTCTCCTTCCTCACATCTAACGAGTATCCTCCTGTACTTTTTCAAGAGAGGGTGGTTTGCTCTTTTTGTAGTATATGGTATATTCATTGTTTTCATCATCATCAAAATTTAGAAGCATTTCGTTGTCTTTGTCTTTTTTATTCTCCAACTTTCATGTTTGTATAAGCAATTGGGAATACCATGGTTTGGATCATGGACACCTTAGTCCTTAAAGTGACATCTTTGTTCTTTATCACTTTTCCTCCCTATTATTCCAAAAGGTTTCAAGTGCCTTATTTTTTCCTGTTGGTTTGCATATAATCATTGTGTTTCATTCATGTAAGTTGCCTTTTATATACTCAAGTACTTGCTATGCATCAGAGAGCTGGACAGTGACTAGGGTTACTGGAAGACTTGTTGCCTTTGAGCTTTCATGCTGGAGAGGAGTGTTGACTATACCATGGACTGCTAGGAGAACAAACAAGTTTGTCCTGGAGAGGGTGAACAGGCTGGTCCTTGGAGGCAAGGTTTCTGAAGCTCCATCTGACATATTCTGAACATGTTGCAAGACGGGATCAGTCCTTGGAGAGAGACGCCATGCTTGGGCGGGTGGAGGGACAACACAGGGGAGGGAGACCCTCGATGAGATGGATTGATTCAGTCATTGTATAATGGCGATGGTCATGTGGGAGACAATAAGATTGGCAAGGCATAGAGCAGGGTTTAGGGATGCAGGCGACTCAACAGCACATAACAACAACAGCACCATTCATAAACATCAAATTTTATATAATTAAAATTCATCTTTGCCTATTCTCACCCCATTTTTTCCAAGTTCCCATCACCTTTTTTACTATTCTTTCACCCCTTGCATCACCCACTAATATCTGCTATCCTAGTTAGTTTTCCCGCATCCCCTTTTCCACCCCATTCTCCCTTTCTCTTTCCTTTTTTAAACATTTTTACATATCTTCTGAGTTACCCTCCTATTTTTACAATAGTGGTCTTAGACAGTTTTGTCTTTCAGTTACTGAGTTACTTACTCAGCAGAATGCTCTCCAGACTGAAGTCCTTTACAATAGATTTGCCCCATGCAATACTTTGATTTCTTGACTGCTGCTTCAATGGGCATTATTTGTGGGTTCAATTAAAAGGAAATCTTGGATAATATTAACCTTTTTCCTCATTTTTCACGATGTTGTTTGTTGATTTGCTTGTGAAGATTTTTGTTTTCTGCTGAGGTATAACTCATACTGAAGATTATAATTTTTTACCTTCTGCAGCAAGTGTTTCATATCCTCTTCACTTCCTGTAAGCAAGTGAATATCTGGCAGTGTTAGATGCTTAATAAATATTTTTTGAATGAATAATTTGGTGCTTCAAACATAATTTATCTTGGTAATTTCTCAATTACTTTCGAACAGGGAAATTTAGGTAGCAGTATATAAGCAAGTGAGAATATTGAGTTGGTGTTTCAAGTTTATGTGAAATTAACTTCTTTTTTCCAAGAAAGATTTTAGTTTTAAACCCTGAAAGAGAATCATATATGATTCCAGTTTGACTATTTTATTTTAATTTTGTTGTGTGTACTTTTGAGTTCTCCAGCCAGTTTTCAGAGGCTTTAAAATCACATGGGAGGAGATTGTCCATCCTTCTCCAACAGAGTAGCTAGTGTATTCGAACTGTGTGTCTTGGGATTGCAGCACAGCTTCTTACCACTAGGTCACCAGAGCTCCTTTTTGAGTTTACTTGTTAAAAGTTATTCATCAAGTAATATTCAGAAATGTAACTTTCGAGATGAATTTTCTTTTTTTTTTATATTTTACTGTATCCAATTTCATAAGTCATAGGGTTTACAGGTTTTTTAAATTTTATTTTATTATTTTTTGTGTGTACCGTCAAATCGGATGTGACTGGTATTGGAGGAGATTGCCCCTCCTTCTCCAGCAGAGCATCTGGTGGATTCGAACCGTGTACCTCTTAGATTGCAATGCAGCTTCTTGCCACTAAGCCACTAGAGCTCCCTGAGATGAATTTTCTATATCTCACTTGTGAGTTCTTAAAATACAAGCCTATGTGAATTCTGAAAGGCACATATAATATGAAAAACTAATGAAACATCTCCTTTTCGGTAATTGAGAATGCCAGTTTATTTAAGCTACCTGGCTATAAGGGAGCGCTGATGACCAAAGGCAGATGGTTCAAATCCACCATCTGCTTTGCAGAAGAGAAATAAACAGTCTCTTCCCACTGATTTTTAGACTTTGAAAACTCACTGGAGTTGATGGCACATAACAACAACAACCTGGCTATTAGGAATGAAGACTTACTTGAGTAGTTAAAAGTTTAGTTATGTTCAAATAGCTTAGAAAATGGTAATTTGAGGGGAGCTCTGGTGGCCTAGTGATAAGGAGCTGCAACTACAATCCCGGAGGCGCATGGTTTGAATCCACCAAATGCTCTGCTGGGGAAGGAGGGACAATCTCCTCCTGTACCAGTCAGATCTGATTTGATGGTACACTCACACAAAAATAATAAAATACAAATTTAAAAAAAAAAGAAAATGGTAATTTGGAGGGAATATGGTAATCGAATTACTTTGTTCACAGGATAGTGTTAAAACAAGTTTTAAATTGCATTGGGTGATGTTCTTATATGCATGTATTAATAAATTATGATTTTGCTTACATTGTTATAGTTTTGTTACTAATTCTAAATTATGATTTATTTTTAATCTTAGTATCTATTGGACCATATAGATGTTTTAGTTGTACTTTCATAATAACACTGTAACATACTTGAACAGTTGAGTGGCTCACATAATAAAGTAACAATGATAGATTCATAGATATTCTTTTTAAACATTAGTTTCTTGTGTAGCTTGAAAAAATATAACCTGTCTTCTTAGGAAAGAGATACTCCATGCCATCATCTCATTTTCTACTCAAATACTGCTTGCTCTCCTGTGAACAAGCTGGTCTGTTCTTCAAATAGAAAAATATTACTTTATTTTGTAGGAAGTTATACTTTAAAAATAAGAAATGGAAACTCTACAGTCAATTTTTTGATGTGGTGCCAGGAATGCACACTGCATCAGCATTTCATGGTCCAGCATTTTCCACATCATATATTTTTTTCCTTAGCCGTGAAATTTTAGCAGATTGTTATGCAAAACAGTTTTGTGTCTCTGTGTGACTGGGAAGACAGCTGTTAGTCCTAATGAGGAGTGCTAGCATTACAGTCTTTGCATTGATTGAGACCCACGGAGGGAGCAGAATGTACCAGATCAGGCAGTGGTGTGTGGTGAGAAGGTGCCATGCTGTCAGCTGGAAGTATATGCTCGGCTGCTCTCTACGACAAGATAAATGAGTTTTGCTGGAGTTTGGCAGAGTCTGAAGCTTTTCCAATGAGCAGTAGTAGCACACCAAATTCCCTGTGGGACTCATGGTCTAAAGGTACTTTTAAAGCTATTGCCTCTTTGCCAACTTTTTTTTTCTTTTGATGTCCTACAATACCTGTCAAGATTGTGATTTATTAAAAACCTAATGACTTTTAGCATTTCATTAACATAGGGCTAGATGATCTTTTGTTGACAATTTTTTTTGCATTAATTTAGCAGAATGTTAACTGTAGTTTAACTTGGCTGTGACCTCTTGAAGACTACATTGCAAAGAGAAGTCAACAGTCATTTTAAAACTTTTTTTTTAAATGTTTTGCCAGTAGTTGAAGTTCTTCAAACCTTTAAACCTTAGCATTTAAGGAATAACTCCTATTTTATCATCCCTTACATTGTCTTTTATTTCTTTAAACAAAGAATGCAAAAAAAAAAGCAGGTTAATCATTGGATTGATTTTATAGATTTACTTACTATCTACCCACTTTCCTTTTTATTATATTTGGCCTTGCTTTACTATTATCATATGGAACATGTAGCTGTATCTTCTTTAATGTTTCAGTGCAAGTAGTTAACTTGCTCAGCTTCTAACCAAGGGATTGGATGTACAAAGTTCAGCCAGAAGCGCCTCAAAGGAAGACTTGGTGATCTACTTCTGAAATACCACTAGAAATACCATTAGAAACCCTCATGAAGCATAGTTCTGCTTTTAATGTCACTGTGAAAAGGAATAGACCTAATGGCAGCTGGTATATGATGTAGCTCTAGTATGGTGATTTCAGCTGGACATTTTTGCCAGTGGAAACATTTGGCAATGCCCAGAGAAACTTTTTGTTTTCACAGCTAGGGTTTGTGGGGAAAGATGCGCTGTGCATTTAATAAGTAGGGACAAAAGTGCTGCCAAACGTCTTACAGTGCACATCAAATCCCCACAACAAAGAATAGCTCGTACAAAATGTGAATGATGCCAAGATTGTGAAGACTTGCTCTAGTATATGCTCAGTAAATATTTAATAATAGATAAAATTGGCAGAGCACTTTTAAACTTAAGATCTGGATTTGCCCTGGATTTTTTGAACCTAAGTGATTACTTCTCATTTCAGACTCTATGTAAAAGTGATTTGAAAATACAGTGAGGTTGCATATGCAAAATGATTTATGATTTATTTATAATTGATTATTACCATTTTTATTGCAAAGTACAGTCACAGTAAGTGTTCCATTTAGTAACATTAGTTATATTCACAATGTTATGCGACTATCAGCAGTGCTTAAATTTTCAATTTTTTTTTTTAATCACTGCAAAAAGAAGCTCTGTACACTTTAATCAATAATTCCCTATTGTTTCTGTGGCCCAGCCCTGGTCATTTCTAATGTGTGTTCTGAATATATGATCTTTCCTGTCACAGATAGGAAAGTAGAAGTAGCAAAGTTTCATAGAACAGAATAATACAGTATTTGTTCTTGTGTGTCTTTCTTGATACATTTAGCCTGATGTTTTCAAGGCCCATCCATGTTAGAGCAGTTTGCAAAATTTTATGAACTTTTTTATTACTGTTGTTGTTAAGTAATGTGAAGTACAAATCTTAACGACCCTGTGAACAACATATCTGAATCCTTTCCTGTCCTGCATCATCCTATCATTCCCGACATACCTAAGTCCATAGCTGCAGTCACTATACCAGTCCATCTTGTTGAGGGTCTTCTCTTTCACTGACTCTCCACCTTTCCATGCCCCTCTCCAAGGAGTAGCCTTGCCTAGAAACATGCCCAAAGTGTGTGAGATGAAGGAAGCTTCACCATCCTTGCCTCTGAGGAGCATTCTGGTTGCTCTTTCTTCAAGGTTTGTTGTTTTGGCAGTCCTCAGCTTTCTTCTCCAACAGCCACCACAGCTCAAAGGCATGGATTCTTCTCCTGTCATCGTTATTCATTGTCTAGCTCTCAAGTACATAGCAGATAAATAGTCCTTAATATGCATATTAGGACCCTGGTGGCATAGCTTGCAAAATTAAACTGAAAAGTTGATGATTTGAAACCACCAGCCCATCCAGGGGAAAATAATAGGCCATCTCCTCCTGTCAAGATTTATAGCCTCAGAAACCTTATGGAGCATGACTGTGAGTCAGAATTGACTTACAGACGATGAGGTTTTAGTTAGTCAAATGGATAGCAGTGGGTTTGGCTTTGCTCAGTATGTATGTATATAAAAAACATGTGCTATCTAGTGATTCCATGGAGTAGGCTGCCTTGTAGGGTTCCAATGCTGTAGATCTTTACAGAAAGTAGGCTGCTACATCTTTCCCCCCTGTGAGTTCAAACTGACAACCTTTTGTTTAGCACATAAGCACTTAACTGCATACCACCATACATCTTTATATGTATGTATCACATATTATTTGTCAATGTGTCTGTTAATGGGTGCTTAGTTTGCTTCCATCTATCACCACTGGGCCAATTGGCAGCATTAGGATGGATGGTGAAGAGATTGAGATTGTTCACAGCTTTAGTTTCCTTGGTTCCACAGTCAACACTCTTGGCACCAGTAGCCAGGAAATTAAAAGACATATTGCGATGGGAAAGTCTGCTGTTAGGGACCTTTCCAAAGTTCTGAAGAGCTATGGTGTCTCCCTGAAGACTAGGGTGCATCTGATACAGGCCATGGTCTTTGCAATCACTTGTTATGAATCAGAGAGTTGGACAATGACTAAGGAAGATAGAAGGAGAATTGATGCCTTTGAGTTGTAGTGCTGGAGAAGAGTATTGAGGATACCATGGACTCCTAGGAAAATAAACAGATTCATCCTGGAGAGGGTTAAACAGGACGGCTCCTTGGTGGCAAGGATTCTGAGGCTTCGTCTAACATACTTTGGACATGTTGTAAGGAGGGACTGGTTCTTGGAGAGGGACATCATGCTTGGGAAGGTGGAGGGACAGCGCAGGAGGAGAAGACTCTCTATGAGGTGGATTGATTCAGTGACTGGGGTAATTGGGATGGGTGTATTGGAGACGGTGCGATTGGCACAGGACAGAGCAGAGTTTAGGGCTGTTGTACATAGGGTCGCTATGAGTCGCAAGCGACTCGACGGCACATAACAGCATGATGAATATTGAAGTAAAGGATCTGTTTGAGCATTTGGGTATGTGTAAAGAATTAAGATTGCTGGATTATACAGTAATTTAGAAGAACTGCCAAACTTTTCCATAATGGTCGCCTATTTTACATTCTCACTGGCAAGGTGGAAAGATTCTAGTATCTTCACGTGTGTGCCAATACTTGTTATTTTCCTTTCCTTTTATTATTTTTTTTTAAAGGCTGTTAAAGATTGAATCATGCCCCTTAAAATTGTGTGTTGTAATTCCTAATCTTTGTACCTATTTAGTCTCAATGGGAATTGGATTTTCTTTGTTATGTTATTGAAGTCTTATCAGTGTAAAAGTGTCTCGGGGCAACCAATCCCTTTTGAGATATAAGAAAGCAGATTGAGGTACAGAAATAAGCAAGCAAAAATAGGGAGGAAAAAAGATCCAATGGGAGATCTCTAACTAATGTCAAGAAGAATGTCAGAAAAGTTGAGACAAGGATTCCTCCCCAGAGCAGATAGAGAAAGCTTTTCTTCAAACTGACACTGTGAATTCAGAAACCCAGAAAATAAGTTTCTGTTCCTTCAATCCAAAAACTTGTGTTTTATTATAGCAGTCTAAGAAAATAAGACTTCTTAGTTGGTGAGATGTGACATCTCATGATGGTTTTGCTTTGCATTAAAGAAGAATCAATGCTTTTGAGTTGTGGTGTTGGAAAAGAGTAGTAAACATACCATGCATGGACTGCTGAAAGAACATACAGTTCTGTTCTGGAGAGAGTGATGCCAGGCTTCTCCTGGGAGGCTAGGATTTTGAAGCTCCATCTCACATACTTTGGGCATATTGCAAGGAAGCACCAGTCCTTGGAAAAGGATATTATGTTTAGAAGGGTCAAGGGACACAGCAAGAGAGGCAGACCTGGAGAAATGTATGGGAAGCCAAGCCAATACTAAATATTTATAATAAATCAAATGCTGTTTCAGGATATGGGGGAGGCAGGGTTCAAGCTGGAATTCATCCTGAGGCACCAAGGCAGTCCTTAAGGGTTTATCGGACTCTTGGAAGGTTTTCAATAGAAAGAGCTTAGCTTCATTTGCACTGAATTTTCTTTGTGATTTACTTCCTGATAATTTTCAGTAAAGATACAGGGAAGCGAAGGTCGGTGCTCCAGCCATTGGAACTGCTGGACCCCTGTCTTTTACACTCTCTGCTTTTTTTTTTTTTCTCATTCCTGGTTATCTGTCTCATTATTATTAGTTACAAAAATACCCTTGGTCTGCGACAGAGATGGATTGACTGATTCAGTGACTGGGATAATGGAGGTAGATGTGTCAGAGACAATGAAATAGGCTCAAGATAGAGCAGGGCTTAGAACTGTTGTACATAGGGTCGCTATAACTTGGAGTTGACTCAGCAGCACATAACAACAGTGATTAATGAGAGAAGGAGTTGTCCTACATACCCAAAAGCTCACATTTCAAAGCCATCAGCTGCTCAATGGACAATTTCCTCTCATATGATTTTCTGCCTCTACCACAGCAATGACTAATGAGGAGCTCTGGTGGCCTAATGGTGAAGACCTATACTGGCAACACAAAGGCATGCAGTTCAAATCCATCAGATGCCCTGTGGTAGGAAGAAGGTCGTTCTCCTCCTGTGCAATTTCCAGTGACTAGGAGCCCACTGGAAGGTTGACTATGACTTTGTTCGAATTGAGTGGTATATAACTACAACGACAAATGACGTTTTCTTATGGCCTAGCGGGTAAGGAGTTGTTCTAGCAATCCAAAGGCAGGTGGTTCAAATCATGATTCATGACAGGAAGAAAGGAGTTGTGCTGCTAACCCACAGATGGCACCTCTCTGGTGGTTAAAATGTACCAGCTACTCTGTAGGAGAGAGATAGTCTTTGTTCTCCCGTATTGTTCATAGCCTCCAAAAACATGTTGAAGGGTCAGCCATCCAAGGTTTGGCTCCAATATGATGACAACAAGGGAGACAGATGATTTGTTATGGTTGACATATGCTTACACATATTGTTGTGTGTATATTGGCCTTTTGTAGCTTTTAAGAAATCCATATCCAAGTTCCTTGCCCATTTTAAAAATTAGGTATTTCTTGTGGTATTGTTGCTGTTGAGCTGCCGTTCTTTGTAGAATGTGGGCCTTAACCTTTGTAAGATACTGTTTTGCAGATATTTTTTTCCCTTTACAGTTGGTTTGTCTTCATTTTTGAAGTAATATCCTTTGATACAAAAGTTTTTCAATTTTAATGAAGTTCAATGTATTTCTTTTTATATTTATGCTTTTTTATGTTCTAAGAACACATTTTCAAATTCAAGGCTGTGGACCCTTTGCAACCCTTTGTTTTTTTTTATATTTGCAGTACAAGTGTACCTCATTTTATTTCACTCTATGATACTTTGCAGATAATGTGTTTTTTGTTTTTCAGCAAATTGAAGGCTTGTGATAATACTGTTTTCAATAAGCCTGTTGGCTCAGTTTTTAGGATAGTGTATCCTCACGTTTTTCTATGTCACATTTGGTAATGCTCACAGCATTTAAAACTTTCATTCTTATTATATTTGTTATAGTGTTCAATGAGCAGTGATTTTTTATATTACTATTGCATTTATTTTTGAGGTACCACAAACCGTACCCGTAAGAGATGGTGAATATGATTGGTACTGTTGCAGGTGTTCGTTCTGCACTACTTACCAGCTATACCCCTACCTGCCTTTCTCTCCTTGGGCCTCTCTGTTCCCTAAGACATGATAATCTTGAAATCAGACCAATTGATAACCCTACAATGACACTAAATGGTTAAGTGAAAGAAAGGATAGCTCTATTGTTGTCTTCTTTTAACAAATGATGCCACCTCAACCTTCAGTAACTGCACTGTTAATATTGAGCCATCAGTCTGTAGGTGCTCAACAGCACTCAACAGCCCTGTTGATGATAACGTCTTTTCGTGTCATTTCTCATTGTAGTAATTTGCATCTTCTGACTTTTTCTTTTTCTCTAGGGCTATATATTGTAAATTGGGTTGATATTTTAAAAGAACTCATTTTCAGTTTCCTGCATTTTAATTTTCTGCTCTCTGTTTCAGTTGTCTCTTTTCTAATGTTTAGTATTTCCTCCTTTTTGCTGGATTTGGGGTTAGCTTGCTTTTCTAGTTCCTTGAAGTATATAAATTCAGTTGTTTCAGATATTTCTTCTTTCTTTTGACATAAGTATTTGTATCTTTTTAAAGATTTTATTATTTTTGTGTGTGTACCGTCAAATCGGATCTGACTGGTATAGGAGGAGATGATCTCTCCTTCTCCAGCAGAGCATCTGGTGGATTCTAACCGTGTACCTCTGGGATTGCAGTGCAGCTTCTTGCCACTAGGCCACCAGAGCTCCCTGGTATTTGTGTTTTTTCTGTTTCCCACTAGCACTTCTCTTGCTGTATTTTGGTATGTTGTATTTTAATTTTCATTCATCTTTATATATTTTCTAACTTCCCTGTGATTTCTTCTTTGGCCGCCTGGTTATTTAAGAGTATATTGTTGACTTTCTACATTTCTGTGAATTTTCCAATTTTTGTTTTCAGCCCTAATTTAACTATAGTTCAGAGAAGGTATCTTGTACAATTTCAGTATTTTTTTTAAAATTCATTATATTTATATTTACTTAAACTTGTTCTGTGGTCCCAGATATGTTTATCCCAGACAATAGTCCACATAAATTTAAGAATATCTGTTCTTGGCTTGAGTGGTATATATACCTTCTTTGATAACTCAAACTCATTGCCATTAAGTCAGAACTGACTCACAAGTGAGCTTCCAGCTAAGGCTAATTCACATGAGAGATGATTGCCTATTTTCCTTGGAGATGCTGATGGATTCAAACTACCAGAGAAGTGTGAGGTTTGAGTTAGCAGCCCAACTTCCCACAAACTACGCCACCAGAGCTCCGCTTCGTGGTTTAGACCGTGGTTCAAGTCTATTCTTTCCTTACTACCTTCTGTCTAGATGTCCTTTCCATTATTGTAAGGTGTATATTGATGTCTCAAGCAAATACTGTAGAACTGTCTATTTTCCCCTTCATTTTTGTCAGTATTGGTGTCATATATTTGGAGTTCTGTTGTTTGGGGCATATATGTTTATAATTACTATATTTCTTTGTTGACTTGATCCCTTTAATGTTCTTTATCTGTTGTGACAATTTCCTGATTTTTAGCTTAAACTACAATTGTTGCCATTATATTAAATCCCTAATTTTGTTACTGGGATATTTGGACTAGTCCAGGTTTCTGTTTTCTATTATATTTTTGTGGAAATGTCTTGATTCTAATGCTATGTTGTATTTTTATTAATTTACTGGGCTCTGATACTGTATTTTAAAAACTTTATTAATACAATAGAGCTTAGGTTTTTTTCCTTTTTATTTATTTATATTTTTTTTTTGTTTAGAGCTTAGTTTTAATTAGAACTTAATTCATTGTCCATTTATATTAAAAGGGCTTTTGTAAATTGGGGCATAATGACTAGATAGTACTAATTGCAGTCAGTAGTCTAAATAGAGCATGAAGTAAAGTTCTTACAGTACAGCCTAAGTGACAGGAACAACTGACATTTTAAATTGAAATTACTAAATCCCACACAATTAATGTTCATGCCCCCCAGTTAAAGTGTATACTAGTAAATCAAGTATATAGAAATCAAGCTTTTGCCCATTTAAATTAATGATTTGTGAAGATAAGAATATACTATTGCTTTGATAGGTGGACATTTACATGCTTTTGTAGTCTTGTAGGATTATCTCAGTAACTTAGAAGAAGTGTTTTAAGCTTCTATTCAGAGTTATTAGCTTCAGTGTTTTTGACTATGAGATACAAGCTTAGAGGCAAGGCTATTGACATATGTCCCTCAGAAAAATTAGCCAATAAATTTGGTAGTTATTCATTGCCAACTTTGGCTAAAATATAAATTTTTTTTAATGGTTCAGACAATCATGGTAAGACTTGTTATTAATGATACTTTCTAAATTGTTATACAGTGATTAAGACCTATTAAAGCTTGTTGAATAAATGAATGAATACATGTGAGTTCTTCTGTATTATTAAGCAACATACTGAAATATAAACATGCAGGCAGGTCCTTTACACTTATTGTTGATCATATTTGAAAGGGTACACCAAAAATAAGATACTCCAATCCTCATTTAATAAACTTAAATAAGTTTATTAATGCATTGTTTTTATTAAATATTACCAGTGCATACAGGGATTTGAGTTTAGCCTTTTCTATTTCAAATGTTGCTTTTATTCTGAATTTTTTCTCCTTGTGATTTTTTTTCTTTCCTCACTACGAGAGGTAATTTTCCTATGATTGAGAAAATAGCATTGCTAATTAATTTCTACAACTATTGCCATAGGCTTTGTTATGTACTGTCAAGTTGGAACCGACTCATAGCTGACCCTTCAGTGGGTTTTCAGAGATCATGCTTGGATGGGTGGAGGGCCAGTGCAAGAGAGGAAGACCCTGTATTAGATGGATTGCTACAGTAACTGAGGCAGTGGGGGTAGGTGTATCTGAGTCAGTGAATCTGGCTCAGGACAGGGCAGACTTCAGAGCTGCTGTACACAGGGTTGCTATGAGTCACAGGCAGCTCGACAGCACATAACAACAACATACATTGCATGGGAAGAGAGTACATTCCCCCCCTCCCCATAATGGACTTTAGCAGGTAGAAGTATTAGTTTTCCTTTGAATGTTTCAAGTGTTTCCCAAGATCAGTAGAATATAAGTGATGACATTTCTCCTTACTCATATTTTTGAACCAATTTATTTCAACCATTGACTATAATATTTAATAAACTTATCACAGTATTATTAATCACAGCATATTTTTCTCAATTTATAAAATAATAAGCTAAATGAAACTTTCCCCCCTTTTACTGTTGTTTTTATACTGTAGTACTTGTGATCTTCAGCAGGATTGTTGTGTCTTCTCTGTCCCATACCCATTCCCAACAGCCATGTTTTATTTAAACATATTTAATAATAAATATAATCATTATCTTGGATTATATAAACAGATCTCCATGTGTTTCCAAGTGTTTTAAGCTTCTGTAAAGAGTTAGTAGCCTCACTGGTTTTGGCTATGACATACAAGCTTAGAGGCAAGGCAGCTGACATATGTCCCTCTGAAAAATTACTGACACGGCCAGTAATATTGATAACTTTGCATTGCCAGCTTTGCCAGTGACTCTAGAATTAGTTTTTCTCAATGTTAGGATTCAAATTGTTGAGAGTTACGGTTAGATTCCGTCCGTCCGTCCCCCCCCCCCTTTAATATTCTGCTATCAGACACAGATGTATAGAAATGTAGCTGATTCTGTCTCTGTCTTTTTCTGGTAACATCTTTGCTGATTTCTTGGGGATAGAATGTTATTTTTAGGTGCCATTGAGTTGGCTCCAACTCATGACCCTACATGTAGCAGAATGAAACCCTGAAACCCTGCCTGGTCTAGGTGGTCATCTTCAGAATCTCTGCTGTATGCTATAAGGGAGCTGTGATGACCTAGTGGTCAGAAACTGCATTGCAATCACAAAGACATGGTTTGAATCCACCAGCTGCTTCAAGAGAAAGGGATGGGTAGTCTCCTCCTGTGAGATTTATTGCCTCTGAAAACCCACTGGATGCTCAACTGTGAGTTGTTTTCCACTCAGCAGCACACAACAACAACATATGCTATTTGCTTACACCCATTGTTGAGGGTCTTCTTTTTCACTGATCCTCTGTTTTTCCAAGCATGATGGCTTGCAGGGACTGACCCCTCCTGATAATATGCCCAAGGTGTGTGAGACTAATTCTCACCATCTTCGCGCCTGTACAATATTCTGGCTATCACTTCTTCTGAGATGGTTTTTCCACATATCTTACATAATTTGAACCTAGCTTACCAGAGTCTCTAAAAACATCGTCAAACTTACCATATGTTGTTGAGAATGTCCATTGTTAATACGCAGGAATTTTACTCTGCAGGCTTCTGACTCTTGTTATCTTTTGCATGTAGCACTGTGACCTCTGCTGTGTTCACTGTGGGAGATAATGTTGTCTCGGGCAGTGATGACCGTACTGTGAAAGTTTGGGATTTAAAAAATATGAGATCCCCAATAGCAACAATTCGTACAGACTCAGCCATTAACAGGTAAAATAAAAGTAGTTGTTACACAAAATGTTTGACTTGCATAATAGTTCTGAATTGGTGATTGCATGCCATGTAAATCGAGTGTTTAATTGATAAAGCCTTGGGAAAACTATTTACTTTCCTGGGGAAATAGATTTTATTGACTTGCTGATATAAATCTAGTGAAATACAAAAAGAAATGGAGGTAACAGGCTTCATAAGAATAAACCATGTATATGTATATGTTGCTGTAAAATGTCTGCTTTACTTAATATGTGGGAATTAATGTTCAGTTTGAGGGAGTGGATCTGCATCTACCTCTCAGTAATATGGGTGTTGAGTGTATGTGTGGGCTGGTGTCAGCATGTATATCTATAGTTGCGTATAAGTAATGTGATTCCTTTATTTTTGTGGTCAGATAATGCTTATAATTTGGTAATATACTATGCCTTGAAATATGAATATTTAATAGCCTGTTGCATCATTCTTTGTAAACTCAAAAACTTGTCACTGTTTTAATCATTCTCAACCTTTATCTTTGTAGGATTAATGTCTGTGTTGGCCAAAAAATCATTGCCCTTCCACATGACAACCGACAAGTTAGATTATTTGATATGTCAGGAGTGCGATTAGCGAGGCTTCCTCGAAGCAATAGACAGGTAATAAAGATATTTTTTGCTTGAAAAGATACAATATATGTTCCTAAAGAAAATTAGGGAAGGCCTTGGAACTTTATTTGTTAGATTATGGAAGTCTAAAGCAAATAGAAGGTGATATACTTCAACCTGTCAAGGCAGAGCTTCCTCATATCACTCCGTTTTTCTCTTTTTCTTTTGACTTCTTATGAATATCTTAAGATCTGTGTGATGAAAGAGAATAAATCCTTTTCTTTATAAATGAGTGCATCTCCTGATCCCTCCAGCTGTATGTGTGTGTGGGTTAATGCAGATCCTTGACTGACTAACCACTTTCCAGCATTTTTTTAAATAGAGCATTCTCTACCAGTGACACACATTTATACATTGCCACTGTATTGATTTCCACTAGTAGTGATTTCACTGCATAAACCCTCAAAGTCCATTTGTACATCAAAAACTATAGGCCAAGGATAGTTAAATAGATATGTCACCAGGATATCATTTCTTTAAATGAGATTCATCAGCTTCCTGAAAATGCTGTCACTTAATACAAAGCTGTTTCAGCCAGTCTTCTCTTTAACAGCTCACAGATGTACTGTTAGAAGTTGCTTGTCTTTTCTTCAAGTTCACATCATAGAAAAAGTATTGAAAGTACTTTAAGTCACTGAAAAATTATATTGAAAGTATTTGTATTTGTATTGAAAGTATTTTAAGTAACTGGAAAATTTTTCATGAATAAAGCTATTTATTGACTTGTCTAAGGAGTGGCATCCATGTCTGTAATAGCTTGCTTCTGGAAACCCTTGGAACCTGGAGAAAGAACAAAAGTTATACAGGTGTCCAGGACTTTCGTTCATAGGGTCTCTATGAGTCGCCTATGACTCGATAGCACTTAACAAGGACAACAAGAGAATTATTTTTACATTTTGCCAGTTCTTATCTAAGCTGCATCCTAAACACAATAAAATATTCTAAGTGCTTTCTATATGTGTAAATTGCTAAGGAATATCAAAAGTTTGCATTTTGAAATAGGTTTATAGGAATTCATGTAATTTTATTACAGACAAATATTTACTTCAAAAAGATTAGTCGTAAGTTGTAGTTTGTGGTTCTGATTCTGTGTAGTGGGTTTCTTGTTTAGTTTTCCCCAGCATTCGACCTTGTTGAAATTACTGAATTCTGTTACGGGAAATGAGTTAGATATATTTTTGAAGATTAATAAATTATAGTTAACTGCACTGTGAACTTGTAGTAACACTTCTTCAAAGAAAATATGTTTTTCAGTGTCACAAAACCACAGCTATAACTCACGGGCTTCTGTCATTCTTGTTCCTTTCAACTGGGAGATTTTAAAAGGAAAAAGAAACACTTATTTGCAATTTTGGTAGTTAGAGTGAATGAGACTAACAACATATTTTCATTTGAAATTGTACCCTTTGGGGAAAATTTAAGTGACACATCCCAACAATTACAAGAAAAGCAACATTCTGTAGAATGTTAAGAGAAATGACAAAAAAAACCCCAACAAAACCAACAATAAAATATACAACGCCACAAAAAACTGATCTGATAAATTTGTGAAGTGTTGGTTTAAACAAACTTAAACAGGATTTTTTTTATTGCAAGCCAGTCAGAGCTTTTATTATGCGAATGTGTTATTTTGACTCTCCCTGGAGGGTATGGAACATTTTAAAAATCTCTTTGTTCTCTGGGACTTTTTTTAGTTCTGTACAGATATAGGACTTATGTCTAGGATATTAGATGAAAGTGTTGAATTTAAAAAATTAAGAGATTTATCTTCTAGAATTGCCACTATTTAGCTCTACTTCTCTTTTTCCCCAAACTATCTGTGAGCTCCATGTAGTTGTTTCCTCCTACTCAAGTTATTTAACAGCTGATTTCAGTGTTTTTCTATTGAAGATACTGAGTTTCTAATTTTTAATAATTCTGCAGAGGTTAGCTTACTACTCAACTAAATTAATGGATGTAGTATTTGTTTTTTTAGTGATTATTAACAAAGAAGATAACGTTTGTTATCTTTTGGAAGTGGCCTTTTTTTCTCAAAAGAATTAGATTTTTTGTGGCCTATCAGTTTTCTGGAGCCCTGGCGGTCTACTGGCAAGAAGCTGGCCCGTGGTTCGAGGCCACCAGCTGCTCAACAGGAGAAGGATGGGCAGTCTCCTCCCTTGTACTAGGTCACACTAATAGAGTCAACAATGGGTTGGTTTCGACTCTATGATATGCAAGAACAACAACATAATTTTCTTTCCGTATGCTTAAGAACTTATTTCATGATTTTTACAGAGGAAATTTAGTACCACTTTTTGAGTATTACTTTCACTTACTAGATTTCTGTCATTTTCTTTCAAATCTATTTCTTACACTCTATTTCATGCTAAAATAATAGTGTTAAGAGCATCATTAATTTAGGAATGAGGAATAAGTTCTGAGGCACTGCTTGCAGATGTACTTTCATGCATTAAGTTGAATGCTTATCTACTTTCACCGATTGCTTATTTTAATGGTATTTGTAATCTTTAGGTTTTTATTTAGTTTATTCCATAATATCAACTAGCCTCATTTTTTTATCAAACTTTAAAAAAATTGGTAATTTTTTCCTATCTAGCTGTAATTTTTCTTAAAGAATTGAAAATATGTTTATATGCAGCGTATTAAATATTTTATGTTTTAATCTTACTTTATCTGAACTTTTCTACCAGTGCATTAGTTAATTCTCTCATTGGCTTTCTCATTTTTGGCCCACTTTGAGTATTCTCTTTTGAGGATTTTTTTTTTGTTTGCTTTTTTTAAAGAAATTTTTTGCTTTGAGTCATGTAGTTTTTAATATGTTGAAGTTTATAACATTTGGAATATATTTTCAGGATAATACACTAATTTGGGTTTGTCTGATTGTTAACAGGGCCATAGAAGAATGGTATGCTGTTCAGCTTGGAGTGAAGATCACCCCATATGCAATCTGTTTACTTGTGGATTTGATAGGCAAGCCATTGGCTGGAACATAAACATCCCTGCCTTGTTACAAGAAAAATAAGAGAGCTAATACTCCTTTATTTCATTGTTTGCCATGGACCTTTAACTGGTGCAGACATATCTGCATATTAATCTGCCATTCTGTGAGAGTTTGACCCTGAAAAGAGTGTTTTATCTGTTCTTTTCACCGTGTACCGAGTTTGCATGAAATGTACAGGAAAACGTGATCATATTTTCTCCTTATTTTTGTCTCGTGTGTGGCCTTTTGTATATTGAGATCCTCTGGTCAGTAGAAATGAAGTTCACTTCCCATGCAGCACTTGAAATGCTCATGAGTTATTTAGTATTTGACAGAAATAGTAGGGCATTACATTTGTGGGAATCAAATGTGAAACCTATGTACTTATTTTAAGGAATATAGAAGTCTGTTACATTTTTTTCTGGAATAATTATACATATCTACCTTGTATTCATGAAAAGATTGCAGAGCTAAATTTGAGTTGGATAATGAATGGCAGTGATGATCAAAGATTTCATGTTTACCTTCTATATGAAGTTTTAGCATGTGCTATTGTGTAATTCAACTTCAACTCTAATTTCTTTTACAGTTCTGTAAAAAACTACCCTGGATTTGAGAAGTTGGAAAAAAAAAATAGCCTAGAATGTGGAGTTTGAAACATTCAGAAAGTTTCTTTTGAAAAGAAAACATGTTCTGCTCTTTTTATAGGAAATTATTTCAATCTCCTGTGGTCTCAGATTAGCAAATTCTAAAATAAAATTATTCTAATCACTGAAGTATATTGAAGCAAAATTTCAAGCACTTTAGTTTATAGCCATGGTTATAAACAATTTATGGAAGTTTCAAATGACTTATCCATTGAATGTGACTTAACCTTTGTAAGAAGGACCTGCTACCTGATATCAAAATCTTATTTATTTTCTACACCTTTGATTTGCATATTTCTAAATGGGTTCACTTCCTTGGTGGTATTTGAGAGCCAACAATGCAAATAAATGAGTACTACCTCAAAAATAAATGTATTTGGAAAATTTTGGAGTCTTGTTGTTGCCTAGTTAAAGCACTTTGATTTATAGCTGGAATATTGAATTCGGTTTAGAAGGCAAGAAAGACAATCATACCAAATGTGTCTGACGGTTCATCAGTTAGGCTAGTCAGGTCATAACCACAAACGATTAATGTGTAGGTCACAAAATGCTCTTGTCTTTATTAGCTGGGACACCTATCAGTGCCAATCCTACTACTGTGTGTGTGTGCCTGTTATTCTTGCCTTCCTAGAAATTCTAGTTCATCTGATATTTGTTAGTTAATGTTTCTTATTGACTTGTAGTTTTGATAAGGACACATCTCAGCATAGTGCCCTTCCTATTTTTAACCTTTTAAAAATGTTCACTTGGAGAGGCACAAAAGGTAATATTTAAGATTATCATGGGTGACCCCCCCACTTGTTTTCTCATGTCTTGTCGCACAGGATAGTACAGAATTTGGAAATTGGTTTAAGCTGTTTGGTTAGGTGTAGTATTAAATAGAACTTTCAGTGAAGCTTCTCAAGAGTGAAAACCTGCCTCTTTTATTGGCATGTTTCTTACATTATCTAGTATTAGTTGCAGTAATCTAGGAGCTCAAGTATTTGAATAATTCGCAGCTGGTTAACCCAGGCCTGGGAGCGTAGACAGGGCCCCAAAATAACCAAGACAGAGTTGCGTTTACTAACTAAGGGGCAAACAAATGTTTCAGAGAACTTTTCTTTCTAAAGCTTAAAAAAAAAAGTATCTCTAAAGTCTGGCATTTTATGGTCACGTAAGCCACCCTGTTTCAGAGAACTGAAGTCAAGCTTGCCATGGGCTAGAACTTCACTTTCAGCAACTACTATTCCAAGTGAATTGTGCTTGAGGCAGTCCTGTACTATTAGAAAATATTTACTGTGGCCTAATTTTGTCTTATAATGAACTATTTTATTGCCATATCTCTTCTCACTCCACCGCATAGCCAAAGGAAGAAGTGTAAGAGGAGTTCTGAATGATAAACTGCAGAAACTATGTGCTTAGGTTCTTTTTACCTTAATTAGAAAGTCTAGATGCAATTGTTAGGGATATTAAAAAAATGTCCACAATAACAAAATCAAACTTAACCAAATCTCTGCCAGATTAAAACAATTTTGAAATTTTCATATATATACCTTTTTTAAAAAATTCTTTTTCCCCTCCCATGATGGCTATTTAGATCTGTGCATCCTACCTTCACTGCCAAGAGCTGCTCCCTTTCCTGTCACTGACTAGAGGGACCAACCTCTGACACCAGAAATGAGTCTCTTTACTCATTTTCACAGATGGTGAACAAGCCCTAATGGTGCTAGAGCAGAGTTCTCAGGAGCAGGATAATAGTTACTCTGTTAATTACTGTGTCATCTTTCAACTTGATTTTATTCAATTGCTACTTGTTGGCCATAAGTGTTCATTTCAGCAAGTCTTAAGGGAGATTGGGGATAGTGATTTTTGTATGTGTGTGTATATATCTCTATGTGTGGCTCAAATTACGTCGTGTTGCTGGTCACATGTACTATCATTTGGAATAGTGTTTTGAAATCGGAATGGTTTTGTCTTGTATGCCGACATGTCCAGGATTTCATTTACTAATAGAAGGAAAATGTGTGATAATTGAACAATGTGTAATGATAGAGAATTTTATTTGAAATATGTTGTTGAACAGAGCAATGTTTTTTCTCAACCAGTGCACATTGGTTTTTGTCGAATCTAAATTCTGTACATATTTTGGAATTTGAGAAATCCTTTGTAAATCATTTGTTGCTTCAATCTGTGAAAAATAATGGTTTTTTTAGGAGAAAGAGTATGCATTTATAAGTCTTATGTGGAATCAATTGTTTTTATTGTATTGATGTAATTATTTTTATGTGTTCAATGTCTTCATTGCAATATGAAATTCATTAAACATGTTCCATAATTATTATGAAAGTTTTATGTTATCGGAAAAGTATTTTTCGCTTATTCATTCTTTGCTTTGGTGAAACGTTAATGTCTATGTAAATACCACAATTACAAAGAAATTGGACAAATTAATTATAATATGCCCATTTGAAGAACTTTAACTATGGAATAAAAATATATTTGCTATCTTACTAGAAAATAAAATGTTAATGTAGTTATGCTTCTTCATTCCCATAGGAAATTTCTGAAGGAGTTAAGAGGCATAGTATAGGCTTTTTTGCAAAATTATTCCTTATATCAGAAATTCTTGTATTATTAATACAGTTAAGCTTTTTTGAAAGCTAAAATAAAAGTAGTAAGAAATTATTTTCTGTTAGAGAATGCAAGTCAAGATTGGTAGTGATTATTGGAGTATCATTATGCTATTATCTAATTGATATATAAAGTATAATATTTAAGTATATATAAAGGAACCTCAGAAGATGCTGAAATACTGTTTTTGTCATGTGCCATTGAATCACTTGAGATTCATAGCAGCCCTCTACAACATCTTTGAACCTTTCTCTATCCTGAGCCAATCTTACTGTGTCTGAAACACCTACCCCCATAAGCCCAGACATGGAATCAATCCATCTCATTGAGAGTCTTCCTCCTGTCCCTTCACCCTCCCAAGCATGATGTCCTTCTCCAAGGACTGGTCCCTTCTTGCAGCATGTCCACAGTGTGTCAGACGGAACTTCAGAATCCTTGCCTCCAAGGAGCAGCCTGCTCTCACCCTCTTTAGATGAACCTGTCTGTTCTCCTAGCAGTCCATGGTATATTCAATAACAGCACCACAGCTCAAAGGCATCAATTCTCCTATCATCCCTATTCATTGTCCAGCTTTCTGATGCATAGCATATAATTACTGAAGTATCATCTTATTTTTATCTAATTGAAGTATTATGGTTAAAGAAACCTCAAAAGATGTTGAAATGCTGCTGAATATTTTCTTGCTTGTCACTGGATCCTTATTTTCAGCCCTAGTAAAGCTCCATAAATTGCATAATCATCTGGAGTACTTTCGGTTGCCCAAAGAGTAGAAATTTCTCCACCATTTAATTTTCTTACCTTGCTCTTCAAATAGCATGTGGTTATTGGCCAGGTTTTGTAATTATACCTTCAATTACATGTAAAAGTTGACAGAATGAATAATCAATGCTTGCATCACTGTAATTTTGTTTCACTATCCCTGAATCAGGAAGCCCTGGTGGATTAGTTGTAAAGAGTTGCATTGTCAGTTTGAAAGCATGTGGTTCAAATTCACTCCTCCTCCTCCTCAAGAGAAAGATGGGCAGTCCTCTCCCACACAATTTACAGCCTCTGAAAAGCCGACTGTGTGTCTGTCGGCACTGGCTTGAGGAACCGTAACAACAGCATCTGTAAGTTAATGGAACTGTGACATGTGCTCCTGTGGGACAGCTGGTAGATTTGAACAGCCTGCTTTTAGGTAAAGAGCTGGGCTGCCGACCCAAAGGCAGGCTGTTCAAAGCTGCTCCACAGCCGAAAGAAGGGCAGTCAACACGCAATCTCCTTCTGTTGATTCACAATCTCGAAAACCGATGGGGCGTTCTGACTAGGCTGCACATAAGAGCAATTCATTAATTCTGTCAGCTTTTCCTTAATTAGAACTTTTAAAAAAATGTTTTTAAATAATTTTAATGAAATTTACAGAGATTTTATATTTCCATTCATTCATTGCTGCACTTCTCTCCCTGCCCAGCTCTCCTCCACACCCCGGTTTGCTCCTCTCTTTGAAAAGTAAAATAAACACTCTCTCCCTGGTACACAATCCCCCCCCGCACCTCTCCCTCTGCCCCAAGTACATTTCACTATGCAATCTTAATTGTGGACTCTTGTGATAAACATAATACCCTGTCATACGTCGCTTTTAAATTATTCTCTCCCTCCTCTGTTTCAGTGCAGTATACATAATTTATCCAGGTTTTTTTTTTCAGTCTTGCCCAACCCTGATATCAGTCCCATTTTACAGCAGTGGCCCCATGCAATATTTGTCCTTTTGCGACTGAGATATTTCACTCAGCATAGTGTCCTCCAGACTCACCTATTTTGAATAATATTGCATGAGTTCCTTGTTTTTCAGTGCAGCGTAGTGAATATACCACAGCTTCTCTATCCATTCATTTGTTGATGGGCACCTGGGTTGTTTCCAACTCCTTGCTGTTGTGAACAAAGCCGCGATAAACATGTTGTTGTTATGACCCTATGTACAACAGCCCTAAACTCTGCTCTGTCCTGTGCCAATCGCACTGTCTTCTGACACTCCCATTCCAATTATCCCAGTCACTGAATCAATCCACCTCATAGAGAGCCTTCCCCTCCTGTGCTGTCCCTCCACCCTCCCAAGCATGATGTCCTTCTCCAAGGACCGGTCTCTTCTCACAACATGTCCAAAGTATGTTAGACAGAGCCTCAGAATCCTTGCCTCCAGGGAGCCACCTGGTTTAACCCTTTCCAGGACGAATCTGTTTTCCTAACAGTCCATGGTATTTTCAATACTCTTCTCCAGCACCACAGCTCAAAGGCATCAATTCTCTTTCTATCCTCCTTGGTCATTGTCCAACTCTCTGATGTGTAACAAGTGATTGTGATAAACATGGGTGTGCATATATCTGCTTGGATGTCAGTTATGGTCTCTTTGGGTTATATTCCCAGTAGTGGAATTGCTGGGTCTAATGGTATCTCTATTTGCAACTTTTTGAGAAAGCACCATACTTCCTTCCACAAGGGTTGCACCATTTTACACTCCCACCAACAGTGAATAAGGGTTCCAGTTTCTCCACAATCTCACCAGCATTTGATGTTTGCCGTTCTGTTAAATTTTGCTATTCTGACTAGGGTGAGATGATACCTCATCGTTGTCTTGATTTGCATCTCTCTTAGAGCTAGGCTAGGGATTTTGAACATTTCTTCATGTGGTTGTTGGCCATCTGAATGTCTTCTTTTGTGAAGTCTTAATTAGAACTTTTAAAAATTATTTTAGAGATTGAGAATATGTAATTACTATGTGCAACATACAAACAATGGTCTATATTACAGCAGGAAAAAGCTAAAATTGTAATCAGAAATATTGTGTAATTTGAAACTTTAAAATAGCTTTTGTTAATCTTTTGGTTAAAATAAAGATAGATGACATCTTTGGCACTATAAGAGCCATTCGATGTGCACAAAAGATAGTTTTTTTTAGGGGCCCATTTATGCCTTATAGGATAAGAGAGTAAGTGAATGACTATGTAATTTGGTCAAAAGCCCTCCAAAGAGATCTCATTTAAACTTACATGTAGGGTTTGATAACCTGCCTTGAGAAGGAGGGAGGAGAACACTTTCAGGCAGAAGATTACCAAGTGCAAGAACCTGGGCTGGAAAAAGCTTGGCACATTCTAGAACTGAACAGCGTGACCAGCAGGGTGAGGGATGAGTCGCCCAAGATAAGGTTGGAGTGATAACCAGGCACCATATCATACAGGCCTTGGGGGAGATTGGGCTTTGTTCTCTGCACTGGAGAGCCTTCAGAGGGATTTCAGCAGGGGTGGAACTTGAAGGCCTCTGTCTGCCTTGTGGGGAGAGACTGGAGAGTCAAGATTAGAAGCCGGCAATCCAGTGGTAACGTGCCTGAAAGAGGTGGCTGCCAGGGCTATGCTGGTGTCAGGATGGAGTTCAGAGGATGGATTTGTGGTCTGTTTGGGAAGTAGGATAGGCAGTCCTGGCTGGAAGGAAGGGTTCTCCCCCCGCCCCCGCCCCCCCCAATTCAGAACACATTAATGAAAGATGCTGTTATCACTGAAGATGCAGCTTCAACTCTACAGGCATTCTTTACTATGCACAGTGGGTGTTTCAAGTACTGACAAAATATGTTGAAATTTCCCCCCCCCCCATTTAAAAAAAAAGTGATAAAGCAATGTATTGGGAAATTCCAATTATGAATTAGATGATTTGCTTTTGAACTGATTCTGATTCATAGCAACCAGATGCATGTTAGAGTACTGTGCTCCATAAGGGCTTTCAGTGACTAATATTTTGTTTTTAAAACATTTTATATTGGTTTGATGGTCCTCTGCATGGACATGAACCACCAATTTTTGGACACTCGAATATATAATAACTGTACTACCCACTGACTCCGAGGTGAAGTCCTCCTATTTAAATTTATATGTGTCTGTAACGGTAGGATATTTTATCACCATTCCAGCAACACTGTCTCACATTCTTTTTTTTGGGGGGGGGGCTTGTATCATCTTCACAGTCACTCTATGATTAATGAATGGTTGTATCTGTTGCCATTGAGTTGATTCTGACAAAGAGCAACTTTATAGAGCAAAACACCCTATAGAGTTTGCTACCTGTGCTGCCAAGATGAAGGTACACGTTTCAAATCCACCAGCTACTCTGTCGCAGAAAGATGGACCATCTCCTTTCATGTGATTTACTGCCTCTGAAAACCCATTGGAGGGCTCAGTTATGACTCAGCTATGACTTGATGGTACATAACAACAGCAGTCTTTAAAGAGGGGAGCTCTGGTGTCTTAGAGGTAATGAATTGTGCTACAAACCCAAAGGCACATAGTTCAAATTTACCAGCTGCTCTGTGGGAGAAAGGTAATCTCTTCCAGTGCCTTCTGAAAACTCACTGGAGCATCAGCTAGGAATAGGTTCTAACTCAACAGCAAATAATAACATTTTAACAAGACACTGATGGTTTAGTCTGTAGGACCTTTTGCAACTAAATAAATACCTGCCTCTCTAGAAGTTCAAATCCATTAACAGTTCCTCTGAGGAAGATGGACAGTATCCTCCTGTTAAGATTTATAGACACACAGAACTGAAGGGGGGTCGTTCAGAGGTGAGACTGATGGATGATGTTGAGTCCAAGATTTTTTTGGTTTTGATTTTTGTATCTTTCTATGAGCAGGCTCTCATATCTTTCTCCCACAAACCTTTTGATAAGCAGTTGAGGAATTAGCCACTGCTAACCACCACCAGGGCTTTTCACATGGCCTCAGCTGATTGGACAGGGGATGGGGGAGGCCAAAATGTGCACCTAACCTCCTAAGATGGCTCTGTCTTCAAAACTGTGGAATTAGAACTGAAAGGCTCTATAAATTTGCAATTATAAACCCAATAGCAATGCTTCACAGTCTGAGAAAAATGTGAAGTGTTTTAAAGAGAAAATACCTAGAGTTGTTAGCAAAGCTATCTTTCAAGAATAAATGCACAGTAAGATACTTCAGGGATAAACAAAAGTAGTTTTTATTGGTATATTTAGTCTACTGAGAGCACTTCAGGAAAGATTAGCAAAAGAAGAAAAGTCCGGAAGAAATGCTGACTGAAAGTTGGCAGAATCCCAACAAAGAGCTATTTTTTTAAAACAATTAAAGATTACCATTGCTGTTGTTGCTAGGTGCCGGCGAGTTTAGTATGATTCATAGTGACAAAAGATCTCAACCCTGTTGTATCCTGTGCCGTCCTCACACTTCCAGACACACAAGAGCCCCTTACAATGGCAATCCACCTGGTTGAGGATCTTCCTCTCTTTCGCCGACCCCTTCCTAGCATCACGTCCTTCTACAAAGAATAGCCCTTCCTAGCAACATGCTCCAAGTATGTGAGGCGAAGTCCTATTGTTCCTGGCTCCAAAGAACACTCTGGTTGCACCTTCTCTAAGACATATCTGGCCGTTCTCTTGGCCGTCCATGGAGTATTTAGTGCTCTTCTCCAACACAACAACTCAAAGGTGTCAATTCTTTTTTTGTCATCTTTATTCATTGTCCAGCACTTAGATGCATAGCCAATAACTGGAAAAATTATGGCCTGAATCAGACTCAGGACCTTAGTCCTTAAACTGACATTATTACTCATCAATAATTTGGAGAAGTCCCTAACTGCAGATTTTCTCAGTACAATGCATTTCCTTATTTCCTGACTGCTCATACCAAAAGTGTTATTTGTGGATCCAAGCAAGAGGAAGCTGTTGACAGTTTCAAGCTCTTCTCCCTCCATCATGGCACTGCCTGTTGGTCCAGTGGTAAGAATCTTTGTTTTCTTGATATTGAAATGCAATCTATACTGAAATGCTGCATTCCTTAATCTTCTGCACTAAGTGCTTCAAGTCTTCCTTACCTTTAGCAAGCAAGATTGTGTCATCTGCATAACACAGGTTATTGATGAGTCTCCCTTCAATCTTGATGTCCCACTCCTCATATAATTTGCTCAGCATATAGATTGAATAGGTAGGGAGAGAGAATACAATCCTGAAGTACTCCCTTCTCAATTTTAAACCACACAGTGTTTCCTTGCTCTGTTCGCACAATAAACTCCTGGTCAAGGTAGAGGTTCTACATGAAAACAAGTGCCCTGGGATTCCCATTTTTCTCTCAATGTCAGCAATGATTTGTTATGATCCATACAATCAAATGCCTTTGCATAATAAATAAAGCAGAAATACACATTTTTTCCCCCCTGATATTCTTTATTTTCAGCCAGGCTCCATCAGGTATCAGCAATGGTATATCCCTGGTGCCACAGACTCTTCTAAATACTGCTTGTACTTCTGGCAGTTCTCTATGTGTTCTAGCCATTTTTGAATTATCTTAAGCAGTATTTTGCTTGCATATGATATTAATGATACTGTTCAATACTTTCCAGTCAGTTGGATCACATTTCTTGTGAATGGGAACAAATATGGACCTCTTCCAATCTGTTGGCCACATAGCTATCCTCCAAATTTCCTAGCATAGACTGGTGAGCGCATCCAAGGCCCTCATCATTAGTGATCTGAATTTCTTTTATTGTCTACACAAGGGATTGAAATACCGATTACTCTTGTTAATGTTGTCAAATAAAACTCTCAAGGAATTTCACTGAAACAGACTGAGGAGATAAACGAAGCTGGTAAAGGTGGTGACCTGTAAGGGGATTGGTTGGGAAATGATGAACTGTATGGAATGGATTCCTTTTGTTACATTTCTTTTATTTTGGAACCATTGAAATATATTACCAAACACCTCAATAAGGAGCTTAACTATCTAAGTTGGCTGGGAGGTGCACTACCAACAATAAGGCTGGCAGTTATTATGGTTTTAGCTTTTAAAAAATGTTTGTGTTGATTTACATAAAATATTTGTACACATGGTGTTTCATTCATGTGTACACTGTTTCACACATTGCTTCGTTCACAGTGTTTCAATTACTCATACACATTGTGTTTTGTAAAATTAATCACCGTTGATGACCCGACCTTTGTATTTTATTATTTTACTACTGTTCCCACCAAATTCTATTTTCCTACTGGAATACCTCTTCCCCTATTTTCTGTCACTTTGCACCTTTGGATTTTTATACACTTTTTACAAGTTATCCTTCTATTTTTGCAATAATGGTCTTAAGTAGTATTTGTCCTTATGAGATACTACAATCCAACTGATTAAATTCTTTTTAAAAAAAATTTGTTTTCATAATTTTAATGAACATTTACAGAGATTTTGGATTTCCATTCATTCATTGTTGCACTTTTTTCCCTGCCGAGCCCCTCCCACCCCCCAGTTTGCTCCTCTCTTTGAAAAAGTAAAAGCTAAATTCTTTGTTTGGTATACAAACACTCTTCCCACCGCCCCAGGTACACTCCACTATGCACCCTTAATTCTGGACTCTTGTGATAACTATAATACCCTATCATATATCACTTTTAATTTATTGTCTCCCTCATCTGTTTCAATGCAGTATACATAATTTATCCAGTTTTTCTCAGTCTTA
>NW_006399823.1:2312936-2321382 GCF_000299155.1 Elephantulus edwardii
TTTCCTCACTTAACTTATTTCATCTCCTTGTCAAAAATCAGTTGACCATATGTAGATGGGCTGATTTCGGAGTTCTCAATTCTATTCTATTGATCTATGTGTCTGTCATTGTACCAGTACTATGCTGTCTTAGCCATCATGACAGTATAGTAGGATTTGAAATCAGGGAGTGAGATGCCTCCTACCATTTTTCTATTTTTAAGGAGTGCTTTGCTTATTCAGGGTTTCTTTCCATTCCAACTGAAATTGGAGATTACCTTTTTCATCTCCTTGAAGAATGGGATTGGTATTTTTATTGGGATTGCGTTGAATGTGTAAATTGCCTTTGGTAGTATTGCCATTTTCACAATATTTGAGTCTTCCTATCCATGAGCAAGGGATAGTCCTCCACTTCTCCAGGTCTCTTTTGGTTTCTTGCAGTAGTGTTTTGTAATTTTCTTTGAATAGATCCTTTGTGTTTCTGGTTAGATTTATTCCCAAGTATTTAATCTTGTGATTCACTATTGTGAAGGGTATTGTTTTTCTTAGTTCAGGCTAAATTCTTTTTCATTGTACAGCTTTGACATGCATATAAAGTGATTGAAAAGACTTAAGACTGAGTCAGATGCTCCTTAGTCATTAAAGTGACATCTTTGGTTTTTAAACGGAACCTTTTTTTTTCCAGCATATAGGTTACATAAAAGAATGGTGTCCAGGGTTGGAAAGAAACAAAGTAAAATTCTACATGCCTATAAAAGAAGCAAAACAATGCAAGGGAAACTGGGTAGCAGACATGAACACACATTGTACAGAAGGAAAGAAAAACCATAAGCAGATAGTTAACAAAGAAAATTTCAGACTCAAACTTGTTGCTGTTGAGTTTGAACTGACTCAGTGGACCCTCTAGTGGGTTTTCAGAGGCCGTGAATCACACAGGAGGAGACAGTTCACCTTTCTCCCACAGAGCCACTGGGGGATTTCCACAGCCAGAGAGAGACATTTATGGAAAATGAAAAGTGGAAAATAGGATTCCTTTTCTCAACCATTAAACTGAAGGAAAAAACTTGCCAAATATGTAGGGTATCTTTTGTATGCTTTTGCTGGTGGCAGTACAAAATGACACAGCTATTTTAAAATAATTTTCTCTTTTAAATCTGAGTGTGCACATATTCAACAAATTACTGAAACAGTGTTTATCACAATGTGATGTCTGGACTGGTCTTAAATCACCTTGCTGTCTGTTACAAATAAGACTCCTGGACTCAATGCCAAATAAATGAAATCATAATCTCTGGGAATATGTCACAGTGAATCTTATCTTACATAAGCTCTCATATGTCATTCTGCTGTTCACTTTGAGCACCATGGTGCTAATGAACGTTTGCATGTATGCAGTAAGAGATACACGTGATCTCACAGCACAAAATTAGAAACAACCTAGGTGCTCATGGGAAATGAGTTGTTATGTGCCGTCGAGTCAAGTAAGACTCTAAGAACAATAGACCTGAACCCTGTCCTATCCCGTGCCATCCTCACAATTTCTGACTCTCTAGGGCCCATTGTGGCAGTCACTGTGTCACTCCAACTGACTGAGGGTCTTCCTCTCTTTCACCAACCCTCCACCTTTCCAAGCATGATGCCCCTCTCCAAGGAATAGCCTCTCCTAGTAACAAGCATGGAGCTTGATATCTTTGCCTCTAAGGAGCTCTGTGGCAACACTTTTTCCAAGACATATTTGTTTGCTATTTTGACAGACCTTGGCAGAATCAGTACTCTTCTTCAACACCATAGCTCAAAGGCATCGGTTTTGTTTTGTTGTGTTTTTTTTTTTTCTCTCTGTCATCTTTATTCATTGTCCAGCTCTCAGATGCATAACAAATAATTGAAAGTACCATGGCCTGTATCAGATACAACTTAGTCCTCCAACTGACATCATTGTTCCTCATTAATTTGGAGAGTTCCCTGACCACAGACTTTTCTATTGCAATACATCTTCTGATTTCCTAACTGCTAGTGCCAAGGGATTGTGATTTGTGGATCCAAGCAAGATAAAATCATTGGCAACTTCAATCTTTTCTCCATCTAGCATAATGGTGCCTATTGGTCCAGTGGTAAGAATTTTTGTTTTCTTGACATTGAGGTGGAATCCATATTAAAGGCTGTATTCTTGGATCTGCAACAAGTATTTCAAATCCTCCTCACTTCCAGCAAGCAAAGTTGTGTCATCTGCATAACACTGGTTATTGATGAGTCTTCCTCTCATTTCAATGACACGTTCTTCTTCATAAAGTCCAGCTTCTTGAATAATTTGCTCAGCATGCAGATTGAATAGATGTGAAGAGAGAATAAAACCCTGATACACTTCTTTCTTAATTTTAAACCATACACTGTGTATGTTCCCTTGCTGTGTTAACACAACAGCCTCTTGGTCTAGGTAAGGGAAGGGAAATGGTTAAATAAACTCTGTTGTATCAATAAATAAAATATTACATAGCAGTTCAAAGAAAGAAGATTAACTGTAGTGGTTGAATCTTAGGAACATAATGTTGGCAGAAAAAATATGGCACTGAAAATTACATTGTGAAACTTTATATAACAAAAGTGAACGAATTGTCATCTGTCAGTCCATACCCATTTATCCCATTACTTCTTGGTGGTGGGTAGGGACATGGGGATGAAAACAAAGATCAGCATTGTTCTCTGAGCCAGGTAAGGAAGAGAAAGAGATCAAGATATAGCAAGCAATGATAATCTATCTTAATTTGCATTGTGAGTTAAAAAGTATTTGTTTCAAGTTTTATACTTTGTAACAAACATCTTTACATGTTTCAAATATTAAATAGTTAAAAGAGTAACATTTTAAAGGAAGAAATGCTAAGGTGGAATTTATAATAAACAACCTTGTTTTATTCACTTTAGAGATTAGGGTTTGTGGGTTGTTGGAGGTTTTTTTTAAAAAAATACATTTACAATAATTTACTCTTCCTTTCCAAAAGATATGATTTTCAGTCAGTATGTACATTCCACAGAAGGAGAAAGAAAACCAAGTTTTCCAAGATAATGTTCCTGAATAAACGGTCACCAAGGAAATAGTAAAAAGATGGTATATTACACTGAGTCAAAATTGGGTTGTTTTTAAGTACATTTTAGAAATTCTAGTTTTAAAGTAGAAAATGTAATAAAGATTTCATTTACCAGGTGTGATCATAAAACAATAAAAGCCGCTTTCTTATGTTGCTCATAGACGGAGCCTGAAGATAATTTTTAAATCCAGAGGAATTGGCCTCAAAATTGAGTTATGCAATAGACGTATAATAAGCATATTTAGTCTCACAGCCTGTATTTTGGAGAAAACAACTTTTATTTGGATAAGGAGGCAAATCAATTCTGTAATATTTGCTAAAACATAATCATTTTCTGCAACTAGATCTTGGATATCCATTTAAATATCCTCCCTCTCCTAACGTATCATTAGTTAGTATCATTCTACTAGTTCATTATCAAGAACTAATAGAAAACTGTTTTCTTGCGTAAAATATATTTATTCATGTTAAATGTATATTTATTATTTTCTTAGAACATCATTTGCTAAACATATGTAAGGTCATGGGTGGAGTCCCTTTCACCAGCCCACTTCTGTTCATCTTGCTTGTTTTCTATGTCTCTGCCTATCGGTTAATGTTTTCTTTCTGATGAGGTTTATGTGACAGTGTTTGCCTTCAGTGTGCATTTCTTCATGCCTTCCTTTTCTTTGTTGTTATTATGCTTATTTTACAGCTCTGGTGATGCCATCTGTAGGGAGTGGCCCTGTTAACCCCTAGATGGTGCCTCTCTGAGGGTGCAAATTTGCCAGTAGCTCCACACGAGACAGATGGACAATCTCCTGGGTGATTTGTAGCTGCCAACCCCCCCCTGGAGGACCAGCTATGAGTTGGTTCCAACTCTACAATCGTGAGGTTTTTGAGTTGGTTTTCCTCCCCTTGTTGTTGTTATGACTCATAGCTACCCTATATACAACACCCCTAAACCCTGCTCTGTCCTGTGCCAACCTCACTGTCTCCAACACACGTACTACAATTACCCCAGTCACTGAATCAATCCACCTTGTAGAGAGTCTTGCTCTCCTGAGCTGTTCCTCCACCCTCCCAAGCATGATGTCCCTCTCATAGGACTGGTCCCTCCTTGTAACATGTCCAAACTATGTCAGATGATGCTTCAGAATCCTTGCCTCCAAGGAGCAGCCCAGTTTCATCCTCTCCAGGATGAACCTGTTCATTTTCTTAGAAGTCCATGATATATTCAATACTCTTCTCCAACACCGACATCTCAAAGGCATCATTTCTCCTTCTATCATTCATTGTCCAGCTCTCTGATGTATAGCAAGTGATTGCAGAGACCATGGCTTGTATCATGTTAGTCTCCAGAGAGACACCATAGCTCTTCAGTACTTTGGAGCGGTCGCTAACAGCAGACTTTCCCATCACAATGCGCCTTTTAATTTCCTGGCTGCTGGTGCCAAGACTGTTGACTGTGGAGCCAAGCAAACTAAAGCTGTGTACAATCTCAATCTCTTCACCATCCATCCTGATGCTGCTGCAGTTGGCCCAGTGGTGAGAATCTTTGTTTTCTTGATATTGAGACTCAATCCATATACCCAGCCTTGTATGTATGTATTACCTATATATTTTATTTTAATAAAATTAATTTTAGGTGTGTTTTAAGTAATATATCTTTCAGGTTAGATAAACCTAACACAATTCCCCCCCCATTTTTAAGAGTAGCTTTAATGTGATATAATTGACACTGAACACACTAAAAGTGAAATATGTGTTAAGTTTATAGTTACATTTCTCCCATGAAATCATCACCAGAAGGAAGATAAGGCACAGATAAATCACTCGCAGGAGTTTACTAATTCCCCTCTGTATAATCATTCTTATTTTTTGGTAACCACTGACCAGAATTCTATCACTAAATATTTAGTTACACTTTCTAGAATAGTATACAAATGCAATTATAGAGTATGGATTCATTTTTGCCTGACTACTTCATAAAAATAATTTTGAGGTCCATCCAAGTCATTGCATGTTATCAATAGCTTATTTCCTTTTCTGAGTAGTTTGTCTCTATGTGATTGATATACTACATTTGTTTATCTTTATACCGGTATAGATATTTAAATTATTTTACATTTTTTGACTATTATGAAAGTGCTCTAAACATCCGTGTCCAAAGATGTGGATGGAAACACTCTGTCTCAAATGCCTAGGACTGAGGTGGCTGGAATGTTAGACAAACAAAAGCATGGGTAGATGCCTTTTTAACTAAGAAATTACCAAACTATTTTCCAGGGTTTTTGAACTAGTCCAGTTCTCACAAGCAGTGTTTATGTGTTCTAGCCATTCTACATTCTCACCAATATTTAAAATTTTTACATTTACCATTTTTAAAAAAAATTATTTTTTCAATATTTATTTTTTTATTTGTGTGTGTGTACCGTCAAATCGGATCTGACTGGTACGGGAGGAGATTGTCCCTCCTTCCCCGGCAGGGCATGTGGTGTCTATGAACCATGAGCCTCTGGGATTGCAATGCAGCTTCTTGCCACTAGGCCACCAGAGCTCCCCTACATTAACCATTTTAATAGGTGTCTGTTAACTTCTCATTGTGGCTTTAGTTTATATTAAATGAACTAATGTACATATTTTCAAGGACTCATTGGTCTTTCATATATTCTGTTTAAGTGTCTTTTCAGATTTTTGATCCATCTTATTGAGACTTGAGAATTCTTTATGATTCTGGTTAAACATTCAGATAATCTGCTTGGCAAATATTTTCTCCCAATCTGTACATTGTCTTTTTTATTCTCTTAAATAGTGTCTTTGTAAGAGAAAAAACCCAAACAAACCCTTAATATTGTTGAAATCTAATTTATTTGTTTGCTCTTTTATGGGAATTTTTTGCCAAACCCAAGGATGTAGGAGTTCTGTTGATGCTGGGGTTTAACACTCAGCTGCTGCTGAGGATTGGTGGTTTGACCCTGTTAAATGCTCACAGGGAGAAAGATATGATAATCTGCTTCTGGTTAGTTGGTAGGCATCACTGAGGCAAGTAGCATTCATCGTGACCTTACGAATAACAGATTGGAACCCTGTCCTATCCTGTGGCATTCTCATCTTCTTGACACACTTCAGCCCATTGCTGCAGTGATTCTGTCAACCCATATCGTTGCATTGATTCTTCCTCGCTTTTGCAGTTTGTCCATCTTTCCAAGTAGGATATCTCTTTCCAAGGAATAGCCTTTCCTAGCAACATGCTCAAAATACGGGAGACAAAGCTTCATCATTCTTGCATCTAAGGAGCACTCTAGCTGCACTTTTCTCAAGATATATCTGTTTTTTTGATAGCACATGGGTTATTCAGTTCTCAATTCAAACACTTCAACTCAAAAACATCAATTCTCCTTCTGTCTTCTTTAGTTCTTGTCCAGCTCTCAGGTACATAGTGAGTGAAAAGACCAAGGCTTGAAGCAGGCACACCTTAGTCTTCAAACTGACATCATTGCTCTAAAAATTACAACCTTGGAAACCCTATGAGTCAATTCTATTATGTCGTAGAGGGTCTCTGTAAGTCATGGTGATTCTTGCCTATGTTTTTCTTCCAGAAATTTTATTGTTTCAGGCTTTACATTTAGATCTCTAATTCATTTTGAATAAATTTTTTAAATGGCTTGATCAAAGTTCTTTTTAAAATTTTCTTTCCCCCCTTTCTTTTTCTTTGCATGTAGATTGCTAATATGTTTCAGTACACTTTCTTGAAAAGACTACCTGTCCACCTGTGTTTTGTTTAATGAAAAAAGCCTGTGTAGATATGGCCATATTATGAAATTCTTATTATTCTGTTCCACTGATTTATTTTCTTTCTTTATATCAATTTCTTGCTGTTTTCATTACTGAAGCTTATAATAAAACTTGAAATGAGGTTTTCACTAGTATTCCAATTTCATTCTTTTGAAAAGCAATTTGAAAGTTATAGATGCTTTGAACTTTCATGTAAATATAAAAATCAACTTGCCAATTTTTAGTTCTAAATAAGTACTAGCCCTTTGGTATTGTGATTGGAATTTTGTTCAATTTGTAAATTTTTTTTTGTTAGCTCCTTTTATTTTTTTAACAGCTTAATATAATAGTAATGCATTTCCCCCCACTAATTTATTTACAAAACTCAAATACAAATTGGAACAAATTCTTCCCATTTCCCTCACCCCTCATCCATCAAATTGTACAAGCCAATGATTAATCCCCTCCCCCCACCACGCATATCCGCATCCCTCTGCTTCCAACCTCTCCCTAATGTTACTGCACTTCCGGATTCTTGAACAAGGTAATCTCTCCCCAGGTGGATTGACACAGTGACTGCAGCAGTGTGCTCAACCTAATTTTGTGACCTCATTTTTTCTTCTTTTCTCTACCCTCAGCCCCATCCTCCCTCCTTTTACCCCTTTGAACTTTTTTCTAGTAACTCTTCTATTTTCACAATTATGGTCTTTTTTATAATTGAGGTTTTAACATCAGTTTATAGAGAACTTGGATTTCTATTCATTCATTATTGCACATTTTCTTCCCTGTCCCCCCACCCCCCAGGCCCAGTTAACTTTTCTCTTTGAAAAAAATCCCACTTTCATTGTTGAACAGTTCCCCCCACTCTCCCAGTCCACTTTAATATGCAGCTATTATTTTGGACTATTGCCATGTAAATAATACTTAATCATATATTCCTTTTAAGCACTTCTTTCGGTCATCTGATTCAATGCAGTGTACATTTTTTTATCCCCTATTTTTTTGGTTTCCCCTTAACCTCCATGTCAGTCCTGTTTAATAACAGTGGCATTATGCAGTATTTGTCCTTTTGTGACCGCGATATTTCTCTCAGCAAAATGGACCAGGGTCACCAATTTTGTATAGTATTTCATTAATTCCTTGTTTTTCCAATGCTGTGTAGTATTCCATTGTGTGAATATACCACACCTTCTCTATCCATTCGTTTGTTGATGGGCACTTGGGTTGTTTCCAACTCTTTGCTATTCTGAACAATGCAGCAATAAATATGGATGTGTATATATATCTGCTTGGGTGGCAGTTCTGGTTTCTTTAGGGTATATTCCCAGTAGTGGAATTACTGAGTCAAATGGCATTTCTATTTCCAACTTTTTGAGAACGCGCCATACTGCCTTCCATAGTGGTTGCACCATTTTACCCTCCCACCAACAGTGAATAAGAGTCCCAGTTTCTCTACAACCTTGCCAGCATTTGATGTTTGCTACAATAATGGTCTTATGCACTATTTGTCCTTGTTGTTGTTGTTATGTGCCATCGAGTCATTTGCGACTCATAGCGACCCTATGTACAAGAGCCCTAAATGCCGTTCTATCCTGTGCCAACCTCGCTGTCTCAAACACATTCATTCC
>NW_006399823.1:2321622-2327396 GCF_000299155.1 Elephantulus edwardii
CTGTCCAACTCTCTGATGCATAGCACGTAATTGCAAAGACTATAGTCTGGATCAGGCGCAACTTAGTCTCCAGCCTGACGTCGTTGCACTTCAGTACACTTGAGAGGTCCCTCACAGCTGACTTTCCCAATGCAGCTTGTCCCCTGATTTTCTGGCTGCTGTTACCAAGAGTGTTGACTGTGGAGCCAAGTAAACTAAAAGTGTTAACTATCTCAATCTCTTCACCATCCATACTGATACTGGGCTTCCAATTGGTCCAGTGGTGAGAATCTTTGTTTTCTTGATGTTGAGCTTCAATCCACATTGAAGACTGCAGTCCTTGACCTTCTGCAGCAAGCACTTCAGGTCCTCCTCAGTTTCAGCAAGCAGGGTTGTGGCATCTGCATAACACAGGTTGTTGATGATTCTTCCACCAATCCTGATGCCACATTCCTCCTCGCGTCTTGCCCAGCGTCTTGGATAATCTGTTCTGCATACGGATTGAAAAGGTATGGAGACAAAATACATCCCTGACAGACTCCTTTCTTGATTTTGAACCATCCAGTGTCTCCCTGCTCTGTTCTGACGACTGCCTCTTGGTCCAAGTATAGGTTTCTCATTAGCACAATGAAATGTTCTGGGATTCCCATTCTTCTCAGAGTCAGCCATAGCTTGTTTTGATGCACACAGTCAAAAGCCTTTGCATAGTTAGTGATGCACAGATACACATTCTTCTGGTATTCTCTGCTTTCTGCCAAGATCCATCTAACATTAGCTGTAATACCCCTAGTATGACGACCTCTTCTAAATCCAGCCTGCACATCTGGCAGTTCTCTGTTGACATATTGTTCCAAATGTTTTTGGATAATTTTTAGCATAATCTTGCTTGCATGTGATATCAATGATATTGTTCAATAATTTCCACACTCTGTTAGGTCACCTTTCTTTGGAATGGGAACAAATATAGATCTCTTCCAGTCAGTTGGCCAGCTGGCTATCCCCAGATTTCCTGGCACAACTTAGTGAGCACATCCAGGGCAGCATCTAATTGTTGAAATAAGTCAATTGGTTTGCTGTCAACTCCTGGAGACTTGTTTTTTGCCAATTCCTTCAGAGCAACTTGAACTTCCTCCTTCATCACCATAGGCTCTTGCTTATATGTTATTTCATGAAATTCTTCTGTGTCAGCCAATTCCTTCTGATACAGTGACTCTGTGTACTCCTTCCATCTCCTTTTGATAATTTCTGGATCATTTAACATTCTACCCAAACTATCTTTAAGTATTGCCACCCGTGGCTTGAATTCGTTTTTCAACCCCTTCAGCTTAAGAAACGCTGAGAGAGTTCGGGCCTTTTGATTTTCTGACTCCAGCTCTCTGCACATTTCATTATAGTATCTTGCTTTGTTGTCCCGAGCTGCCTTTTGAAATTTTCTATTCAGCTCTTTAATTTCTTAATTTCTTCCTTTAGCTTTGGCTTCTCGGTGCTCTAATGCACATCTCAGAGTCTCAGCTGACATTCATCTTGGTCTTTTCTTTTTCAGCTTTTGTAATGATTTTTTGCATTCTTCACAGACGGTTTTCTTGATATCCTCCCAGAACCCATTTGGTCTACACTCATTGGTGCTGAAGGTCTCAAACCTGTTGCTGAGATGGTTTTGAAATTCGAATGGGACAGACTTATGGTCAAATCTTGGTTCCCGTGGACTTGATTTAATTTTCTTCAACTTCAGCTTGAACTGGCATATGAGTAGTTGGTATTCTGTCCCACAATCAGCACCCAGCCTGGTTTTCACTGCTGATATTGAGCTTCTCCAGCGAGTCTTTCCACAGATGTAATTGATTTGATTCCTATGCATACCATCAGGTGAGATCCATGTGTATAGCCTGCATTTATGTTTCTTATAAAAGATTTTTGCAGTGAATAAATCATTGAATGTGCAGAACTCTATCATTCTATCTCCAGCCTCATTTCTCTCACCGAGCCCATGTTTTTCAGCTACTGATCCTTCTTCCCTGTTCCTAACTGTTGTTTTCCAGTCGCCCATTATTTTTAATGCATCTTGATTGCATGTTTGATCAATTTCTGACTGCAAAAGTTGGTAAAAATCTTCTATTTCCTCTTTTTTGGCTCTAGTTGTTGGTGCATATAAATATATGATATTGATATATGATAGTGGTATTCACTGGACTTCCTTGTATGCGTATGGATATTATCCTGTCACTCACCACATTGTATTTCAGGATCTAGAAGTGGTTTTTTTAGTTATGAAACCAACACCATTTTTTCTCAATTTTTCATCCCCAGCATAGCAATTCATATAATCATCTGATTCAAAATGTCCCATACCAAGCCATCTCATTTCACCAATTCCTAGTATGTCAATATTTATGCGTTCCATTTCTTAACAATGTCCAGTTTTCCTACATTCATGCTTCTCACATTACACGTTCCAATCACTAGTGTCTCCTTACAGCTGTTTCTCTTTCTCCGTGTTTCTATTTTTAAGATCTCAGTTTCAATTGCCATGTCTGTTAGTCCAAATGATAATCTAGGTGTGCTCTATTGTACATAGGGGCACCGGAAGACGCAATTTGCCAGGATGGACAATTTGTCCTTACAAGACTGAATTATTTCACTCAACTAATGCTCTCTAGGCTGTCCTGTATTATATTTTTCAAAGTCATTGCTTCTGAATGCTACATAGTATTCCATTGTGTGATTGTTAATAATTTTTTTTATGGACATTTGGGCTGTTTCAATTTTCCATTTTTTTTTTGTTATTTTGAATAATGCTGCTATGAACATCGGTGTACAAGTTTCCATTTTGCGTCTCATTTCTATTTTCCTTGGGGTATTTTCCTAGCAGTGGAATAGCCAGGTCATATGACATTTCTATGTTTAGCTTTTTTAGGAAATGCCAAACTGCTTTCCAGAGTGGTTGTACCATTTTAGAATAACACCAACAGTGTATGAAAGTTTCAGTCCCTCCACATCCTCTCCAACATTTATTGCTTGCTGTCCTATTAAACTTTGCCACTTCTATTGGCATAAGATGGTATCTCATTGTGGTTTTAATTTGCATCTCTCTAATTGCTAGTGATTTTGAACATATCTTTATATGTCTGCCATCTGAATATCTTCCTCTGTGAAAAATCTTTCCATGTCTTTCCCCCATTTTGTAATTCAGTCTTTTCTTGTGGAATCCCTGAAGTATTTTGTAAACTTTTGTTATGAGACCTTTCTCTGAGATCTCATTGCCAGATGTTTTTTTCCCAGTCAGTAGATTTTCTTGTCACCCTTCTGGAGAATGTTTTTGATGCACATAGGGGGTTAATCTTTAGAAGGTCCCACTCATCATTGCTGTCCTTTACTGGTTGTGTATTTCTGGCTGTATTTGCCAACCTATATATGCCATAGGCTAGGCCATCTAAATTTGATCCCATTTTGTCTCTTGTGATAGATATTTATGGGTTTGTTTTTATTCTCCATCTGCTTAGAGCTCTGTATCCTAAAGTCTTCTGTCCTGTTTGGTCCCTCAATCTTTATGGTTTTGAGCTTTACCTCTAGGTCTTTGATCCACCTTGAGTTCATTTTTGTGTATGGTGAGAGGTGTGCATCCTGCTTCAGCTTTCTGCAGCTAAAAGTCTAGTTTTGCCAGGACCATTTGTTGAGAGGGTTTTCATTTCTCCATTTTATAGGCTTTGTTTCCTTGTCAAACACCAGCTGACCATTGGTAGAGGGGTTAATTTCTAGGTTCTCAGTTTTGCTATGTGTCTGTCATTATACCAGTACCATGCTGTTTTGATTATCACAGCTGTGTAATAGGTTTTGAGATCAGAGTGTGCTATGTCTCCCACTTCATTATTGTTTTTCAGAAGTGCTTTGTTTATTTGGGATCTCTTTCCTTTTCAAATAAATTTGCCAATTGCCTTTTCTATCTCTTTAAAAAAACAATTTGGTATCTATGTTGGGATTTTGTTGAACAGGTAGATTGCTTTTGGTAGTATTGCCATTTTCACTATATTGAGTCTTCCTAACCGAGTTGTTCTCTGGAGGCAAGGATTTTAAACCCCATCTCAATACTTTGGGCATGTTGCCAGGAGAGACCAGTCCTTGGACATCATGCGTGCAATGGTGGAGGCACAACATCAGAAAGGAAGATCCTGGATGAGATGAGTTGACACAGTGGGCAGGTGTGTTGGAGACAGTGAGAATGGCTCAGGATAGAACAAGGTTCAAAGATGTTGTGTATAGGGTTGCTATGAGTTGCAAACGACTTGATGGCACATAAAAACAACCACCACCAGAATCTGAATTTTACTATTTTTCTTTGACTGGAACAGGTTTACTCACCTATGTATTTTGGGAAGTATATACTACTAACAGTGATATGTCAGTAAATATTCACAACTAATTTTAGGGACCCATAGGGTCACTATTGGTCTCAGGTGACTCAACAACACATAAAAGCAACAGCAGCAGCAGCAACACAACATATTATATTGGGTTTTGTGTTTTTGTTTTTTTTTTTAAATTTAAGCTGGTTGTTTAGAGTCAACAAGACCTCGTGGAGGGCCTTTATATTTAAAAGCCAGTTATTATTATATTTTGTAGGAACATTCTTCTAAGTTGTAGCGCACTCTTTGGTCAATTTAATGTAGTGAGGTAACCTGGGGGTGCTGTGATGCTGAACCCTGTGCCATTGGGGTGTCAAATGTCCTAATGGTTATCCATGGTGGACAGTTTTAGGCAGAGCCCCCAGTTTAAGACAGGTCTGGAAGCAGGAGTGGCATCCACTTTCAAGCAACATGCCTCTGGAAACTCTATTAAACTTTGAGAAACGATAGTTATAGAAAGGCTTCAGGTCTTTTGTTCATAGGGTTGCTCTGAGTCATGCTTGACTCAACAGCAATCAACAACAACAAAAACAAACATGAGCAGGGAACAGTTCTCCATTTATTTAGGTCTCTTACTGTTTCTCACAATAGTCTTCTTTATAAAGTTATTTTATGTCTCTAGGTTTAATTCTTAGTGTCTCAATTTGTGGTTATTGTAAATGGTATTGCTTTCTTAGTTTCCTTTTCTATGTCTTGTGTTTTAATGTACAGGAATCCCACAGATTTTTTGTATATTGATCTTGTATCCTGCCACTCTACCAAATTAGTCTACTAGGTCTAATAGTTTTTATGTTGAGTCATTGGTGTTTTCTGTGTACATTTTATCTTATGTTCTGCATATAGCAACAGTTTTATAACCTATTTGCTGATCTGGATGCCTTTTATTTCCTTCTTTTTCATATTTCCCTAGCAAGTACATCCAATACAATATTGAATAGGTGTGGTGAAAGTGGGCATCCTTGTCTGGTCTCTGCTCGCAAGGTAATGTCTTTAATCTTTTTCCATTGAGAGTGATAGCTCTTGATATTGTGTAAACACTTCTATATGTTGAGGAAATTTCCTTTTATTATCATTTTGCTAACTATTTTAATTAGGAAAGGATGTTGTATTTTCTTGAAGGCTATTTATGTGTCATTTGATGTGATCATGTGGTTCTTATTTTTTGCTTTGTTAATGTGATGAATTATTTTTATTATTTTTCTTATGATGAACTATCCTTGTATACCGATTGAACCCCACTTGATCAAAACGATTTTTTTTTAATGTACTGTTGGATTTTGGAAAATTAAACCAAATCCAAGGCAACCAAAATATGACCTTGAGTCTATCCCACCTGAATTTCAGAACCATCTCAGGAACAGGTTTGAGGCTTTGAACACTAATGAGCGAAGGCCA
>NW_006399823.1:2329066-2335085 GCF_000299155.1 Elephantulus edwardii
GACGGCACATAACAGCAACAACAACAACAACAACAACAACTGTTGGATTTTATTGGCTAGGCTTTTGGTAAGGATTTTTGCAACATATTTGTGGAAGATATTGGTCTATAATTTTCTTTTTTGGTAATGTCTTTACCTGATTTTGGTATTAGGATTATACTTGCTTCAGAGAATGACTCTGGGAATGTTTCCTTCTTTTTTATTATTTTAAGATAACTTAAGTAGAATTTGTGACAGATATTTTCTGAATGTTTGAATTTGTTCTCTTGACTGTCCATGGTATGCTCAGTAAGTACCTTTCTCCAGCACCACGACTCTAAGGCATTCATTCTTCTCTCATCTTTGGTCAATGCCCAGCTCTCTGATGCATAGCAAGCATGCATGTCGGGGCAGCTCTCTGATGCATAATTTTGAAGACCATGGCCTGCATCAGGTGCAACTTTTGTCTAGACTGACATTATTTCTCCTCAGTACTCTAGAGAGGTCCCTGACAGCAGAATTACCCAATGTGATTCGTCTTCTGATTTCCTGACTGCTGGCGCCAAAAGTGTTAATTGTGAAGCTGAGAAAGCTGAAATTATTTACAATCTCAATCTTTTCTCCAACTATCATGGTATTGCTAACTGGCCCAGTGGTGAAAATCTTTGTCTCTTGATGTTAAAGTTCAATCCATATTGAGGACTACAGTCCTTGACCTTGTGCAGCAAAAGCTTCAGGTCCTCCTCAGTTTTGGCAAGCAAGGTTGTATCTATCAATTGTTTAATGCAGGTTGTTGATGAGTGTTCCCCCAATCCTGATGCTACTCTCCTTCTCACAAAGTCCAGCTTCTTGAATGATCTGTTCTGCATGTAGATTGTAAAGGTATGGAGATAGGATGCATCCTTGGCTCCTTTCCTAATTTTGTACCATGCAATATTTCCTAGCTTTGTTCTGATGACTACCTCTTGGTCCAACTACAGGTTTTGCAACGAATACAAATCTACTTTAAAAAGACAACTATAACACCATTACCTTTCTGGATAGTAACCTCATAGTGTTCACTGGGCAATGTCTCGACTCTTTGATGGTTACTCAGAAAAAGGAATAAACCTAGTGCTTATAGGTGATACATTAGATTTTACAACTGAAATTACCTGGAATTTCAGTATTCACAAGCAAAGAACTCTTTCAATGGTTGATTTATTTGTGATGTAGCATATATTTTATGAAAAAAATGTCAATAATCATAGCCTATATTTAAAAACCTTCTAAAAGTAAAAAAATCCAGCAACATTCTATTTAACTAAATGCTTCTTGTGCCTGATTAACTACTCATTCAGTCATCATTGCTTTTGAGCACTACTCATTGCCCTGGTAGCCTAATGGTCAAAGAGTCGCCTAACGGTGGTACCTCTCTGGTGGTTGGAATCCACCAGTGGCTCCACAGAAGAGAGATGGAAAATCTCTTCCTGTGTATTTCACGCCACAAAACCAACTAAGGTTGAGGTCTTGTCAGTTACGAGTTGAGTCCAATTCAATAGCAACGAGATTGAGTCTGAGTGGTGGTCCACTGATGTATTTGAAGCTTTGGAGAGGTGCCAAGTTTGAGTTAGCAGCACAACTCCCTGTGAAATAAGCCATGATTACTCTAGTGACTAACCAAAGAAACTGGATCGTCTTCACAGTAATTCAAGGCTGTGAGTTGCTGTTGGTCTGTGCCATCGAGTCAGAACCAACTGAGCTGACCCTTACTCAGGTTTTCAGGGGAAGTAAATCACATGGGAGGAGACTGCCCATCCTTCTCCCACAAGGCAGTGAGAAAATGGTACGTGTGATTGAAGCAGCTCTCCTGGTGTGATACAGTGGGGCAATCATTTCAGATTTGGTATGAGTAGAGATTTCCTGGCACCTCAATTATAATTTCCAGTGATGTCTTCAGATAAATTATTATTATTTTAAATTAACATATGATGTTGCCAACTGTTATAAGACAGAAGGTTTAAAATTAAGACTGTTGTCTCTTTTTCTTGAAAACAGAGTAACAGTCAAAACTGGGCCCGTATTCTCATGTTGCAATTAGCCTAAGCTGAAGAGCATCTGCTGCTGTGTTTAGACAGCTCAGTCTCGATTCAGGTCAGTTCAGTCCTCTTCCAGCACATTTTGCTCAATCCCATTAACTGCTTGGCTCTTGTCAGAATTTTAGTTTACACTCTCTGAGGCACATGCTGATAGCTTTCTAAATTTTCTCTGCTGAGTTCCAGACTTTCCCACCTGGATGTCCTGAATAACATAAAATGCAATGTGTCAAAAAAATTTTTCCCCCAATGCATTTTGTTTTGAACATTTTCAAGCCTACAAAAAAGTTGATTTTTTTACAGTGAAAATGTATCTTGCCACTAATTTACCTTTTAACATTTGATTGTAATTGATTTATCACATATTTATTTTGTTTGATTCCTTTATAGATTAATTTTTATTTGAGTCGGTTTTAAGGCAAATTTTGCAAGTATCAGTATTTGTTGTGGCATCAAGTCAGAATCAACTCATAGCTCCAGCGGATTTTCAAAGGCTGCAAATTGTGTGGCAAGAGATTGCCCATCTTTCTCCCACAAGGCAGCTAGTGGATTCAAACCACCTGCCTTTGGATTGGCAGTGTAACTCCTTACCCAATAGGCAAGATGACCTTTCAGATACTACAACATGATAAATAGAAGATTTCAGAAAATTATTTGAGTTTTTTTATTTTGAGCATTACTTTACAATGAAATGACAAATCTTTTTTTAAGTTGAAAAACTATACTTATTCTTAGTTTCACCTTTTTCTCCCCCTCCGTTTCCCCTGCCCTAGCCCACCACACAATGCATCCCTTGTTCCAGATTGTTCTTTTTTAAAATTAATTTTAATGAGAATTTACAGAGACTTTGGATTTCCATTCATTCATTGTTGCACTTTTCTCCCTGCCCACCCCTCCCCCAGTACACTCTTCTTTTTGAAAAGTAAAAGAAAAGTTACCCCATTGTTTTAGAATCCCTCCCGCCAGGTCCACTCCACTGTGCAGTCTTTGTTCTGGACCCCTGTCATAAAAATAATACCTAATCACATATCCATTTTAAATAGTTTTCTCTCTCATCTGTTTCAATGAAGTATACGTTATTTATCCCAACTTTCTTAGTCTCTCCCCAACCCCAATGTCAGTCCTGTTTTACAACAGTGGCACTATGCAGTATTTGTCCCTTTGTGACTGAGATATTTCACTCAGCATAATGTCCTCCAGGCTCACCCATTTTGAATAATATTGCATGAGTTCCTTGTATTTCAACGCAGCATAGTATTCCATTGTGTGAATATACCAGAGCTTCTCTTTCCATTCATTTGTTGATGGGCACTTAGGTTGTTTCCAACTCCTTGCTATTGTGAACAAAGTTGCAATAAACATGGGTGTGCATGTAACTGCTTGGGTGACAGTTATGTTCTCTTTGGGGTATATTTCCAGTAGTGGAATTGCTGGGTCAAGATTGTTCTTATATACATATAATGCATAGTCATATATTCCTTTCCCTTATCTATTCGAACACTGTGGTATTATTTATTTATTCTGTCCCCACTCCCTTCCCAATCCCCCATTGTCTGTCCTATTTTATAACAGTAATGTTATGCAGTATTTGCCCTTTAGTGACAGAGATATTTAACTTAGCATAATGTCCTCAAGGGTCCTCCATGTTGTGTAGTATTTTATTATTCTATTGTTCTTCAGTGCTGCATAGTATTCCATTGTGTGAATGTACTATAGTTTTTCTATCCTTTCTCTGTTGATGGACACTTGAGTTGCTCCCACCTCCTTACTATTGTGAACAATGAAACAATAAATATGCATGTATATACATCTGTTTGAGTTGTTACTCTGGTTTCTTTAGGGTATACTCCCAGTAGTGGAAACAGGTTAAGAAGGAAACCCACAGACTGGGAAAAAAATTTGACAAGGACATATCTGATAAGGGACTTATATCTAAAATTTATAGACTACTCCAGCACCTGAACAAGAAAAATATAAACAACTTAATCACAAATTTGGCACAGGATATGAATAAACACTTCAGATGGCAAACAAACACATGAAGAAATGTTTAAAATCCCTAGTTGTTAGAGAGATGAAAATCAAAACAACTATGACATATCACCTCACCCCAGCAACAATTGTAAAGTTCAATAGGGCAGAAGACAATAAATGTTCGCAAGGTTGTGGAGAAATTTGAACCCTTATTCACTCCTGGTGGGAATGTAAAATGGCACAACCACTATGGAACATAGTTCAGTGCTTTCTCAAAAAGTTGGAAATAGGAATAGCATCTGATCTAGGAATTTCACTACTGGAAATAAACCCTAAAGAAATCAGAGCCACAACTTAAATAGATGTAAATATTGCAATGTTTATTGCTGAAATGACTATCAAATGTGGATTTGATGAATTTTGATAAATTCACATTTAAATGTGTTTCAAATTCCCATGAAGATTGAATTGCCATTACCTAGTTTCCTCCATTTTCTACCACTAGAAACCACGGTTGAGATATTTTCTCCAACATAAACTCCTTAACCTTTGTTGTTGTTATTGTTAAGTGCCATCAAGTCACAGGTGACTCATAGTGACCCTATGAACCAAAGTCCTGGACACTTCCTGTATAACTTTCTTCCTTTCTCCAGGTTCTTGGGTTTCCAGAGGCAAGCTATTGTGGAAGTGGATGCCGCTCCTGCTTCCAAGCTTGTTTTAATCAGGGAGCTCCACCAAACACTGTCCACCATGGGTAAAAAAGAAAAACTAGGTATGGGAGGTTGTGTGATAAGCAAAAAAAAAAGTATAATGGATGCATCGTTTGCATAGAGATATTATATTTATAAATTGTGAAGAAGTGTCCTATTTCTCCTAAATTGTCAAATTCTTTACTATAAAGTTGTTTATGTTTTTGTTGTTAGTAGTTATTATTGAGTTAATTTCAATTTATGGTTACCCCAGATGTGTAGAGCAGATAGTTCACAGAGTTCTTCAGATCTTTAAGATGCAAATCACCAGGCCCATGTTGGTTTTTTAATTGATATTTTAATCAAAGTTTATACCAAACTTGGATTTCCATTTATTCATTGCTGCACATTTCCTCCCTGTCCCTCCCAGTTCACTTTTCTCTTTGAAAAAAAAAATTCATTGTTGTACAATCCTCCACCTCCACCCCCAGTACACTTTACTATACAGCCCTTATTCTGGACTGTTGTCACGCAAATAATATCTAATCATATATTCCTTTTAAGCAGTTCTATTCCTCATCTCATTCAATGCAGTGTACATGATGTTGGGGAATGTGAGGGAGGAGGGGGAGGGCTTTGCTCTCTGTCACCCCAGCCCTTCGTGCAAGAAAATTCACTAGAACCCAAGTTTGCGCATCAAAGATGTGAGCAGCAGTAATCCAAGGGGTGAGATCAACAACTGTCCAAAAAGAGGAAGCTCAAGATTGCATAATTTTGATCTCTCTACTTTCTAACAAAGACCTGATTTGATGACCTTTTGAATTACTTGAGCGAAGTGGTGGCTGGAAGACACTCCTGGGCCAGCCATGCTACACAAATCTTGGTGTCTTGCAGCAGAGCAAAGGCAAGGTCCCTCAAGAGCAGCAGGTCTTGTGAGAGAATTTTGACTCATACAAATTATGGATGCCATTACAAAGAGTTGAATTGTAGTCTATTTAATTGTGCTAATGTGGAACTTGTACATGGAACTCATCAGAACAGAGCAGGGTAACACTGCATGGTTCAAAATTGGGAAGGGTGTACGCCAGGAATGTGTCTTATCTCCATACTTTTTCAACCTGTATGTAGAGCAGATTATCCGAGAGGCTGGGCTCTATGAGGAGAAGTGTGGTGTCAGGATTGGTGGAAGATCTATTAACAATCTGCATTATGCAGATGACACAATCATGCTTGCTGAAACTGAGGAGGACCTCATGCCCTTGCTGCAGAGGGTCAAGGACTGCAGCCTTCAGTATGGACTGA
>NW_006399823.1:2335577-2373797 GCF_000299155.1 Elephantulus edwardii
AGGGACATCATGCTTGGTAGGGTAAAGGGACAGTGCAGGAGGGGAAGACCCTCTATGAGGTGGATTGATACAGTGACTGGGGTAATCAGAATGGGTGTGTCAGAGGCAATGTGATTGGCACAGGATAGAGCAGGGTTTAGTGCTGTTGTACACAGCGTCGCTATGAATCGCAAACAACTCGACAGCACATAGCAACAACAACAACAATGTGGAACTTGTACACGGTTCAAGAGTTAGTAATTTAAGCAGACCAAGGGGCCACTGTGTGGGTTCAGAATTGGTAATGTTGTGCAACTGACTATAGTTTTCTCCCACATGTATTTCATTTGTGTCCTGAGCAAATAATCCAAGAAATTAGGCTAATGAAGTTAGAACTGAGGAAGACTAAGTAACAATGTGTGATATGGATATAATAAGACTTGACTTGACAAAAATGAAGATGATTTGAAGTCATGAATACAGTCAAAGATCTACATTTCAGTATGGTTTACGTATGAACTTAAAGAAAATGAAGTCTGTAGCTGGCCAGATAAAAAAAATGACAAAGAAATAAAAAATTAATTGAAGATTTTGATAATTTCATTCTATATGCATCAACATTCAATGTCCATGGAAGCACAGTCAAGAAATCAAATAATATATTGCACTGGGATAGTCCATGAAAAAGGCATCTTTAAACAATGTATTCACTCTAGAAATAAACTAGCATAAAATAAAAAAAAGAAAGAAAAATTTTAAAAACCAGAAATAGAATTTTTATTATAACCCTGCTTGCTGAAACTGAGGAGGACCCGAAGCACTTGCAGCAGAAGGTCAAGGCCTGTAGCCTTCAATATGGACTGAAGCTCAATATCAATAAGACAAAGATTCTCACCACTGGGCCAATTGGCAGCATCATAATAGATGGTGAAGAGACTGAGATTGTTAATAGCTTTAGTTTGGCTCCACAACCAACACTCTTGACACCAGCAGCCAGGAAATTAAAAGACTTATTGCATTGGGAAAGTCTGCTATCAGAGACATCTCCAGAGTACCTAAGAGCAATGATGTCAGTCTGGATACTGAGGTGGGCCTGATACAGTCATGGTCTTGCAATAACTTGCTATATATCAGAGAGCTGCACAATGACTAGGGATGATAGAAGGAGAATTTATAACTTTGAGCTGTGGTGCTGGAGAAGAGTATTGAATATACCATGAACTCCTAGGAGAATAAACAAGTTCATCCTGGAGAGCGTGAAGCCAGTCTGCTCCTTGGAGGCAAGGATTCTGAAGCTTCATCTGATATACTTTGTGCATGTTGCAAGGAGGGACCAGTCTTTGGAGAAGGACATCATGCTTGGGAGGGTGGAGGAACAGCAGGACAGGAAAACCCTCAACGAAATGGATTTCTTCAGTGACTGGGGTAATTGGGTAGGTGTGTCAGACACAATAAGATTGGCACAGGATAGGGCAGGGCTTAGGGCTGTTGTACACAGTGTCTCTATGAGTGACTCGGTGGCACATAACAACAACAACAGCTGTACTTTACTCAAGTGTGTGTGTGTGTGTGTGTGTGTGTGTTTTCCAATTGCCTGATGTACATGGTTTAAAATGAGGAAAAGTGTACCAGGTGGTATCCTTTCTCCATAGTTATTCAGCCTCTATGCTGAACAAATGATTCGAGAAGCTGGCAGAAAAATGTGCATCAAAATTGGAGGAAGATTCATACAAAACCTGCATTATGCATATGACACAACCTTGCTTCCAGAAAGTGAAGAGGATTTGAAGCACTTGTTGCAGAAAAGGAAAGTTTACAGCCTTTTAAATGGGTAACATTTCAACATTACAAAATAAAAAAAAATCCTCACCACTGGACCAACAGACAACATTTTGATAGAGGAAGAAAAGATTTGTCTGGTCAACAATTTCATTTTACTTGGAACTGCAATCAACACTCAGGATAACAGCAATCAAAAAATCAAAAGATGTGGTGTTGCATTGGGAAACTGCTGTCAAGGACCTCTTCAAAGTGATAAAGAGCAATAATGTTGGTCTAAAGATCATTCAAGCAATGATCTTTTCAATCATTTCACAGGCATGTGAAATTTGACTGTGAATAAAGATGACTCATGAAGAATTGATGTCTTTGATTTGTGAAGCTGAAAAAGAACACTGAATATTCAATGGATTGCCAAAAGAACAAACAAATATGTCTTTGAAGCAGTGCACCTAGTATGCTCCTTGGAGGCAAGAAGGTTGAAGCTTGCATGTATTTAGGGCATGTTGTCAGGAGGAGCCTGTCCTTGTGAAAATACATCATGCAAAGTGAGGGACTTCTCAAGAATACTGAAGAGCAATGGTCAGGCTGGAGACTAAGGTGCGCCTGATCCAGACTATAGTCTTCACAATTACATGCTATGCATCAGAGAGTTGGACAGTGACTAGGGTTGATAGAAAGAGAATTGATGCCTTTGAGCTGTGGTGCTGGAGAAGAGTGTTGAATATACCATGGACTGCTAGGAGAACAAACAAGTTTGTCCTGGAGAGGGTGAAGCCAGAATGCTCCTTGGAGTCAAGGATTCTGAGGCTTCGTCTGACATACTTTGGGCATGTTGCAAGGAGGGACTGGTCCTTGGAGAGGGCCATCATGTTTGGGAGAGTGGAGGGACGGCGCAGGAGAGGAAGACCCTCATGAGATGGATCGATTCTGTGACTGGAGTGGTGGGAATGAGTGTGTTTGAGACGGCGAGGTTGGCGAAGGATAGAACGGCGTTTATGAGTCACAAGCGACTCGATCACACATAACAACAACAACAACAACAACAACAACAACAACAGAAAAAGTAGACAGTTAGCAAAAGAGAAGACACTCAAGGATATGGATTGACACAGTGACTGCAACAATGGATTTGAGAATGGTCAAGATTATGAAGATGGCTCTGAAAATGAGAAGGTTTTGATTTGTTGTTCATAGGGTGGCCATGAGCTGGAGTCCACTTCATGGCAACCAGCAACAACAATGATTGGGATACTTACTACTTCTGTGTTGTGAGACACCAGCATCAATCCTTACTCATATTTACCCCATGCACAACAGAAGGAAACTCTGGTTTTCTGACAATCTCACAGTAGTTGCTATATTTATTCCTATTGTTGCAGCCACTGTGTCAAAAAAATCTTGTTGATAGTCTCTTTTACACAGACCCTTTGTTGTTTTTAACCGCCATTGAGTAACTTACTACTCATAGTTACCCTGTAAACAACAGATCGGCACTTTGCCTTATTTGATGCCACTGTCATGATCTCCACCATGTTCAAGTCCTTGGTTTCAGTTACTGTGTCAATCAAACTCGTTGAGGGTAAACATGCTAAAAAAGTATGTGAGATAAGGGTTCATCATTCTGGCTTCTAAGGAGCACTCTGGTTTAATTTTTTCCAACACATGTTTGTTTGTCCTTTTTGCAGTCCATTATATATTCAATACTCTTCTGTAACTCCACAATGAAAACACACTGATTCTTCTTTTATCCTCCTTATCCACATTTCAGATGCATATAAAAGCAACTGAAAATACCAAGGCTTGCATCAGGTGCACCTTATTCTTTAAACTGACATCTTTGCTCTTTAGCACTTAGGAGAAGTCCTTTACAGTAGATTTCCCCAAATGAATCATGTCTTTAAAAAAAAAATTCTTTTTTTTCCTATAATTATATTTTATTAATTTTCATAAACATTTACAGAGATTTTGGGCTTCCACTCATTCATTGTTGCACTATTCTCTCAACCCTCCTCCCAGTTTGTTCTTGTCCAAATGCCACAGTGCTTGTCAAAGCCAGTTCTGATTAATCTTCTTAAAAAAAAAAAATTCTTGATGACTGCAATCATGAGTGCTGATTGCAGATCCAAGTAAAATGAAATCCTTGACCACTTCAACCTTTTCTCCACCGATCACTGACATTTTTATTAAGTACAATACCCTTTTGTAGGACTGATGCCATCTGAGTACATTTCCAAAAGACATGGGATGAAGTCTTACCATCCTTACTTGTAAAGTAACTTCTTCCTTTACATCTTGCAAGGCACCTTTGTTTCTTATTCTGGAAGTTTGTAGTCCCTTCCCTATTCTTCACCAACACCATTTTTCAAAGGCATCAATTTTGCAGTCTTTCTCATTAACTGTTAAACTTTCCAGTATATAAGGTAATTGAAAATGCCATAACTTGGTTCAGACACATCTTAGTCCTCAAAGTGGCACTTTCCTTGTGGTCAAGAATCATGTGCTATTCCTCACATTAGGTCTTACTTGTAGTAGAAATCCGAACATATTTATTAGAAGCATCCAAGAGTCAGAGTCATTGATTTTGTTATGTGCTATCAACTTGCCTGCAACTCATAGTAATCTTACGTACAACAGCTCTGAACCCTGCTTTATTCTGAGCCAACTTTATTTTCTCTGACATACTTACCTCCATTACCCTAGTCACTGAGTCAATCCATCTCATTGAGGGTCTTCCTCTCTTGAGCTGTCCCTCCACACTTCCAAGCATAATGTCCCTTTCCAAGCACTGATCCCTCCAGAGTCACTAAAAAAGTAAAACTTGATTTCATAAAGCACTCTGTAACTGCTCTAATTCTTGGCCTTATGCAGTAATATTATAATTGAAAAGGTTTTCTCCTTATTATGTTAAGGGTTAGTTAATCTTTACAATGTTTCTAAATCTTGAACTCTTTTATTTTTTTTGATATATGCAGTTACAGATTATAAATGAGTTCCATTGACTAAACTGTCTTTAAGTCAAATTTGTACATTAGTCTGAACAGTTAGATGTGGATCATATCTAACATACCTAATGTCAGTGGGCCAAAAGTTTGTCCTGTTGGTACATGCTGTTCAGTAAGCTTTAAGTCATAAAGACATAGAACAGATCAAAACCCCACCTGGCTACATCCTCACAACTGCAGCAACTGTGTCAACCGATCTCACTGAGAGTCTTCCTCTCTTTCATTGGCCCTCTACTTTTCCAGAAAATACAATTTTACGAGGACTAGCACTTCTTGACAACATACTTTAAGTATGTGAGGTGAACTTTCATTATCTTTGGTTCCAAGAGGCATTTTGGGTGCACTTCATCCAAGACAGATTTGTTTGTTCTTCTGGGAGTCCATGGTATATTGAATATTCCTAGTCAATAGTATAATATAAAGGCATCAAGTCTTCTTTAGGCTTCCTTATTCAATATCCCCTTTCACATGCATATGAGACAACTGAATACAGCAAAAATTAGACCGGATGCACTTTAGTCTTTAAATTTGAAATTCTTGCTTCTTAGCACTTTAAAGAAGTTCTTGGCAACAGATTTTCCAGTGAGCTATGCCATTTGATTTCTTGACTGCTGCTTCTATAGGCGTTGACTGTGGGTCCAAGTGAAATGAAATCTGTAATAACTTCAATCTTTTCTCCATTGCTCATGATGTTGCCTATTGGTTCAGTGGTGAGGATTTTTGTTTTCTTAATGTTGAGATGCAATCAACATTGAAGGTTGTAGTCTTTGGTCTTCTTCAGTAAGTGCTTTAAGTCTTCACTCTTATCAAGCAAGGCTGTAATCATTTGCATAAGGCAGGTCTTTGATAAGTCTTTTTCCAATCCTGATGTCACATTCTTTTTTAGAGTCCACCTTCTCAAATCTTTTCTCAACCTATATACTGAATAAGTGTGAAAAAAGAATACAGCCTTTCTTGATTTTAAACCATCCAGGGTCCCCTTGCTCTATTTGAATGACTGTGTCTTGATCTATGCTCACGTTCCACATGAGGACAATTAAATGTCCTGCAATTCTTATTCTTCTCAGTATTATCCATAATTCATTATGATCCACACTGTCAAATGCCTTTGCATAGTCAATAAAACAAAAGTAAACAGCTTTCTGATTTGTCTTAGTATATAGTAGGTAGAGCTGCAATTCCAAAGGCATGTGGTTTGAAGTCACAAGCTGCTCCATGGGAGAAGGATGGACAATCTCCTCTCGTTTGATTAACTGCCTCTGAAAACTCACCAGAAGGTCAGCTATGGGTTGGTTCTGACTCTGTAGTACACAATTAGAACAACAACAGTGTGCCTTCCTGTGCATAATAAGATTAAAGAAACACAGATGTACCCAAACACTTTAAAATAATAATGTTGTTGTTATGTGCCTTCTAGTCAATTGTGACTTATAGTGGCTCATTGTACAACAACTCTGAAACTTTCTCTATCCTGTGCCAACTTTACTGTCTCTGACACATTTACCCTCATTACCATAGTCACTGAATCAATCCATCTTATCGATGGTCTCCCTCTTTTTCTCTATCCCTGCACCCTTCCAAGCATGATGTCCTTCAACAAGGACTGGCCCCTCCTTGCAGCATGCCCAAAGTATGTCAGATGAAACCTCAGAATTCCTACCTCCAAGGAGCAGTCTGAATTCACCCGCTTCAGGAAGAAGCTGTTTGTTCTTCTAGCAGTCCATTCCTCACTCTTCTCCGGCTCCACAGCTTAAAGGCATCAGTTCTCTTCCTATCCTCCCTAGTCATTGTCCAGCTCTCTAATGCATAGCAAGCAATTGCAAAGACCATGGACTCTACCAGGCACACCTTAGTCTCCAGACTGATGTCATTGCTCTTCAGTACTCTGAAGAGGTCCCTGACAGCTGTCTTTCCCAATGTAATGAATAATAATAATAATAATAATAATAATAATAATATTTTTATGCAAATAAAAAGTAGCACCAATTTGTTACTAAAACCCATTATATACACCTCAAAGTTTTAATAAAATTGGTCTTAGAGGGTTTGATTTATAACTATGGGTTCTCTGTTCGCTGGGCATTCATAACACAGGCGATCCTTGTACAAAAACAGCAACTAACAGTTTTCACTTTCCAAATTTCCAGCAGAAGCATTATTTAGATCAATATAACTTTAAATTTAGGAGGCTTAAATCCTCATAAAGTGTCCCAGCCACATTTCTGTCTTGCTTCAGAAAGCTAACATCGTCTTAACATTTTAAATATCAGTGTAACCTCTTGGCCACAATAACAGCTGAAAAGACCACAGTGGAAGAAAGCTGGATTTTAGAGAGTGGGTTACTATGGTAGTTATCAGTGCTTTCAAATATCATAGGGTGGAAATTGCTTTACGCCGCAGTGTCCATTTTTAATCTGCACATTAGGCTTTTCTGCAAATCAGTGTCTGGTAGGAAAAGTCATCTATTGTTAGATTGAGTGGCTCTAGCAATCTTTTTTTTTTGTTGAAGGAGAGATAAAGGAAGGTATATATATATATATATAATATATGCGCCATTTTGGCATGAATGACCATGAGTGATGGGAAAGGCGTTTTAACTGGACTCAGAAGCCCCTGGACTGAGAAAGGGCTGAGTTTAAAGTCGATCACCCAGGGTGGAGGTACAGAGTATAAGAAAATAATTTGTCTTCTTTGTCCTCAAGCTCTCCCTTTCATTACCTTCTGTTTTCTAATTCTTTGCTAGACACTTAATGCTCTCCTGACTTTTTCCTTCATCACACACACACACATACACACACACACACCCTAGACATTCTTGACTCCTGTCTTCTTCTGTCACACCTTTCTCTCTCCCACCCCTCTTTTTCACTATGCTATGGTGAGTTACTTTGGCAGAATGTTCTAAGTTAGAAGTTACTTTAGAGATGCCTTAGTAAATCTATTTGTCCCACATTTTAACTATGACCATCACACTGATTTTAATTAAGCTCCTCTTTTCTACATGTGTCTTATTTTCTAAAAGAGAAATATTATAAAAGCGGAATTGCTACTGAAAGAAACTTTTGAATAGTTTTCTAAAACCTCTTTTATTATGTCATTTTTGTCCACTGTTGGAATTGTTGATAATATTTTTTTTCTTCGCTTTTAAAAGTCGGGTTTTCATGTAATCATTTGTATACATTTTGTTTTATAACATTAATTGCAATTGATCAATATAATTTATAGCAATGTCTCATCAAATTCTCACTGTAATTTGCCTTTTCCTTTCCCCCTATACATCTATCAACTAATCTCTGCTGATTTAGTAATTTTAGTCATTTCCTGTCTGTGAAAATGAATAAGAGTGGCCGAAGTATTGATGTTTTTGAGACCCAGGATGAGACGGATTGATTCAGTGACTGGAGAAATGTTATTATGTCTGTTGGAGACGATGAGATTGACCGAGGATAGGGCAAGTTTCAGAGCTAGTGTGTTTAGGGTCGCTATGAGTCGGAGGTGACTCAATGACACATAACAACAAACAACAACTTTAAGAGTAAGGTGTGCCTTATCCAGGCCATGGTATTTTCAGTTGTTTCATTTGCATGTGAAAGTTGAACAATAAATAAGGAAGGTAAAAGGAAAATCAATGCCTTTGAATTATGGTGTTGACAAAGAATATTGGTTATACAGCAAACTGCTAAAAGAACAAGCACATCCATTTTAGGAGAAGTGAAGCTAGAAGTAAGGACAATGAGACTTTGTCTCACATACTTTGGAGGGCACATTGAGAAGCCAGACCTTATAAAAGGGCACCATATCTAAAAAAGTCAAGGGTCATCAAAAGGGCACCATATCTAAAAAAGTCAAGGGTCATCGAAGGAGGGGAGGTTCCTCTGTGAGATGGACTGATGTGATTGCAACAACGGGCTTAAACATAGCCAAGATTCTAGAGCTGAGATTGCGAGGACAGTGCAGACTGGGTGGGGCTTGTTCTGTCTTACATAGTGTTCTTAGTAGTTGGAATCCACTTAGTCACAATGATAAAAACAGTTCATATGATACTAAGAATATTTGTGTAATATGCCACTAAAATATTACTCTACATAAAGAATGCACACTTTGTATGCGGCGTCTTAGCAAATAAATATAAAGACTAGGCAAAACAGATGAAGAAAACATGTATGAATTATTTGTGGTGGCAATATTTCTTTCACGGCTGACACAAACCTCTGCTTCAGTCTTCAATAATTTCAGAGGACTAAACAGTTGATTTGATTGCTTCGGAGTTTCACAGTTTGTTTTTCTTCCTACTGCATATTACTAGATTTCTGATCTCTACTCTACGTTGTGTGACATTTGAGGACCAGACAAGCTATCTGAAGAAAAAGCCCAAGGAAGGAAAAGGAAAATATTTATTTGTCACTTAAAAATACTACAAATAAATGTGTGCTAAATCCTTGACGCTCCCCTTTATCTGATTTGATAGCGAGATGAATGTCTTCTCTTATTCCAATTCCTTTCTGTTAAGCTTTCCCTTAACTGAATGCCTCACTTGGAGACAGGCCTGCTCTAACGGGGGAGCTTTCCTTGCTGACTAATACGTTTCCTCCACCCCCCAACTGCATCACTGTCAGCTTTCTTGTATCTTCTCTTTAACCTGCTGTGATTTTCTTGAAGGTGCCTTAAATACCTGTCATTTCAAACCACTCCTGTCTCCTCTCTAATTCTGATTAAGACAGACTTGTTGTTTGTCCCATTCGTTTTGTGCTACTTGCCATCTGAAGTCTGAGTTCCTGTTTTAGATCTCCAGCTACTCCTCCCTGGTGATGGATGAAGTATTTCACTGACAGTCTCTTTCGGTCCCCTCCATTGTCATTCCCTCCACATAACACTAGGGGGCAGGGCAAGCTATCCTTACGAAGGACGATTTTTCATGAGGCTGGCTTACTCGAGGAATGGACTAAAATATGTTAGTGTATAATTTATGTGCCTGTAGGCATTGTAAGGTAATATAATTGGTCTGTCAGGGCAGTGGTGTTGTTTGCTTTGAAATATGCCTATCAACAACCTATCTTAAAACCGCAGTGAATGTGCCATAACTTTTGATGCACTGATTTAAAGAAAACCCCTCGGGCTTACCTGGGTCTCATTCATTAACCTTTCCCACATTATATTGGCAAACAAGAACGAATCCATCCAAAAACAATGGCCTGTTTTTTGTTGCTGAGCCTGAAAAGCACTTTTAAATCCCATGATTTTCTTCAATAGGTGTGATACCATCTTGATGATACAATAACTAACAAATAGTGCTAGGTCAATGGAGAAAAATCAGAGATGCTGATTTAATTTTTTTTTTCCACACTACATGTGCGTGGCTAGCTGGTCTGTGGATATGTGTGTGTTAAGCTATAAGCGGGAACGAGCTGTTTTCTGCAAACTGTCCATATGCGATGCCTTCTGGAGGAAAAAAAATTCCTTCTGTTAATCTGTCAATACATATATCTAAATGAACAACCACTATGCGTCCAGCAGAGATAATAACACACTATCTTTTCATTGATCTTTTTTCTCCTCCCCTCTCTCGTTACTTTTCTCTTAAGGACAGGGAGCATATATGAATCTCCAGGGAAATTGTAAACAGCAGCTGTGTTTTCACAATGCTGCCCCTTCACGGGTGGTTTTAGAGGAGGAAACTGGCCCAGGCATGGCTGGAGCCGGCTAGCACTTGCTCCTGGAGCTGACTGTGCCTCCCATCTGTATGAGCACTGAAGTTACCTCAGGAGCTCCAGCTTCGTGGTGGCAGGAGCACTGAGTCCACAGCCATCTACAAACATTCCTATAAGGCTGCTAAACGTGTTACACGTGTGGAGTTCACTTTAAAACATCTACCATCAAATCCCTGTTAGGAAGGAAATTTACACATTGCTGAACACTCTTGTTGCTAATTGATCTGTCTGCTGGATTATTGGTTGGTGTTGTTAGCTCCTGATTGGCCCTGGTTCAGGGTGCCCTCATGTAAGACAGAATGAAATATTTCCTGTTGCCACGCCACCTTTCTAATGGCCCATTTACTCAATCAAGTCCATTGCTGTGATCACTTTGTCTTTTGATTGTTTTCTAATGAGAGTGCTCATCTCCAAGCATGACATTGGATAATCTTCTTCTGTTATCCCTAAAGTTTATCCCTGAAGTTTCCACTAGTTAAATTTTAGATCATCAGGTAGGAGGCCTGGTGGAGAAGTCTCTAAACAGCTGGACTGCTAATTCTAATTTGCGCTGCTAAATGCCGAGTCTCTTGAATCCACCAGTGGCTCCTTGGGAGAAAGGCTGACAATCTCTTCCTGTGCAATTTACAGCCTTGGAAACCTGATTGGAGGGTCAGCTATGAGTTGATTCTGACTTGACTGTAATGAGAATTGTAGTCATAGTTTGCAAGGTCCACTGAAGCCTACCCAGCATGGGAGATTCTGCTAGTGTTTGGATTACCATACCTGTCAGTGTCATAGCTCTTTGCATCATAACATCACACAAGCCATCAAAGCACATAGCACAAACTCATAAGGTCTAAATCTGAGTTGAAGGACTGGGAAAGGGCACTGTACAGATGAGAAGGCCTTGTAAATAGATGGACTGCCTTAAACAAGCTTGAAGGCAGCCATGAAAAGAGTCAGGTTTATGTGTTATTTGTTGGTAGAAATTCGATAAGTAGTGTTTCAACTGAAAAGTTATGTCAGGTAATCATGAAACAAAGAGATTGCAATTTGAGAAGAGAATTATTAAAAAAAATAATCAGAGCCACAGGATGTTATAAAGGAAGTAGACCAGTTTCTCAACAATGCACCTATGCACAGACACCATCTACCAGTCAGTGGGGGCTCATGTTGCTATGATATCGGTCAGGTTTCCATGGAGCTTCCAAACTAAAAGGGCCCAGTAGTCAGTCTCTGAAAGCTAGCCACTGAAATATATGACTATGAAATGAAGTTACTCTTGGGATGGAGAAGACCTTGAAGCTTTAAGTAATATTGTATTTAAGGTTGCCATAAGAAGGCTTGACATGATGGCAGATAATATCAACAAAGGTAGGCTTTGAAATCAGGACCAAAATAATGTAATTAATTCTAAGAAAGCATTCCTTAGGGAGCTGTGGTGGCCTAGATATAAGAAGCTGCATTGCAATCTCAAAGGCACAGAGTTGGAATTTAGCTGCTCTGCTGAAGAAGGATGGGCAGTCTCCTCCCATTTAATTTACTGTCTCTGAAAACCCACTGGAAGATCAGCTGTGGACTGGTTCTGACAGGATGACACACAATAACAGCAACAGGATGGATTGTAATGGAGAAATCCTCTTGTTCAAGAGATTGCACAGGATGCTGTACCACAGGAACTGGTAATTTTCAAAGATTGAATTGTGTTCCCCAAATACTGATAACTAGTTATAAAAGAGTTAAGGAAGGCAACTCAACAAGTCATCATACCCTTGATGTCATGGAAGGTTTCACCAAGTGTCCCTGTCTGTTCTCTGGCAACTTAGCAGTGACACACTGATGGGAGTAAGCACGACGGAGATACACCACTCTGAGAGAGGACCAGAGAGTCAATCCAGCTCAATTTTGTTGAGATAAGCAGTGCACTTATATACATAGGAAGGCAGGATAAAGGTGGGCTTACAGATGTGGAACAAGTGGGTTGGTTAGGAGAACCTCAGCCTTGTGCAGACCACTCCCAGTTCAACAGATGTGGCAGCCGCCTTCCCAGGTGGCGAGCTTCCTCCTCCAGATGATAAAGGAAACAAGGACATGGATGATTGGTCTCCTCAATGGTAAGAGAATACATTTCCATTTGTTAGAGTCACACACTTATGGTGTCTGGTGTTATGGCAGCACTAGATACCTAAAAGAATAGTGAACTGAATTACTGAATTAGTAAGATATTGGGTAGTGACAGGAAAGAATCAATAATGTCTCCAAAATTTTGAGAATGGAGAACTGAAGGAGAGGAGTTTGAGAAGAAATTGTAAAGCAGTTTTGTTTTGTTTTGTTTTAAAGATTTTATTTATTTTTATTATTTTGTTGTGTGTGTACAGTCAAATCAGATCTGACTGGTACAGAAGGAGATTGTCCCTCCTTCTCCAGCAGAGCCTCTGGTCGATTCAAATCGCTCACCTCTGGGACTGTAGAGCCGTTTCTTGCCACTAGCCCAAGCAGAGTTCACCTAAAGCAGTTTTTTTGAGGAAGGTAAAAGGATTTTACTGGATTTCAGAAGTTTATGAGGCATTGATGAGGATATTAGCTGACAATCATAAGTGACCTCACAGTCAACGCTAGTTCCTTCTAATGAGAATGAAAGCAGATTGACCCAGTCCACTTGAGTTTGGCAGTTGGTGTGGTCAGATGCCGACATTTGACTTATGGTAACTTCATGCATAGTAGAATCAAACTGACTTTTGGAAGTCTAAATCATTCTTCTTTGTTTTAGTCTAGAAGTTCTGCTTAAACCTGTAACACAGAAGCCTTGAATGACAGATGCGTGGTGGCTGCAAGTTAGGTGTGTGAGCCTCTCTTTCATGGCCGCTGAGTCAGAGCCAATCCATAGCTGACACTCTGATTGAACATCTTCCCACTTCCCCCCACCAAGCCCCACCCCCCAGAACTGCTCTTGGATCCAGACTGTGAGTTTTTGAGTCGGCAGCACACCTTCCTACCCACCAGCCTCTGAAAGCTCCAGCCGAGTGAACTGTACCTGTAGGGAATGGAATCTAAGTCTTGCTCCACCTGGAAGGTGATAATTTACCAAGGACCCCACTGCCCTCTTTCAGCAGCTCTGGGGATTTTATTTCTTTGAAACACTCTCAAAAGTTTAAAATGTAGGGATTATAATTAATGTATAAAACTGCATGCAGAGGGAACTCTGGTGGCCTAGTGGCAAAAAGCTGTACTTCAATCCCAGAGGCACTCGGTTTGAATCCACCAGATGCTCTGCTGGAGAAGGAGGAGAAATCTCCCATATGAGTCAGATCCGATTTGACAGTATACACCAAAAAAATAATAAAATTTAAAAAAAACCTAAAAAGAAAAGAAAAAACCTCCCTGCAAATAAGTGGTTGAAGGAAAAAAAGCTATTTATTCTGCAAACTTTTATTGAATTCACAGTAATTTAAATTATTTATAATTTTTAAAAAGGTCCCATATAGTGACACTTAGCAACTCCTGTCTTGGAACTTCACTAAGGAAAGAGAGTTTTAGAGTTGCAGTGGCCAACATTAAAGTTGTAATACAGAGCAAATATACAGCAATCTGGAGATTTAAAAACACCAAAGCAATGATGTTGAAAAGTCATACATTTTTAAAAAATCAATTCCTTCTGTTAGCCAAAATAAATGTGATGGGGAGGAGGGTCTGGGAGGTGTCGAGGGGAATCTCATCCTTGACATTGGCAAGCGGAGCCCACAACCTGTTTTGCTTGGGCTCAAAACAACTTTTGTGTCTTGTGGGAAGCTGGAACAATGAACAGGCTTGCTCACCACCTAAGGCAGTGATAATCCTTCGCTGACACAAGTTGTTCATTAAAACTTGCTCTGCAAACCCCCGGACCAAGTGTCTCATGCAGTTACCACTGCCAAACCCTCACTTTATAATTCCCCGAAGAGGGCGAGTTTTTAAACATTTAGCTGCCAGCAGCGGTAGCAGCTGAACCCGACCAACAGAGCTTCCACTGTTCAGATCATTGCCATGCCCTCTGCAGGCTCCGAGCTGTGTTTTTTAAAAAGAGGCCAATTATAATCAATGGAGCAGCATGCTGATGCTCACACGGCTGTCCAAACACACTCTCGTTTTCCTCTGGTCTTCACAGCGTTCTCCAAGACCCTTTGGAGGAATATCTCAGTGTTACAGCTCCGTGGTCAAATAAATGTTTTAAGAAAAATGTCCATTTAGAAGAGCATTTCTCTTTGATTTCAGCCTTTTCGTCCCACAAGACCTCAATTCTTCCTCAGCAACAATAGTTCTGTGTTGTCCTCGTGTGTATTCAGAGGCTGAATATTTTAAATAAGAAAAAACGAAGAAAAAAAAAAGGGCTCTGACAATCTCACCACCAGTAGCTCCTCTGAGCTCTCTAGAGGGAAGGAGGTTATGAGGATAGATGGGATAATGTCAAAAAGTTCTTTTCCAATATTGTGCTTGTGCCCCCACATATATTGCTCAAATGGAGTGGTTTACTTATGGTATAATGCACGATTCTTAAATGCACAACTTAATGCATTTTTGCATGTGTGAACATCAGTGAACTTAGCTCCTTACAAGATCAGACACACTTTTAATATACCATTCTTCTTGTTGTTTGTGCCCTTGAGTTGATTAACTCTTGTTAGGTGCTGTTGACTTGAATGCAACTCATAGTGACCCTGTGAACAAAAGATCTGAACCCTCTTCTGTCCTGTGCCATCCTAACACTTCCTGAAACAGCATTGCAGCAGTCACCATGTCAGTCCACCTGGTTGAGGGTCTTCCTCTCATTTGATGAACTCCCACCCTTCCCAGCCTCAAGTCCCTCTCCAAGGAATAGCCCCTCCTAGCAACATGTCCAAAGTATGTGAGGTGAAGCCTCATTATTCTTGCCTCCAAAGAGCACTCCCGCTGCATCATCTCCAAGACATATGTTTGTTCTCTTGGCCATCCATGGGCTATTCAGTGCTCCTCTCCAACACCACAGCTCAAATGTGTCAATTCTTTTCCTGTCTTCCTCAGTCATTGTCCAGCTCTCAGGTGCATAGCAAGTAATTGGAAATATTATGGCCTGAATCAGATGCACCTTAGTTCTCAAACTGACATCATTACTCTTCAATAATGTGGAAAGGTTCCTAACTGCAGATTTTCCCAGTGCAATGTGTCTCTTTATTTCCTGACTTCTGGTACCAAGGGTGTTAGTTGTGGATCTAAGCAAGATGAAGCTGTCGACAGTTTCAATCTCCTCTCTATCATGCTGCTGCCTATCGGTCCAGTGGTAAGAATCTTTGTCTTCCTGACATTGAGTTTTAATCCATATGAAAGGCTGATCTTCTGCAACAAGTGCTTCAAGTCCTCCTTACTTTCAGCAAGCAAGGTTGTGTCATCTGCATGATGCAAGTTATTGATGAGTGTCCCTCCGATTCTGATGCCCCACTCTTCCTCATAGAGTCCAGCTTCTCCAATAATTTGCTCTGTATACATATTGAATATATATGGAGACAGAACACAACTCTGGCACACTCCCTTCCTAATTCCTAACCATGCGGTGTTTCCCTGCTCCTTTTGCACAACAGCCTCATGGTCCAGTTATAGGTTCCACATGAGCACAATCAAGTGCTCTGGAATTCCCATTCTTCTCAATGTCAATCACAACTTGTTATGATCCACATAGTCAAATGCCTTTGCATAGTCAATAAATCACAAATAGACATTCTTCTGGTATTCCTTACTTTCAGCCAAAATCCGTCTGACATCAGCAATATCCCTGGTGTGATGGCCTCTTCTAAATCCCACTTGAACTTCTGGCAGTTCCCTATCTATGTACTGTTCTTTTTTTTTTATTATCTTCAGCTTTTGCTTGCATATGTTATCAAGAATATTGTTTGATGGTTTCCACATTCAGCTGGATCACCTTTCTTGTGAATGGGAACAAATATGGACCTCTTCCAATCTGTTGGCTAGACAGTTGTCCTCCACATTTCCTGGCATAGACTGGTTAGTGTATCCAAGGCTGCACTTTTTAAATTGAAACAAGTAATTTGATATCTAATCAGTTCCTTGGCACCAAATTGTGCCAAGAAATCTGGAGAACGACCACTTGGCCAACAGACTGGAAGAGATCGATATTTGTTCCTATCCCAAAGAAAGGTGACCCAACAGAATGTGGAAACTACAGAACAATCTCACTGATTTCACATGCAGGCAAGATTTTACTGAAGATTATCCAAAAACGACTGGAACAGCACATCAACAGAGAACTACCAGAAGTCCAGGCTGGTTTCAGAAGGGGTCGTGGTACTAGAGATATTGTAGCTGATGTTAGATGGATCTTGGTTTAAAGCAGGGAATACCAGAGGAATGTCTATCTGTGTTTCATTGACTATGCAAAGGCATTTGACTGTGTAGATCATAACAAACTATGGCTGACTCTGAGAAGAATGGGAATCCCAGAACACTTGATCATTCTAATGCGAAACTTATACTTGGACCAAGAGGCAGTTGTCAGAACAGAGCAAGGGAACGCTGCATGGTTCAAAATTGGGAAGGGTGTACGCCAGGGAGGCATCCTATCTCCATACCTTTTCAACCTATATGCAGAACAGATTATCCAGGAGGCTGGGTTCTATGAGGAGAAATGTGGGGTCAAGACTGGTGGACGATTTATCAACAACCTGCGTTATGCAGATGACACAACCCTGCTTGCTGATACTGAAGAGGACCTGAAGCGCCTGCTGCAGAGTGTCAAAGACTGCAGCCTACAATATGGATTGAGGCTCAATGTGAAGAAGACAAAGATTCTCACTACTGGACCAATTGGCAGCGTCAGGATGGATGGTGAAGAGATTGAGATTGTACACAGCTTTAGTTTGCTTGGCTCCAAAGTCAACAGTCTTGGCACCAGCAGCCAGGAAATTAAAAGGAGCATTGCCATGGGAAAGACTGTTGTTAGGGACCTCTCCAAAGTACTGAAGAGCAATGGCATCTCTTTGGAGACTAAGGCGCATTTGATACAGGCCATGATCTTCACAATCACCTGTTAAGCATCAGAGAGTTGGACAATGACCAAGGAGGATAGAAGGAGAATTGATGCCTTTGAGCTGTGGTGCTGGAGAAGAGTATTGAGAATACCATGGACTGCTAGGAAAACAAACAGATTCATCCTGGAAAGGGTTAAACCGGGTGGCTCCTTGGAGGCAAGGATTCTGAGGCTCCGTCTAACATACTTTGGACATGTTGTGAGGAGAGACCAGTCCTTAGAGAGGGACATCCTGCTTGGGAGGGTGGAGGGACAGTGCAGGAGAGGAAGGCCCTCTATGAGGTGGATTGATTCAGTGATAGGGATAATTGGGATGGGAGTGTCAGAGACAGTGTGATTGGCACAGGACAGAGCGGAGTTTAGGGCTGTTGTACATAGGGTTGCTATGAGTCGCAGGTGACTCGACGGCACATAACAACAACAACAACAATAACAACAATCAGTTCCTGGGGCCTTATTCTTTGCAGTGCCTTCAATGCAGCTTCTACTTCCTCCTTCATTGCCATTGACTCCTGTTCATATGATACTCCCTGAAATATTTTGGTGTCAATGAATTCTTTTTGGTACAGTGACTCTGTGTATTCCTTCTATCTTCTTTTGATATTTTCTAGGTCATTCTATATATTGCCCATAGTGTCTTTCAGTATTGCCTGTTATTTAGGAAGTAGAAGGCCCATCTTTCTTCCTACTCTGTCTTAATCAGGTTGCTCCATCAAAATCTGTCAAGTTTGGGTAACTCTTATGGCATTTGACACACCAGTGGCACAGACATCCCTATCACAGCAACCCCAAGTTACTCAATACAGCAAACTGACAGGCAAGCGCTATACCACTTAAAACAGTGTTCTTTCCAAACACAATTAACACCAATCAACTTTTAAATACAAATGCCTGCCCATCAGGTTCTGATTGTTTAAACAAGAGGTTTTCATCCCACAGCTGATTGTTAATGAAATAAAAAAATAACCAATCAGCTTACACTTGTTGGTTAACAAAATAAAAACCACCCAAACAGTTTACACTCAGCTCTCAAGTAAATAAAAACCACTTACCCTTTGGAATCCAACTGCCCCAAAACTCTTAGTGACTTTATAAACAATTTATTTGAAACCTGCTCTATCTTGTGTCATCCTCGTCATCTCTGGAATATTTTAGTCCATTGCCATAACACTGTATCAATCTATCTGTTAAGAATCCTCCTTTCCTTTGCCAACGTTCCACTTTTCCAAGCATGATGTCCCTCTGCTTCTCTTACCAACATAGCCAAAGTATGTGAGAAGAAGCTTTGTCTCCAAGGAACACTCTGGCTGTACTTTTCCGAAGGCATCTCTATTTCTTCTTTGGCAGTCCATGGGATATTCAGTTCTCTTCTCCAACACCACAACCCAAAGGCATTGATTTTTCTTCTGTCATCCTTATTCCTTGCCCAGCTTTCAGATGTATAGTAAGTGATTGAAAAGATTATGACTGGAATCAGATATACCTTCGTCTTAAAACTGACATTATTGCTCCTCAGTAATTTGGAGAGATCCCTAACAACAAACTTTCCCAATGCAATATGTCTTCTGATTTCTTGACTGCTGGTGCCGAGGGTCCAAGTATGATAAAATTATTGATAATTTCAATCTTTACTCTATCTATCATGATGTTTCTTATTGGTCCAGTGGTGAGGGGTTTTGCTTTCTTGATGCTGAGATGCAATTAATATTGCGGGCTGTATTCTTTGATCCTTGGCAGCGAGCATTTTAAGTCCTCTTCATTTCCAGCAAGCTATATTTGAGCTGAATCATGAAGACTGAAGTGGAAGCTCTCATGGAATATAGTATGTAGTGAGTTGTGCTATTAACCCATGAAGGGTTAGATTCTAACAGCTACCCTTTGGGGGAAATAGCGGCAATCTCCTCCAGTTCTATTTACACTTTAGAAAATACATTAGAGGGTCGGGTGTGAGTTTTTTCTGGTTAATATGAGTCTGTGTATTACATGACTGAAGGATCCTAAATTGCACAATGGTTAAGAGTTCCACTGCTAAGTGAAAAGTTAAGAGTTTCAACTCACTAGTTTCTTTACAGGAGAACATAGGACAATCTGCTTCTAAAAAGGTTAAAGTCTTGGAAACTGTGAGATGGTTCTACTCTATACCGTAAGGTTGCTATGAGTCATTTGTGTCCTATATTAAGTTGGGTGTTAATATTATTTAGAATTTTTAAAAAAATACTGTAACAGAAAGATCCCAAATCATTATGATTTAAAGAAGATAGATCTATATTTTACTCTTGAATAAGAAAATATCTTTTTAATTAGTCAAGATCAGTTTCAGTGATGAGTGATGGAAAATCTAAAATCTTAGGGGCTTGTACCTTTGCTACACAAATTTGTATTTCAGGAGCATCAGCATAATCTGAGAGCTCTGCAGAAATGTACCTGTGCTCTAAACTTCGACTTTCTCAATCAAATGCCTTTTGTCAATATCTTCAGGTGATTCATATGATGATGTGTAGCATTAAGTCAGAACCAACGACCTTCCAGTGGTATTCAGAGGCTTAAATCACACAGGAGGAGATTGTCCATCCTTTTCCTGCAGGGCAGATGGTGAATCTGAACTGTGTGCCTTCTGGATTGCATGCAAACACATTGAAATTTATTAAACAAACAAAATTCTCCCTCACATTCATACCTGTGAATACCATTAAGGGCTGTATGGTTGTCCAAGCAGTCAGTGAATTATTTATTTTTTTAGTCTTCTGGCCTTAGTATTTTTGTGTCCTTTACTTATAAGATCATCTCGTTGTCTGAGATGACTACTTCTGACCATGAGATGACATCCAGACAGCACATCCATAATCAATTTAAAGTCATTTCCCAGAAATTGCTATTTTTTAGATAGATAGTGATAACCTATTGACTAGAATATGGGCACAAGGTCAAACCTAGCTGTAAGGAGGGGGCTTGAAAAGTAGAATCTGCATTCTAGAAAACTGACATTAAAATGCTGTTATGGTATCGTTAATTTATTTGAAAGACAGGTAATCTCCTCTCATACAATTTGTAGCCTCCAAAAACCCACTGGAGGGTAAATTGTGAGTCAATTCCAACACAATGGCAATGAGTGCTGATTTTGTCAGTTTTAAAAAAATTACCCTAGACTGAAGGATTAGGAGGAGAATTATTATCAATTTATAATGTGTGATGACCTAAACTTGCTTGGTTGTAAAGAAGATTTCATCCATTTACTGATAAAAATCAAAGAATACATCTCTCAATATGAATTACATTTCACATAGATACTAATCTGCTTAATATTTTTTAGGTCACCTGTTCAAAAAAAAAGGCAAGGAAACTATGTGCTTGCAAAACCTGTACAGCAGATCATAATATCTCCCCCCCCCAGTTGATACTGTTAAAAAGTTTTGTTACTATTATTTAAACCAGTACTCTAACATAAAGCACTTGTTATTATATGTAAGTACATACCTAGTGGATCAGGAGTTGCATTGCCATTTCAAAGGCAGGTGACTCGAATCCACCATCTGCTCTGAGAAAGAAAGTTGGACGATCTTTTGTGCGCAATTTATAGCCTCTGAAAACTCACGACTGCAGGATTAGTTGAGTAAGTTCTGAATTGATAGCAATGGGAATGAGACATGATACAAATGCCATGTATATTAATAATGCATGTCATATGAGTAAATAATAAAGAGTTTTGAAAAAGTGTCAAGAATATGAATTATACTTGAATATAAAGAAAACAAAAACCCATGAAGCTAACAACATATTGACAAATATAGAAAATATTGAAATTGTCAAGAGTTTCCTTTTACTAGGAGCTACAGTCAACACTCATGGAAGGAGCAGTCAAGTAACACATTGCATTGGACAAATTTGCTGCAAAACACTTCTTTATGCTGAGTGAACTAACTCAGTCCCACAAGGTCAAATACTGTATAAAGCCAATATTGTAGAATGAGTATGAGGACCCAAGCCCAGGGGGACTGGGAGAGTTGGAAGCAGAGGGATGAGGATTGGGGGGGGGTAGAGTGTTAATCACAGAGTTGCACAATTTGATGAGTGTGTGAAGTGAAGGAAATGGAAAGGATCTTTTGTGGAAAACAATATATTCAAACTCTGTAAATAAATCAGAATAAAAAAAAAACCTAAGGAAAAAAACCCCAACAACACAAACACCAAACCAATAAACAAAAAAAGTGCTAAAAAAAGAGATGTTCTTTTGAGGGCTAAGGTGCCTCTAATACAAGCCAAAGTATTTTTAATCAGCTTATTTACAAGTGAGAGCTGTACAATGTATGAAAAAGACTAGAGAAGAATTGAGTACTTTGAATTATGTTAGTGGTGAAGCATGTTGACTGTATCAAGGTGATGATGAGGAATATTGAACAGACCACGTATTGCCAGAGAAATAAACAAATCTGTCCTAAGAGAAGTATAACAAGAATGTTCCACAGAAGTCAGGATGATCAGATTTATTATGATGTAATTTGTAGGAGGGACAAAGTCCCCCATGAGGAGGGATATAATGCTTGTTAGAGGACAGGGTCAGTGAAAAAGAAATACCCTCAAAGAGATGGACTGATACCATGGTTGCAATAATGGGCTCAAACATGAAAATGATTGTGCAGAGAACTGGGCAGTGTTGTGTTCTGTTGTACATAGGTTCTCTATGAGTTGTAATACCCCTGATGGCCCAATAACAATTATTATAGAAAGAGGGTATGGAAACTGATGGACAGCCAGCAATGGTTGTCACATTGTTCTAAAGCCTTCAGATATTGTCTCATTTGGTAATACTTTTCAATAACTTATCATTTTTTCTTTCCTTTGGAATGTTGCCATTGTTGTGTTGTTGTGTACTGTTCCATAGATGGCTTCCCGGTGGGTTTTCAGAGACAGTGAATTGCATGGGAAGAGACTGACCATCTTTCTTCTGCAGAGCAGTTGGGGAATTTGAACTGCATATCTTTGCATCAGCAATGGAGTTCCTTACCATTATATCTAAACCAAGATACTATTGTATGGATGAAACAGGGGAACACTGCATATTTTAAAATTAAGAAAGTTGTGTGTCAGGGTTGTATTCTTTTTCCATACCTATTCAGTCTGTATGCTAAGCAAATAATTCAAGAAGCCAGACACTATGAGGAAGAATGTGGAATCAGAACCAGGAAGATTCATCAATAACCTACATTATACAGATGACACAACTTCGCTTGTTGAAAGTGTGGAGGACCTAAGACACTTGCTGCAGAAGATCAAGGACTGTAGCTTTTGGTATGGATTTCATTTCAACATCAAGAAAATAAAGATCCTCATTATAGAAACAAGAGTCAACATTATGATAGATGGAGAAAGGATTGAAGCTGTCTATGATTTCACCTTCTTTGGATCAACAATCAACACCCTTGATACCAGCAGTCTGAAAATCAGGGGACGTAGTCATTGGACAAGGCCATGTGAGGGACCCCTCCAGAGTGCTGAGAATCAATGAAGTCAGTCTGAAGATTGTTGTTGTTGTTGTTATGTGCCATCGAGTCGTTTGCGACTCATAGCGACCCTACGTACAACAGCCCTAAGCCGTGCTCTATCCTGTGCCAGTCTGAAGATTAAGTGCACCTAATTCAATCCATGGTCTTCTCAATTACCTGCTATGCATTGGAGAGCTGGACAATGAATAAAGATGACAGATTTGATGTCTTTGAGTTGTGGTGCTGTAGAAGATTATTGACTATCCCATGGACTTGCATGAGAACAAACGAGTATGGCTTGAAGAGGGTGCAGCTGGAATGCTCCTTGGAGGCAAAGATGGCAAAGCTTTGTATTTTGTACTTCAGATATGTAGCTAGGCAAGGCTCTTCATTGGAGAAGAAAATCATGCTTGCAGAATGGAGGCTCAGTGAAGGAGAGAAAGACCTCCAATGAGATGGATTGATACAGTAACTTCAGCACAGGGCTTGAGTGTTTCAGAGATGGAGAGGGTGGCACAGGATAGGGCACGGCTTAGGTTGGCTGTTCATAGGGTTGCTGAGTTGTACTTGAGTTGACAGCACCTACCAACAAAAAACAACAAGCCACCAGAGCACCCTTTGGAATGCTGCTACGTGACCAAAATAGCTGACCAGGGAAATTAACCAAAGAATAACATTAATGATTGATAGTAGTGTGTTGTAACTTTTTTTAAAAAATATTTTTTCTTATTGTAATTTTTATGAACGTTTACAAAGCAATTTGGTTATCTATCTAATTATTCATATGCATTTTGATTTTTTAAAAACACTTTCTTTTTTTTTTTCCTTCCCCAGTGATTTCTCCCTTCCTTATGCACAGCTCCCTCTCCCCTCCCCTTCCCTCTTTGGACATTTATTATTTTACTAGTTATCATTCTGTATTCACAATAGGAGACTTTTACAGTATTTATCCTTATGGGCCAGAGTTAATTCACTCAGCATAATGCTATCTAACCTCTCCCATGTTATATCCTATTTTTCTAAATCATTGCTCCTGGGTGCAACATAATACTACTGAATATACTACAATTTCTCAATTCAGTCATTTAACTCTTAGAAGGCCTAGCCTATGGTATAAATAGGATGCAAATATAAGCCATTGATGAATGGGACCTTCTAGAGATTAAGTCCTTGTGTGCATCAAAACTTTTTCAAATAGGTGAAAAGGGTGAAAAGGAAAAGCTACTGACTGGGAAAAAAACATTTAGTAATGACATCTGGTGGTTGAGTGGCAAGAAGCTGTGCAGCAATCCCAAAGACACATGGTTTGAGACCACAAGCTGCTGCTTTGTGGGAGAGTGATGGGCAATCTCCTCCTGTGCAATTAACTGTCTCTGAAAATCCACCGGAGGGTCGGCTATGGGCTGGTTCCAACTCTATGGTACACAACAACAGTGACATCTTAGACAACGGTTCATATTGAAAGTGTACAGAATACTACAAGGTGTCCACAGGGAGAATAGTGGTAACCTAGTTACGAACTGGAAAAACACACACTGGAAAAACTTTTCAGAGAGGAAGATATTCTTCTAACAAGATGGCCAACACGTGAAGAAATGCTCAAGTCTCTGGTAATAAGAGATGAAAATTAAAACCACAATGAAGCAAAGTTTAACAGTACTAACAACAGCAATGTGAATAAAATAAGGAGGGTAAAGAAATACTTATGATACCTTTTATAAGAAACATAAACGAAGGCTATACGCATGGATTTCATCCGATGGTAGGCACAGGAATAAGATCAATTACATCTGTATAAGAAATCATGGAAGAAGTTCAGTATCAGCAGTGAAAACAAAGCCAGGTGCTGATTGTGGAAGAGATTATCAGCTACTCATATGCAGTTTCAATTTAAAGCTAAAAAAGGTCAAGTCAAATCCACAGGAGTGAAAATTTGATCTTGAGTCTGTACTATCTGAATTTAAAAACAAACTCAAAACAGGTTTGAGGCCTGAACACTAACGAACGAAGACCAGATGAACTGTGGTAGGATATCAAGAATATCATCTATGAATAATGCAAAAGATCATTACAAAGATAGAAAAAGAAGACTAAAATGGATGTCAGAAGAGACTCTGAATATTGCACTAAAGCACTGAGAAGCCAAAGCAAAAGGAAGAAAGCAAGACGTTAAGGAGCTGAATAGAAGATTTTCAAAGGGCAGCATAGGAAGATAAAACAAAGTATTATGATGAAATATGCAAAGCACTGGAGTACGAAAATCAAAAGGGCTGAACTTGCTCAGCATTTCTTAAGCTAAAGGAACTAAAGTATATTCAAGCCTTGAGTTGCAATTTAAGGATGCTATGGGTAGAATATTGAATGATCCAGGAAGTATTAAAAGAAGTTGGAAGGAGTATACAGAGTCACTGGTTTTTTAAATCTTTTTTTTATTCTTCATTTTTTTAAAGTATACAGAGTCATTGTACCAAAAAGAATTGCCTGACATAGAAGAAATTCAAGAAACAACATATGATCAAGAGGCAATGATGTTGAAGAAGGAAGTTCAGGCTGCTCTGAAGGACTAGGCAAAAAAAAGGAAGCCCCAGGAATGATGGAATACAAATCAGCATCTTTCAACAAACAGATGCTACCCTAGATGTGCTCACCAGGTTGTGCCAGAAAATCTGAAAGACAACTACATGGTCAACTGACTGGAAGTGATCCACATTTATTTCCATTTAAAAAAATGGTGACCTGACAGAGTATGGAAATTATTGTACCGTATCACTTATAAGCAAAATTCTGCTGAAGATGATCTGGAAATGACTGGAACAATACATTGACAGAGAACTACCAGAAATACAAGCTGGGTTTAGAAGAGGCCTTAGCACTAGAGACATTATTGCCAATGTTAGACGGATCTGGGCAGAAGGTAAAGAGCACCAGAGAGATATTAATCTATGTTTCATTGACTATGCGAAGGCATTTGATTATGTGAATGACAACAAATTGTGGTTAAGTTTGACTAAAATGGGAATCCCAGAACACTGGATTGTGCTTATGTAAAACCTACACATGGATCAGGAAGCAGTCCCCAGGACAGAGCAGGGAAACACTACATGGTTCAAAAACAGGAAGGGAGCGCATCAGGGATGCATCCTGTTTCCATACCTTTTCAATCTATATGAAGAACAGATCATTTGGGAGGCTGGGTTTTCTGAGGAGAATTGTAGCATCGGGTTTGGAGGAAGACTCTTCAACAACCTACATTATGCCGATGACACAACCTTGCTTGCTGAAACTGAGGAGAGTCTGAAGCATTTGCTGCAGAAAGCCAAGGACTGTAGTCTTCAATATGGATTGAAGCTTAACATCAAGAAGACAAAGATTCTCACCTCTGGGCCAAATGGCAGGACTATGATCAATGGAGAAGAGATTGAGGTTGTTAACAGTTACACCTTGCTTGGCTCCACAATCAATACTCTTGGCACCAGCAGTCAGGCAATCCAAAAATGAATTGCATTGCATAAATATGCTGCCAGAGGACTGGGAAGCAACAATCTCAGTCTAGAAAGTAAGGTGCACCTTATCCAGTCCATGGTTTTGCAATTACTCTCTAATGCATCAGAGATCTGAACTATGACTAAGAATGACAGAGAAAAGAATTGATGACTCTGAGTTGTGGTGCTGGAGAAGAGTCTTGAATATACCATGGACTTCCATGAAAACAAATAGGTCTGTCTTGGAGAAGATGAAACCAAGTTTCTCCTCGGAGGCTAGGATTTTGAAGCTTTGCCTCACATACTTTGAGCATGTGGCCAGGTCATGTTTGGAAGGGTGGAGGGACAGTGCAGAAGAGGAAGACCCTGGATGAGATGGACTGATACAGTAACTAGGGCAATGGGGGTAGGTGTGTTGAGTCAGTGAGACTGGCTTAGAAGAGGGCAGGCTTCAGAGCTGTTGTACTATGGGTTGCAGGTGACTCAATGGCACAAAAAAACTTATTTTTAAAAAATTATTATTAAATTTTATTAGTTTTAATGAACATTTACAGAGATTTTGGGTTCTCATTCATTCATTGTTACACTGTTTTCTCTACCTTCCTCCCCAGTTCGTTCTTCTCCCCCCCCCCCGAATGTCTGTTTTAATTGTCCAATTGCCACAGTGCTTGTCAAAGCCAGTGCTGATTAATCTCCTTTGTCACTGTGTCCTTTGCCATTCCCTATCACTCCTCTCTGAGAGAGGCTTCACCCTGATTCATAAGGAAAAGTGGATGGTGTATTCTCGCAGCTACTTCCTGCTAAAAAGGGACGCTGTGGGTTTCACGGTGAAGATCTTCTCTCACTACTCTAAAGGGCCCCTTTAGCAGTAGAAAACACGTAGACTATTATGGAGATTGATTTTGGAATTTAGATGCACTGTTATCAATTGTGCTTAGCCGTACATGTTCATATCCTTGAAGATGTATCATGGAGGCGTTGCAACCTGTTGTTGTTGTTGTTATGTGCCGTCGAGTCATTTGCGACTTATAGCGACCCTATGTACAAGAGCCCTAAACCGTGCTCTATCCTGTGCCAATCTCATTGCCTCTGACACACCCATCCCGAATGCCCCAGTCACTGAATCAATCCACCTCATAGAGGGTCTTCCCCTCCTGCGCTGTCCCTCTACTCTACCCAGCATGATGTCCCTCTCTAAAGGCCTGTCTCTCCTTACAACATGTCCAAAGTATGTCAGACGAAGCCCCAGAATCCTTGCCTCCAAGGAGCAACCCAGTTTAACCCTCTCCACGATGAATCTGTTTGTTTTCTTGGCAGTCCACAGTACATTCAATACTCTTCTCCAGCACCACAGCTCAAAGGCGTCAATTCTCCTTCTATCCTCCCTAGTCATTGTCCAACTCTCTGATGCATAACAAGTGATTGCAAAAACCATGGCCTGCATCAGGCAGACCTTAGTCTCCAGAGAGACACTGTTGTTCTTCAGTATTTTGGAGAGGTCCCTAACCGCAGACTTTCCCATCGCAATACGTTTTTTTATTTCCTGGCTACTGGTGCCAAGAGTGTTGACCGTGGAGCCGAGCAAACTGAAGGTGTGAACAATCTCAATCTCTTCGCCATCCATCATGATGCTACCGATTGGTCCAGTGGTGAGAATTTTTGTCTTCTTGACATTGAGCCTCAGTCCATATTGAAGGCTGCAGTCCTTGACCCTCTGCAGTAAGTGCATGAGGTCCTCCTCAGTTTCAGCGAGCAAGATTGTGTTATCTGCATAATGCAGATTGTTGATAGCTAGAAGACACAAATTTAACTAACAAGGCGGCCTAGTGGTAGGAAGCTACACTGCAATCCCAGAGGTGCGCAGTTCAAATCCACCAGATGCTCTGCTGGAGAAGGAGGGGCAATCTCCTCCTGTACTGGTCAGATCCGATTTGATGATATACACACAAAACAACTTATGTTGTGTAGTGAGAATTGTACTTTGTGTGTCAACTGTGTTAAATAAGGTTGTTATAACAGATTACCATAAACTTAGTAGTTTCATTCTCTTATGGTTCCAGAGGTCAGAAATACAAGATTGTGGCTATACTTCCTCTGGAGGTCCTAGGGGAAATTGAGGCTGTTTTATTCCAAACTCTTTCAGCTTCTGGACTTTGTAAGAATTACTTAACTCATGGTTGCATCTTTGCCTCCAGGGTGACATTGCCTTCTCCACTTGCCACTAGATGCAGGGTCTACCTGGATAAATTCAAGAGGATCTCATCTCAAGAACATTGACTTCATTACATCTACAGTTACTCCAAATAAATTACACTTACAGGGAATTGAGATTAAACATGGAAGTATATTTTGGAAGGATCACAATTCCACACACGATGACAACGTGCTCTGATAATATCTTGGATCAATTAACCAGTTGTTTTTTCTTTTTTTTGCAGACTAGCTTTGCCTGTAGACATTCAGAGGATTTCCTCTGGGCCATGGAGCTACATCCTGAGTTGGAGAGCAGAAAGTCTTACAACTTCCATTCCCAGTTTGCCCACATGCCTCACCCCTACCACCGAGGTGGGATAGACTCGAGGCATGTTAGATGTTTCAGATATTTCTTGAAATGAGACTGAGTGGCTTTACCTAAAATTGTACGCATTTTAGCTTCTTCCTTCCTTTCTTTTTTCCAGCCCCTGGCTGCTTTCTCCTAGGGAAACCAAAGCCAAGTCCACTGCCAGTGAGTCTATTTTTACTCATAGAAATCCTCCATCAGGTTTCTACAGTGGTAAATCTGCACGTCTCTCTCATTTGATGCTGCTGATGCATTTGAACCACTGATCTTTTTGGTAAGTAGTGCAACACATAACAGTCCTTATTAAATTATTCACAGCCAAATCCTAGGTCTATTTCTGGGTGAAACCTAGATAAGACAAACAGCGAAACCTACACAATCACCTCTTTAATTTGTCAGTAAGACGCAAAAACAAAACCAGTAAAGGCTGCCAGTGTTGACTTATGATGATCCAATGTGTGCCAGAGTAGAACTGTGCTTTGCTGGCTCACAGAGTATACAGTGACTGTTGTTTATTTGGGTTTTTTTAAAAGATAATCTCCAAAACTTTTTTCTGAGGAACCTCTGGGTAGACTTAAACATTCAGTCTTTAGGTTAACAGTTAAGCATGTATCCGTTCACACAACCCAAGTATCTGTAAGAAAGGAAAAGGGACTATTTCTAAAGACAAAGCCAGAATGGTGAACAGAATGCAGCAGGGCACCAGTTTCCTTCGGTTTGCTATTCAGTATCTGAGGTCATCTCTTTTTCCAGAAGGTCAAGCCTAGTTGGGCCATTTGCTTCCAGAGAAATTAAATCCAGGTAGATATCTGATGAGGGATCAGGCCTTAAATCTCCAACCTCCTCTTTAAAGCTGAAGTCTGGTGTTCCAAAAATGTGGGAAATTATTTGAGTTCAGCAAGCATGCTATTGGAGGTGCCTGAACGAAAATCAATTTGTTATTTTAGTTGGTTGGCTTGTTAAAAAAAAAAAGTTCAGTACCTTTGATACATAACAGAAAATTTGCTGGATGCTTTTATTGTTTGCGGCAGAGAAAACAGTGTAAAGATTTGAATTTATAAAAGTCTCCTTACTTTAAGTAGCACTGTGACCATGTGTGACCTCCTAAAATAGAAAATGCTAGTACCTTATTCATTCTGAAATAATTACACTAATACTCCAGGGTCCCAGGAGGAAGCCTGGCACTGTGCAAACTGCAGTGAATTCTTGGGAAATACTGGGAAAGCATTGGGAGTCCTCTTTTGTTTCCCCCTCATCACTTTTTGATTATATGGGGAGAATAAATATTTGGAAGAACAACAGAAGCAGTGTTTTTGGTGACAGTTTACTAACCAGTGGACAACAGAGACATAATAGAAAATGTACACGTTCGAGGCAGTGACCTTCCCAAGAGCGTGGGGACTCTGCTACATTGCCGTTGATGAAGGATGATGGACTCTGACGGCTAAGAAACGCAATGTGAGCAAAACTCATCTCCTCCTATTGAGACATCTGGCACTTTAACACACTTTGGTGCGTAGGAGAGCTATCTGCTTTGAATGAGCCTATTTTCATTTTCTCCCTAATAAATTCCAAAGTATTGACAATAATGTATATGGATTTAGGAAGTCTTGGATTTGCTTCAGTTGCCATGTATACTTTTTTATATACTTTGTGTATTGGTGACATTTTGTTCTGGTGTTATTTCGTTTCTGATTTTTTGGAAAACATTCAAAATTTTGGTGATTGTTGTTTCTCCCATATCACATTGTGAATACCTTGTGGCTATCTATCAGCTGTGATGATATTGTCCAACATCTGGTTCCATTAGTGCACTGATTCTTAATTTATAAATCTTAGTACTGTTGTAGGGGGAAAACAATAACTATAAGATAGCTTTGCTTGGAAAAACCTGATATCTATGTAGAGGTTTTTATTAGATTAACAAAATGTGTTCTACTCATGAAGAATAGAACAAAACATTGCCCAGTCCTGGAATCGATAGGTTAGGTTTTATTGGCATGCTACATTTCTTCTAACTGCGGCAGATCCTGTGTCTTCTATGTTAAGAGAAGGTTCCACCAAGCCAGGAATAACCAGGAAAATGTGGTGCCACAGGAACACAGAGCTGCTATTAAGCAAGAAGGGTTGGGAACTAAAAAGATTCAAATTTCAAAAAAAGTATGTGTCAGACAGTGAAGATGAACTAAGTGCACAATTTCAGCATATGTGTGTTAGATTTTGTGTGTATTTATGTGTATATGAACATGTCTGGTGTGCTAATAATAGTTATGAAAGATTTGAGTTGACACATTGACACTTTGGCACTGATTTCACACTGACTAATGGTGATGTGTACGAGATGGAAAGATGTTAGCATGTGTCTGAAGTTAGTCCCTTAACATTGGTTGGTCCACAGGAGTTTTTAACTCACGACTTCATTCCCAAACTACTACCAATGTATGATAAATTAAACTGTTGTTAAAATATGCTCTAATACTCTCAATATACAATGCTTTAAATATTTGTTCTCAATATAACAACTCATTTTAATGCCTTCACATAAAAGTCATCTATGATTGTGAAAATAAGCATGTTGTTGTTAAGTGACATTGAGTCAAGTACCACTGATAGCAATCCAATGAACAACAGATCTGAACCTTGTCCAATCCTGTGCCATCCTCACAATCTCTGACATACTTTAGCACACAGTTGCAGTCACTGTGTCACTCCATGTAGTTGAAGGTCTTTCTCTCTTTCACCATCCATCTAGCTTTCCAAGCATGATATCCCTCTCCAAGGAATAACCTCTCCTAGCAATGTGCCTAAAGTACATGAGGTGAAGCTTTATTGTCTTTGCCTACAAGGAGCACTCTTGCTACACCTTCTCCAAGACATATCTGTTTATCCTTTTGGCAGTCCTTGGGATATTCAGAATTCTCCAACATCACAGTTTAAAGGCATCAATTCTTCTATCATCCTTATTCACTGTCTTCCTCTGAGATGATACCAAATGATTGAAAAGATCATGGCCTTAATCAGGGGCATCTTGATTCTCAAACCGACATCATTGCTCCTCAATAATTTGGAGAGGTTCCTGATTGTAGATTTTCCAAGTGCAATACGTCTCTGGCACTGCTGACCTCCTTACTGCCAGTACCAAGTATATTGTTTGTGGATCTGAGTAAGACGAAGAATGTAGAATTTAATACATAACTATTTTAAGTGTATACCATTATTGACTCTACTTTCTGAGGTGACTATTTTTTTTGAGGGCAGTATACTATCTCTATCTCTTGCTCTCACACCTGGACTTGTATGCATTCATGCACATGTGCGTGTGTGTACACACACTCCACACCCCCACCCACCCACCCTATTTCTCACTTATCAAGTATCTTATTATCTGACATTTTGCACTCACAAATAACTTAAAAAAATCTTGTCAGGCAGTTCCTCTGACAGTTTGGATCACACGCTGGGCTTCAGCCTGAGCATTCTGGAGCTGCTGGGGATGACAGGGTCATATGAGGGATGGTAGCTCACTGGATTTGGGACTCTTTCTCCCATTTGTATAGAATACCTCTGTCTTGTCCCAGAGAACGCAGGGTGACAGGGAGGTGACAACTGATTGGGTAAACTAAATGGGAGTCCAAGGTACTAGGGAGCTCATTAGGGAAAAGCAGGAAGTTGGGGAGAGAGAAAGGGGCCATATAGGTTACAGAGCTGGGGAAGATGAAAGATAAATGAAATCCTCAACTAGGGGAGATGATGGGCAGAGAACAAGTGGGGTGCTTGTCCAGGGTAGATACTGGAGGCTGTACATGGTAAGCACAACTTAACCACTACAACTACTACTTTCAAACACTTTGGGCTCTGAAGTGGGGGGGGGGGGGGGGAGGCCGCCATGCCAGGATCATTGAAATACACACCAAAGGAACCTGATTGACACTGAATGATGGAAGAGCCAACATCAAGAAAAAAAGGATAAAGTCTTTGGTTCACATGTGATTTTTTCTTTCATATAACAACACGCACAAGAACCTGAACTGCAGTCCTGAAGGCACAATGTTTGAGGACAACAGCTGCTCCATGGGAGAAGGATGGACAATCTATGCAATTATCTGCTTCTGAAAACCTACCGAGTGGTCAGCTATGGGTCAGTTCTGACTTGATGGTACACAATGACAATGTTGATAAATGAGGAGTGAATGTTTAGAATGTTCTAGATACTTGATGAAAATGTATTTAATCACACATTTTATTGACTCTTACTAATAGCTCTGTATGGCTCCAAAATATACTCTCAGAAATAGCTGTGCCTTCATACCCATCAAACGTGATGTGCTTCAAGGCAACAATATTTCACACCTCAGTAGATTCCTTGAAATTGTCTAAAGCCTGGAAATAACTTTTTTTTTTCTTTAAAAAGATAAAAACAAGACCCCACTTCTGGATCCTAGGTTTTCAGAATTTTTGAAGCTGCAGTTCACAATGTCTTTTAGGTGCAAGAAACTGATTTATATATCCTTGTAGAAGAACTGTCAACAGTTATAGGGGACCTTGGAAGCCAATCTGTGATGTTCATTCACCTTAGAAGTAACACAGCTTACATTTCCTTCTTCAGAAGTTTTACAAAATTAATCTAGCATTTTCTTAGCTGTTTGCATTTATTTTATGTGTTTTTATTCTGACTGAAGCCTACTTTGGGTCCTTCTCTCTTTGAGATCCATTTGGTCCTCTACTGCCCAAGTCTGTGGCTTATCATTCTAGATACTCTTATTAAGTGTCTTTGAGTAGATTCTCACTGATAGCAACTGAATGCACAACACAATACAGTATCATCCAATTTTGTGCCATCGCACAATCATTACATTTGAGTCAATTGTAGTAGTCCCTCCCTATCATTGAGAGCCTGTTTTTCAAGATTTTTTTTCAAGCCCTACTCTTTCCTGATAATAAGTCCAAAGTACTTAAGATGAAATTTCACCTTCCTCACTGTTAAGAGGCATTCTGACTATATGTCTTACAAGACAGAATTGTTTGTTCTTCTGGCAGTCCATAGTGCATTTGTTATTTTAAAAAGTATCAATTCTTTTTTGGTTTTCTTTATTCATTATGCAGCTTTCACATACATGGGATCTTGGATACATCTGCCCTGAATTTAGAGGTTATTTAAAAAATAGAATTAATGCATTTGGCCACATGATTTTTGAGTGACCAAGGATATGAAGAAAGCAAAAATCCGTTAAAAAATGGAAAAGAAAAAACCCAAATGGATGTCAACAAAGACTCTGAAATTAGTCTTCATACCCAGTTCAATTTAACTCCCCCTTTCCCTCATCTTTTCTCGCTATACTACCTCTTACCATCTCCTCCAGGCTCTCCCCCAATCCATCTGTGTGAGAGTGTGGGTTCTATGATTTGGAGTCCCATTATCTTTTTTTTTTATACTCAATATGAATCTCAGCTCTGGTAGTTGAATGATTACCCCTCAAGGCTACGGACACTTCATTGTACTGTGGTAGCTTGCCTATCACTATGATGCTGGAAACGTTGCCATCAGCATTTCAAATACCAGCAGAGACATCTATGGTAGAAAAGTTTCACCAGAGCTTCCAGCTTAAGGCAGGCTAGAAAGAAAGGCTTAATCTACTACTTTAGAAAACTAACCAGTGGAAAGAGTATAGATCACTGCCTGACTCATTTGCTTGGACATGTCATAGGTAAGGATCAATGTTTGACTCATTTGCTTAGAAACACCATCAGCAAGGATCAATTGCTGAGGAAAAGTAACATGTATGGTGAAGTAAAGGACCAATAAGCATATGGAAGAATCTCAGTTAGATGTACCAGAAGAGCAGTTGCAACAATAGAGTGGAACATCCTGGTAATAATGATGATGTCACAGGACCAGGTAACTTTTCTTTCTGCCATTTATATATGCATACAAGGAAGTCCAGTGAATACCACTATCATTCAAATATATGCACCAACAGCTAGAGCCAAAGAAGAGGAAATAGGAGATTTCTACCAACTTTTTCAGTCAGAAATTGATCAAACATGCAATCAAGATGCATTGATAATAATGGGTGACTGGAACGCAAAAGTTGGCAACAGGGAAGAATCAGTAGCTGGAAAACACGGGTTTGGTGAGAGAAATGAGGCTGGAGATAGAAAGATAGAGTTCTGCACATTCAATCATTTATTCATTGCAAATACCTTTTATAAGAAACATAAACGCAGGCTATACACATGGATCTCACCTGATGGTATGCATAGGAATCACATCCATTACATTCGTGGAAAGACTCGCTGGAGAAGCTCAATATCAGCAGTGAAAACCAGACTGGGTGCTGATTGTGGGACAGAATACCAACTACTCATATGCAAGTTCAAGCTGAAGTTGAGGAAAATTAAATCAAGTCCACGGGAACCAGGATTTGACCATAAGTCTGTCCCATTCAAATTTCAAAACCATCTCAGCAACAGGTTTGAGGCCTTGAGCACCAATGAGTGTAGATCAAATGAGTTCTGGGAGGATATCAAGAAAATCGTCTGTGAAGAATGCAAAAAATCATTACAAAGGCTGAAGAAGAAGAAAAGACCAAGATGATGTCAGCTGAGACTCTAAGTATTGCATTAGAGTGCCGAGAAGCCAAAGCTAAAGGAAGAAATTAGGAAATCAAAGAGCTGAATAGAAAATTTCAAAAGTCAGCTCAGGACGACAAAGCAAGATGCTATAATGAAATGTGCAGAGAGTTGGAGTCAGAAAATGAAAAGGGCCGAACTCTCTCAGTGTTTCTTAAGCTGAAGGGGTTGAAAAACAAATTCAAGCCACCGGTGGCAATACTTAAAGATAGTTTGGGTAGAATGTTAAATGATCCAAGAAGTATCAAAAGGAGATGGAAGGAGTGCACAGAGTCACTTGTATCAGAAGGAATTGGCTGACACAGAAGAATTTAATGAAATAACATATGAGCAAGAGCCTATGGTGATGAAGGAGGAAGTTCAAGTTGCTCTGAAGAAATTGGCAAAAAACAAGTCTCCAGGAGTTGACAGCATACCAATTGATTTATTTCAACAAATAGATGCTGCCCTGGATGTGCTCACCAAGTTGTGCCAAGAAATCTGGAAAACGACCACTTGGCCAACTGACTGGAAGAGATCTATATTTGTTCCCATCCCAAAGAAAGGTGACATAACAGAGTGTTGAAATTATCAAACAATATCATTGATATCACATGCAAGTAAGGTTATACTAAAAATTATCCCAAAACGTTTGGAACAATATGTCAACAGAGAACTGCCAGATGTGCAGGCTGGATTTAGAAGAGGTCATCATACTAGGGGTATTACAGCTAATGTTAGATGGACCTTGGCAGAAAGCAGAGAATACCAGAAGAATGTGTATCTGTGCATCACTAACTATGCAAAGGCTTTTGACTGTGTGGATCAAAACAAGCTATGGCTGACTCTGAGAAGAATGGGAATCCCAGAACATTTCATTGTGCTAATGAGAAACCTATACTTGGACCAAGAGGCAGTCGTCAGAACAGAGCAGGGAGACACTGGATGGTTCAAAATCAAGAAAGGAGTCCATCAGGATGTATTTTGTCTCTATACCTTTTCAATCTGTATGCAGAACAGATTATCCAAGACGCTGGGCAAGGCACGAGGAGGAATGTGGCATCAGGATTGGTGGAAGAATCATCAACAGCCTGCGTTATGCAGATGACACAACCCTGCTAGCTGAAATTGAGGAGGACCTGAAGCGCTTGCTGCAGAAGGTCAAGGACTGCAGGCTTCAATATGGATTGAAGCTCAACATCAAGAAAACAAAGATTCTCAACACTGGTCCAATTGGAAGCATCACTATGGATGGTGAAGAGATTGAGATAATTAACAGTTTTAGTTTACTTGGCTCCACAGTCAACACTCTTGGTAACAGCAGCCAGGAAATCAGGGGACAAACTGCATTGGGAAAGTCAGCTGTGAGGGACCTCTCAAGAGTACTGAAAAGCAATGGCATCAGGCTGGAGGCTAAGGTACACCCGATCCAGGCTATAGTCTTTGCAATTATGTGCTATGCATCGGAGAGTTGGAAAGTGAATAGGGATTACAGAAAGAGAATTGATGCCTTTGAGCTGTGGTGTTGGAGAAGAGTGTTGAATATACCATGGACTGCTAGAAGAACAAACAGGTTTGTCCTGAAGAGGGCGAAGTCAGAATGCTCCTTGGAGTCAAGGATTCTGAAGCTTCATCTGACATACTTTGGACATGTTACAAGGAGGGACTGGAGAGGGACATCATGTTTGGGAGAATGGAGGGACTGCGCAGGAGAGGAAGACCCTTGATGAGATGGATACATTCTGTGAGTGGAGTGGTGGGAATGAGTGTGTTTGAGATAGCAATGTTGGCACATGATAGAACGACATTTAGGGCTCTTGTACATAGGGTTGCTATGAGTCACAAGCAACTCAATGGCACATAAAAACAACAGCAACAACAGCAACATTTATATAGTGAATCACTATTGACTCAATAGCATTTAACAACAAGGATGTCTGCATCCAAATCTTCAGTATTGGGAAATGTGTTACATTGCAAGGCAAAAGTTAATTAAAGTTGGAAATGAAATTAAGATCACAAAACAGTTGACTCTGATAGGAGATCATTCTGAATTATCTGGATGAAACCAAGTAATATCACATACACACAAAGATACGCATACATTCTCCCTCAACTTAACTCACTGTCATCACACTGATTCCAACTCGTGGTAGTTCTCTGTTGGGTTTCCCAAGCTGCAAATAATAAAGGGAAAACACTGTTCATCTTTCCTCCTCAAAGAAGCTGGTGGATTCAAACTGCCAACCTTCAGTTAGCTGTCTGACACATTACCAGGGAACTTTAAAAATGGAAGAAGGGGCAACATTATTCATCATCACAAAAACATGGAAAGAGCCCAGATGTCCAACCATAATCAAATGGATTGAGAAATTATGGTACATTCCCATGACAGTAAGTACCTTATGATTTTCTAATTCACTACTTCACTTTGGAGGGACTGGAGAGCATTATGCTAAGTAAACTCAGTCCCATAAGGACAAATACTGTATAAGACCATTATTTTTTTTCTATAAATATATTTTATTAATTTTCATAAACATTTACAGAGATTTTGGGTTTCCATTCATTCATTGTTGCAC
>NW_006399823.1:2375413-2381279 GCF_000299155.1 Elephantulus edwardii
TGTATGGAGTGAGGTGTGGGTCTTGCTTGAGTCTTTTGCAGATATTTTTCCAATTTTGCCAACACCATTTGTTAAAAAGGCTGTCGTTCCCCCACTTCATTATTGTAGAATGTGTTCAACCAAGGTGGTGGTGGAGGAGCCGAGGGGTGAGGATGGGCGGAGGAGTGGTTAATCATAGGGTTGCACAATTTGATGCATGGAGGGTGGGGTAGGCAAAGGAAATTGAAAAGGTTTTGTGTAAGGGAGGTCTGGTGGCCTAGTGGCAAAGAAGCTGAACTGCAATGCCGAAGGTGTGTAGTTCAAATCTGCCAGATGCTCTGCTGAAGGAGGGCAATCTCCTCCTGTGCCAGTTGAATCTGATTCGATGGTACATGAAAAGAAAGAAATAAAAACGTAAAAAAAAAAAAGAAAAGGTCTGGTGTGAAAAACAGTGTATATGAACTTTGTAACTAAACCACATTAAAAGAAAAATTCTATTTAACACATTGCCTCACATTTTTAAATTGATGACCATGCTTAGAAACACATTTGCTGTCATTTGTGGTAACATGTTAAGTTAAAAAACAAAACCAAAAAAACCAACAGCAGATGGATGCAGAAGACATGGACCAGAGAGGTAGAATGTGAAAAGGACTTGATCTTGTTGACTTTCAAGATTAAAGAACAAACATGAACCAAGAAAGTTGGGTGACCTCTAGAAGGTAGAAAAAAACAAAGAAACAGATTTTCCTTAGAACCTGAAGGCGGAATGTAGTCCCGCTGCCATCTTAATCTAGTCCTATTTTGGACTTTCAAGTTCTGAGAATGTAATACAGTAAGTCTGTATTCTACAAGTGACAAATTTTCTGAAAATGTGTGATAACAGCAATAAGAAACATTTATACCGATTATGTGGCAATGTACAGATAAAGAACACTTGGGCGAAATGACTTGTCCTTTCCCAGGTGGTTATTACATCAATTCTTTCAAAGAATATTTATTAATTTTTTCCTATGTGCTTTGACTTTGCTAATGTTTTCATGTTTAATATACTTATAACTCTATGCTCTCAGTATTATAGACCTCTTTATCAGAAAATGAAAATGAGAAAAATAGCTTATTTGAGGTTAGTCAACTAGTTATTAAGTTCAGTGGTCAAGATTCAAATTCATACCTGCCTGGTTTCTAAAACCTTGTTTTCCACTGTCACAGGAAACTTCCTCCTCCAAGACTTTGTAGAATTACTACCCAAGACTTTGCACGTTCAAGGTCTACACTAACCATCTTGGTAACTCAGAATCAGTGAAGTGAGTCCCAGACTCCTCCTCCTTCATTGAACTGAGAGCACCCTGTAGCGTAGCAGTGCTTTTTGAAATCATCTGTACCTCTCACCTGACCAGTGGGCCTCAGCTGCCGGGTAGAGAGGATTCCCAGTGAGTGGAGGTTATGGCTGAAAACACTGGAATCATTTTGGAGGTTTGGACTGACAGATGATGTATGAGCTGTTAACTTCTCCAAGGGTGCCATGGGCCAGAAATTCGGGGAAGCCAAGGGTTCAACTCTCTTTGGAACACTGTAAAACACCTTTATTTGAAGCTTTGGCTGCACAAAGGGGCAATGCCAGTGGCTTAAATTGAAAAAATGAAATCTTGACAAGCCATTCAGGTAAACACCATGAAATCAAATGCAGGGAAACAGCAGCGTGAGCAATAACAGATGTGGAAAGAGGTATGAGTTATTTTCAAGTAAATCTCTGGATTTCACTTCTGCTTTCATTATCCTTTCAAATGAAAGGAGCTTAAAAAGATCCCTGAGCATCATAGAAAAGTATGTTCAAAGAAAATTATGTTGTTACAGACAGTGAAATGTCCGTACTAATGTACTTTATCATTGCATCTTATTAGAATATGAAGCATATCATATTAGAACATAACCACTACCTTTGCTTAATTAAATCACTCATGCTTTGAAAATGCTTTTCATAATTATAAATGTAAAACATACAGCAGAAAAGTTCTATCATTCAGAGACAACCATTGATAATTGAATGTCTTTCATCTGAGTATCTTTCAAATAAAATTGGAAATCTGGTAAAAATGCAGTCTGCTTTATTAATATAGCACAAACACTTAATACAGCATGAGAATTTTCTCCTTTCATAAAATATTCTTATAAAACATGAAGAAGTATTTAATTTTTGATGTGGACTATGATTTATTTATCTATTTTATTTAAATCTTTTTTCCCCCAATTATGGAACACTTACTCTGTACACTGCATTTCTTTGCAAGCCCCAAAATGATTAACATCAAATCTATCGGTCAGGGAACTATGCTGGTGTGCCCCAAAGGGGGCACCTCTTTCAGGGTCAGCTGTGTGTCAGTTCTGACTCAACATCAATGAATTTTCAGTTCATTGGTGAGGTGTACTTTTCCTAGGATGTCTGCTTTTGATATTTTTTTCTAAGGATAGAGATTTTGCCAATTGTCACTGCATTTTGGAGTACAAATATACTTTACTTTATGCATGGAATAAAAAATAAGACTAACAAATCTCACTATCAAATGGAATGCTGCTTTTCAATGTATCCACATAGCTTAGGAACAATGGTGTAAAATCTTGTTCAAGTTTCTTCTAGGTAATAAAAAAAATTCACTTTATTATGAAATTAATGATGATGTTGGACTAGATTATGTTTCTGTTCCAAAACGTAGTTCTCTCAGATATATTTGCTCAGTGTGGATTTTTCTTTGTTATGAATTAGCTAGACAATGAAAGAGCATGACAGAAGAAAAATTGATGCCTTTGAACTGTGGTGTTGGGGAAGAGTCCTGAATATCCTTGACTAGCAAAAGAACAAAAAGATATGTCTTGCAGAAGGTGCAGCCAGAGTGCTTCTTGAAGGCAAGGATAGCAAAGTTTCACCTCACATACTTCAGACATGAGGTAACTCCTTGGAGAAGGATATCATGCTTAGAAACAAGGGGTGACAGTGAAGGAGACAATGACCCTCAATTGGTGGATTGACATAGTGACTGCAGCAACCAGCTTGAGTGTGTCAGAAACTGTGGTTGGCACCAGGTAGGGCAGGACTCATACTGTTCACAGAGTCGCTCTGAGTCATAATTGACTCAACAATACCTAATAACAACAACTTTAATGTAGGCTTACTGTCCCCTAAGCTTTGTAGTTAGCCTTTCAAATTGCTTTTCTCAGTTATAGGTAGTTCTGGTGAACTAAGTGTGGAGTACAGGAAACGCTTGCTGCAGAAGATCAAAACCTGCAGCTTTTGTTATGGACTACATCTTAATATCAAGAAAACAAAGGGTGTTCACCATAGGACCAACAGTCAGCATTGTGTTAGATGGAGAAAGGATTGAAGCTGTCAATGATTTCATCTTGCTTGGCCAACAATCAACACCTATAGTACCAGCAGTCAGGAAATCAGAAAATATATTGCATTGGCAAGTCCACATTCTGGAATCATTCCAAAATGCTGAAGAGCAATAATGTCACTTAAAGACTAAAAGTGTGCCTGATTCAGGACATGGTCTTCTCAAATCATCAGAGAGCTGGACAATGAATGACAGACAATAGAACTGATACCTTTGAGTTGTGGTACTGGTTGTTCTTGTTGTTGTTGTTATGTGCTGTTGAATCGTTTGCGACTCATAGCAACCCTATGTACAACAGCCCTAAACCCTGCTCTATCCTGTGCCAATCGCACTCCCTCTGACACACCCATCCCGATTACCCCAGTCACTGAATCAATCCATCTCATAGAGGGTCTTCCCCTCTTGGGCCGACCCTCCACCCTCCCAAGCATGATGTCCCTCTCCAAGGACCTGCCCCTCCTTGCAACATGCCCAAAGTATGTCAGACGAAGCCCCAGAATCCTTGCCTCCAAGGAGTAGCTTGGTTTAACCCTCTCCAGGATGAATCTTTTTGTTTTCTTGGCAGTCCATGGTACATTCAATACTCTTCTCCAGCACCACAGCTCAAAAGCATCAATTCTCCTTTTGTCCTCCCTAGTCATTGTCCAACAACTACATATGTGTGGCAAAGGGTACAGCTAGAGTGCTTCTTGGAGGCAAGGATGGTGAAGCTTCATCTTTCATTCTTTGGACGTGTAACAAGGCTATTCCTTGGAAAGAAGCACCATATTTGGAATGATGGAAAATCAGCAAAAGAGAGGAAAATCCCAAAGTAGATGGATTGACCAGTGACTTCAGCAATGGGCTCTAGTGTGTCAGAAATCATGAGGATGGCACAGGAGAGGGGAGGGTTCACATTGGCTGTTCATAGGGTCGCTGTGAGTTGTACTCAAGTTGATGGCACCTAACAACAGTGGCCTAATGGGCAAGGAGTTGCACTGCTAAAGCATGGGGTTCAAATACACCAGATGCTCCTCAAAAGAAAGATAATCTCCTCCTGTGTGATTTACATCTTCTGAAAACCCACTGGAGGGTCAACCAGCAGTCAGTTGTGATTTGATGCCGTTTAATAACAATAGCTTTTCAGTTAAATTCAACAATTTTTCAGTTTGATTCCAGATATAATTCTTTAAAAGAGCACACTACTCAAGGAGGACACCTTTAACTAATTAAACTAAGCTCTCATTTAGTTTGAGGATTTTAGGATACCCACACATAAACACACACACAATTCAGTAATTCATTTCCATTGAGTTGGAACTGACTCACAGCTGACCTTCCAGTGGATTTTCAGGGGCTGTAAATCACAAGGGAAGAGATTGCCTATCTTTCTCCCTCAGAGCAGTTGGTAAGTTTGAACTACCTGCCTTCGTATTGGCAGCTCAAGTCCTAAATAAACCACTCTCAGCACCAGAACTCTCCCTCTATACAAACATACACATACACACACATGAAGATAATACATGTAACTTATTGTTGGAAGTATCCACAGCAGATCATCTACCAATTCCATAGTTTCCACATGTATACTTCAGGGAAGCTGATTACATTCTTCAACTTTCCTGAATTTTCTCTCTTGCATTAGCGTAAAGTTCCTAGCCACCACAGGTCTAGGTACCCTTTCTAGAGGCTGATGTTAATTCAGTTCCATGTACCTAGTTCTGCAAAAGAGCACAGTGTTGAAGGCAGTCATTCTTTATTAGTTACACTAATAGTCTGGTGGCAAGAAGTTGTACTGCAATCACGAAGGCATGCAGTTAAAAACTACCAGCTTCTGTATTGGAGAAGCATGGGCAATCTTCTCCTGTGTGATTAACTGCCTCTAAAAACTGCTTAAAGGGCCAGCTACAGGTTGATTCCGACTCTATGGTACACAACAACAATAGTTATACTATTGATAGGTGATGGGCCTGCAGGGCGGTCTCACAGACAGGACTACCTCCTCCGCCAAGAGACAGCCAGCCTGACCGCGTCAGCAGCTAGCGCTAGTAGCCACAGCCAATCAGCATACTCCAAAGTACTTCCTCTGCCTAGAGACTGCTTGCTTAATGGCGTCACCGGATGTCACCAAGAATGGCCACAGCTGCAGCCAATCAATGAGCTATATGACTAATTCCTCTGGCAGGAGACGGCCCCTTTCCTCCTCAGTCTTTTCTTTTTTAATTTAAAATTATTATTAATTTCAGTAAAAATGTACAGAGACTTTGGATTTTCATTCATTCATTCATTCATTGTTGCACTTTTCTCCCCTCCCAACCCTACCCCCTATTACACTACCTTCTTGGAAAAGTAAAAGAAAAATTCTTTCATTGTTTTACAATCCCTCCCCCCAGGTCCACTCCACTATGCAGCCTTCACTCTGGACTCCTGTCATGACAAAAATACCTAATCACATATCCCTTTTAAACAGTTTTCTCCCTCATCTGTTTCAATGTAATATACATTATTGAACT
>NW_006399823.1:2381879-2435815 GCF_000299155.1 Elephantulus edwardii
TCCCCCTCCTGTCTTCCCTGTGTAGTCATCCCCCCCACCCCTCCCCTCGCCTGGATCATAGAACTGTGCCCAGAGTCTGAGAGCCACAATAAAAGCTTCTTTGCTTACTTTTTGGTTTCCAGCCCTGTTTTACCTAACACTAGGTTTTTTTTGTTTTTTTTTTTTTTCGTTGCAGAAGCTTTATTGAACAAAAGAAAATGGCGAAATGGCCCCGTCTTTTTTCCGGCTAACACTAGGTTTTAAGAAGACTTCAAGGGATATTTTTGGTTAAGGTTTAATGATTATCTCAAGGAGCTCTTGTGGCCTAACCCACAAGGACTTGCGCTGCTAACCGAGAGGCTGCACCTCACTGATAATCTGAAATCACCAGACACTCTGAGGTGCAAAGGTGAGAAATCTCCTCCCTTCCAATTTACAGCCTTGGATGCCCATGGGAAAAAGTTAAAAGTTTGTTTTGATTTGACCGGAAATGAGTCTGAGTTTTTAGAGCAATAGTTTCAGGGGTTCTTCCTGCCTCCACAAATCCAGAAAGTCTGGGTTTCATGAGGATTCAAAATGATGTTTTGTATTTTTTTTCTCATTTTGGTCTGGATTTTTTCCTTGGATCTTTAATGAAAATGTTGAGTAATGGCAGAGCTTAAGCACCCATATTTAAGGGAAGTGTTGGCTTCATGAGATTGTGTGAGGAATGTTAAAGAACACATTTAACCTGTGTTAAACATTCCGCCCCTGTTGAGGAGAATGAGTTTCCAGAGCCATCTGGCAATTAATTTCAACCTTCAAAATCCTCGGGCTCTGGTTGTCCCCATCTACTCTCCAGCCTCCTGCCCACACCTGTGGGAGCCCCAGAGGTCATTTTTTTTTGCAAGGTCTGTCAGGGAGTTTCTGAAACCCTGCCTGACACTTCGCTTTATTTTGAAAAATGATGTGGGCATCGTATCAGCTGCTGTGTAGAGGGCCAGACAATGTTGTACACTGAGCCAGAGGAGTAGTGGAAGATGAGTGATTTTGCAGACAATACTTGGACCACCAGCCCAACCCAGCACATCTGCGACACTGCTGCTCCCAAGGCATTGGCCAGAGGGCACTGAGTGAGGAGCAGGTACATTGTATGCAACTCCTTCTGGAGACAGGGAGTAATTAATTCTCTCATTTCAGCATACAATAGCTTTTAAATGGCATCTGTTTCCAGTTTCCAGGGCCATCTTGTGATCCGTAAAGGTAACCATGATTTTTGAAAAATCACTTTATGCCACTTGGGGTTTACTCACAGGGGACCTTCCAGTGACTTTTCAGAGGCTGTAAAATGCATGGGAGCAGGTTGTTTATAATTTCTCCAGCCAGGAATTTGGTGGATTAAAACTGCATGCTTTTGGATTAGAAGTGAAAGGCCACCAGAGCGTCAGCATCTGTTGAAGAGACAAGTGCATATCCGGAGGAGCAGTCTGCGTGGAGGCACCACACTCCCTCCAGGGGAACTACACCCTGCATCTCAGTCAACATCCAGCTTCCAGAGCTTTGAACTGTGTCTGTAAACACTATCTGCTACTGTTGCTTTAGGTTCATATTATATTTATGAAGATTTGATAGGTTGGTATTATTTGTTTTCTAATCTGGGGATGCTTAACATTTTTCTGTGTAAGTTAATGGCAATTGCTTCTCCTTTGCTTTAATTACTTCATTTTCCACCATTTTTGCTTGCTAAAAATCTCATAGAAACCCTCTCCAAATGGATAGAACGGGAAACCAATACACAGTATTTCACTCCACACAGAAGCCTGTGCTAAAAGGCAGTACTGCAAAGGATTCAATTAAGAAAACTGAAGTGCTTCTGAAAGTATGTAAAGATACATTTTATTTCATAGCTGAATCAAAAAGCATTTATGAGATCAAATCATCATTATTATTTGCTGTGTGCTTACTTTTGGGCAAGTACAGAATCAAGCGCTTTCTCCAATAGATCTTCTAGCATAAACTCTTTAATCTTATTCATTTATTTAAAAGGAAACACAATGAATGGCTTTCCAAAGCTTTTAGATTGTTAGGTGAAGTTCGTTTTTACACAGGAAGACAGGTTATTGGATTTGTTGTCATAAGGGATCCCTGGGTGGTGCAAATAGTTAAATACTGGATATTAGCCAGAAGTTGGCAGTTTGAAAGAACTCAGAAGTACTTTGGAAGAAAGAGATGGCAATTTGCTCCAAGAGGTCAAAACCACAGAACACAGTTCTACTTTGACAAACAAGGGATAATAAGAATTTAGAATCAGTGTAACAGCAACTGGTAATCTGTCAGGTTCTTGAAATATATTATGTAATTGATTCATCCTAACTACCCTTCATTGTAGGTGTTTTTCTGTTACAAAAACATGAAAAGGCAGCTCTAGTGGCCTAGTGGGTAAGGAATTGAACTTTCAATCCAAAGGCAAGTGGTTTGAATTCCCCAATCGATCTATGGGAGAAAGATGGGCAGTCTCTTCCTGTGCAATTTACAGTCTCTGCATACTCCCTGGAGGATCAGCTACGAGTTGGTTTTGATTTGCGACTTGCGGGCACATAACAATATACGAAGAGTTGGGGTTCAAAGGGGACTTGCTCAAAGCTATGTGCTAAATGTATGTCTTTTGAATGCCATCGTTTTTGTGAGCCTCTACTCACCAAAAGAAAACCCCTCAGTGAACTACAGTGAAATATATGGCATAGCTCAACATCAGGGAGACAGAATACCACTATAGTATGGATCTTTATAGAACTTCATCCACATTGTCAGCTTTGGATCTCAATGAGGGATTTTTCTTCTCTTTTGGATTGGAGCCAGAGGCAAGGGCTTTACAATAGAACTTACCATTTATGAAGTAGCCCTTGTTTTCATAGTGAGCTTTTAATATAGTAATTTTTCCTTTGAAATGCAAAATGGCCTTTTATAAGGGACAGAAAATTCAGAGACCTCAAATCCCTGGTCTTTGTGTAAAGAAGCTTAATGGCTGACAGGGCAAGACCTGTATTAAGTTCATATGATAAAGAGCTAGACTGGTTTCCTTCAAAGAGAGACTCAAACCAGAAAGAATGTAGAATTGAGATCTTTGTGAGGAAAAGGAGATTAAAAAATATCAGGTTCACAAACAGGTGGGTGTCACACCATCCTGATTAAAATGCTGACTCGTTAACAAGGTTAACCTTTATTACTTGGCTCCCGCCCACCCCATACACCGACTTAGAAAACACAACTCCTTCAAAACCCTTCATATATTTTGGGGAGTAAGGCATCTTTTTGGTGTGCCATATCCAAATTTACATACATTCTTCCAGCTTCTGGCTGTTTCTGTTCGCAGTGATGTGAAGGCAGCTCTTTAATGGTCACAATGCCCCTAGTGGACACCCTTTCCACCAGTGGAAACTCTCTGTAGTGGTGATGAAGTGCTGGTGAGTCACTTGCAACTCATAATGACCCCATGCACAGTAGTTCTGAACCCTGTCCTATTCTGAACTAATTTCACTGTCTCTGACACACCTACCCCATTTTCCCATCTACTGTGTCAGTCTATCTCCTCTAGGGTCTTCCTCTCTTGACCTGTCTCTCTATCCTTTCAAGTATGATGTCCTTCTCCAATGACTAGACCTGACAATATGTCAGCCAAAGTATGTCAGACAGAGCTTCAAAATCTTTGCCTCCAAGGAACAACTTGGTTTCACCCTCTCCAGGAAAAATCTTTTCTCTAGACAGTCCATGTATGCTCAAGATTCTTCTCTAGGACTACAACTCAAAGACATAATTTATTTTTCTGTCATTCTTAATCGCTGTCCAACTCTGTGATGTGTAGCAAGTAAATGCAAATACCATGGCCTAGATTAGGTGCACCTTAGTATCTAGACTGACACCATTGCTCTTAACACTCTGCAGAGGTCCCTGAAAGCAGATTTTCTGAGGCAATTAATCTTTTAATTTTCTGACTGCTGATGCTAAGAGTGTTGATTGTGCAGCTAAGCAAACTGAAATTGTTAACAATTTAAATTCCAGAGCTCCCCTTAATCCATATTGAAGACTACAGTCCTTGATGTTTTATTAGGTGCCATGAAGTATGATTTATAGTGACCCTATGGACAACAGATCTGAATCCAGTCCTAACTTAGGTTATCTATATCAATCTCTGACACACTTGAGCCCATTGTGGCAGTCACTGTATCGCTCTCTCTCTGATGGCTTTGACTTCTTTTCCTCTCCCTTCACCTTTCCAAGGAATGTTGTTATGTGCCATTGAGTTGCCTCCAATTCATAGTGACCCTAGGTATATTAGCTCTGAAACCTGCCTTGTCCTGAGTGAATCTCATTGTCTCTGATGGTCTCAGTCCCATTTATCCAGTCGTTGAGCAAGTCCATCTCATCCTGGGTCTTCCTTTCCTGTGCTGTCCTTCTGTCCTTCCAAGCATGATGTCCTTTTCCAAGGACTGGTCCCTCCTGACCATGTGTGCAAAGTGTGTGAGACAGATTCTCAAAATCCTTGCTTCCAGGGAGCAGCCTCTCCAGGACGGACCTGTTTGTTCTACTGGCAAGTCCGTGGTATGTTCACCATTCTTCGCCAGCACCACAACTCAAAGGTAGCGATCCTTCTTCTATCATCCTTTTTTTAAAAATTATTGTCCAGCTCTCTGATGCATAGCAAGCAATTGTAAAGAACATGGCCTGAATCAGGTACACCCTAGTCTCCAGACTGATGTCATGGCTCTTTAGGACACAGATCTACATTTTACATGGGAGGCAGAAGAATATACATTTGCTGAAATCTCTATCACTTACCCTTTTATTGCCACCATCAAGGATACCTATTTCTAATATGACCAGTTTATAAGCACATTGAGGATTTTGCTCCTGTGGTGATTGTACTCCTTAGTCTGGAGTATGGCTTTAGTTGCTTTCTTAGCTTTAAGAAAATGAGAATTTTATTTTTACTCCAGCTAAGAGGAAAATAGGAACAGTGTTTTGTTTGGGCACAAAACTATTGCTGACTAAGGGGTCAATGATTTAAAAATTTGGTTGAGTTGAGTTGAACTCTTTCAACTCTCACATAAGATTATGTTAGAGCAAAATTTCCTTCCCCTGAACATAAACAATGATCTGTAATGAAGGAAGTTTTGGTATAATTTCAAAACTTGAAATTCAGCTCAAGAAATATTGACCGGGGGAAAAAGCTGCATGGCAGGCTCAAGATGGTCGAATTCGACCAGTTGTCTGATGAGAACGCAGCAAAAGCTCTTGTCAGTTTAAAAGAGGGAAGCTTATTTAACACACGGACTGAAAAGTATGGTTCTTTACAGAAAACTCCTGTTTGGAAAGGCGGGAACACAGGCTGGGCTCTAGAAATGTCTTTTAGAATTTCAAAAGGAAATAGACTCTTTTCTGATGAAGATGACAGACAAGTAAATTCAAGTTCACCCAAGAGAAACCAGAGGATTGAAATTTACAGCTATGATGTCAACATGAGATAAAAAAGCCTCACAGAAGAGAGAGTTTCGATTTCTTAACCTGTTTAAGCTTCCCAAGGCACATAAATGGTGTGTATACGAAAGGTTCTACTCAAGTATAGATAAACCAGTTTTTAAAGGTGATAATGACCTCTGTGCATCTCTAAAGGAATCCTTTCCTAATTTGAAGACAAGAAATTTAGCAAGAGTAGAATGGGGAAACTTCAGGAGGCTGATGGAAAAACCTTGGAGATGTTTAGCATTTTTTGAGGAAGACAGTCATTACTTAAAACAGCAAAGATAGAAAATAAGGTTCTCTCACAACAAAGGAAATGGGGCGATGTCTCACAATTCAAAGACCTCCCAGGTGAGATTCTACTGCCCATGGCTATTGGAACTAAGGTGACAGCACGCTGACACGACATTCATGATGGTCTGTCCCCTGGACAGGTGGACTTAATGCTACTTACTGAGTCAGTTTTGACTGGACAGGGCTTGGGACCCATACCATGCCAGACTATGACGTTCTTAGTAATGAACCTCATGAAACAATGCCAATTGCTGCCTTTGGACAAAACCAGCAGCCATTTCAATTTTACATGACAATCCCTCATGGTTACATAATACACCTCCTCTCCAGGCACCGATCATGGATAATGATCCTTTATCAGGACAGTAGCGTGGATAAATAAAATTTCTGGCTCTGACTCTGAGACATTAGCTGGATTTCCAATGGAATTCCTTATTCAAGTGGGCAAGTTCCTCAAAGTCCTCATGATTAAAAAGGAACATAACAAGAAATTAAGGGAGAAAAATTAGAAAATAGAAGCAGAAAAATTGAAATGGTAGTCCATGCCCATTGGCATTGACTTTCGGCAGAGACACGCCACCATTGTTTTCGAGCTTCAACAGCTCAACAAGGACCTAAATAACGTTGTGCATAAAGCCCAGCAATACAGCTGTGAGCTCGCTCCAGACCAGGGACTCCAGCCCGCAAATGAGCCGACAGATAGGAGACAGAGGTGTGAACAGGAAGCACAGATTGTTCAACTGGCAGGACAGCCCTGTGTGGAAACTTAAAACCTTACAGATTTAAACTATCAATTAAGTGTCTAGCAGAAGGAGGAGATTTAAATTCCTTTGAATTCAAATTACTTACAGATTCATGCAATGACGTCAAGTGTACAATATATTTCCAACATCAGCTGCTTTTAGAATAATGTGGAAATTTATGTTGCATGTATTCAGAGTGGTCTGAGCCAGCTGGGAAACCTACATGCTTTTGCAGCAAATAACACCAACAGAGACTCAATCTCTACTGTGAAGGTTCCACTCTTCCAGTCATACAGGACATTGTTTTTAAGAAGTCCTTTTCCTTGACATAGGCTTCCAACACCAAATGCCTACATGCTGGAAAAACAAGGGGCAGTTAAAAACCTCCAAATAAGGCATTTTACTGTCCTGTTCTATTTCTTAAGCCAACATTACTGACCAGCATTGTATTTCTCGTTTTTTATCATTTAGCTGCAGTAGCATTGCTTAAGTTATATATGCATATTATAGCAAATATTTTAAATGGAAAATGTCTGACCACATTAAAATAATTTTATGGAAGAATTATTAAACTCTGCTTGAAGTCAAGTCAGTATGTGCAGACAATGTTTGCAGTAGAGAAGGAGGACAACATTGGTCTTTAGTACCCATCAGTGGCTGTGTGGAAATTTATCCAGAAAATGACACTTCCAGGTGATTGTGTTGACCAGCATCTCAGTCTTCAAAACATAACGTCAGGAGGTGTGGGAGGTATTTTCTTTATGAAGTCCACTGGAAAAAAGACTTTGCAAGTATATTACTTGTATCATGACATGGTTCTATGGCTCATTTCATAGTGGTAGATATTTTAATTTATCATAATTTGTAAAAGAAACTTTTGTTATTAAAAAAATGAAGGAAGAGGAAAAACACATTACTGCAAAATGCTAAATTTCAGCAAATTGGTTTGACGTATCTTTTCCTCATCGATTCAGTACCAAAAAAGTGCTATTGTTATGAGATTCATTAAAAAAAATAATAATAGACTGATAGCATATTATATTAATATTTTTGGTTTCCCCCCTACAACTTTTAAAGCAACACTTTGGTTAAAATACAGCCCAACACAATTTATAAAGTAAAAAGATTTTTTAAGGATATTAAATAGAATAATCAGTGTGTTCTGTGATATGAATACAAAAGAATTGTTTGGGGTTTTGTTGTTTTTTTTTCCTATGGTGTTCTAGAGCTTTTTTACCAAGGGGAAGTGGGGTTTTGCTTTGTTTTTTTAAAAGGAAACTCTGTATCTAGAATGTAAACTTGTAAAAAAGTGTGTATTTGAAATTTTCCGTTTTAATAGAGACTATTCTAATGTTTCAATTAACAGATGCAGACTTGGATACAGACTTACCAGTCAATGCCAGGAAATTTGGAGGACAGCTGTTTGGCCAACAGATTGAAAATGAGAAAGGAGGACAGAAAAACAATTGATGCCTTGAGCTGTGGTATCGGAGAAGAGTACTGAACATTCCATGTGGACAGCCAAAAGAACAAACAAATATGTCTTGGAGAGGGTGCAGCCCGAGTGCAAGAATGATGAGTCTTTACCCCACATACATTGTGTATATTGCTAGAAGAAGCTTGGAAAAGGACTTTAAGCTAGAAAGGGTGGAGGGTCAGTAAAAGAGAGGAAGACCCTCAACAAGGTAGACTGTTGTGGTGACTGCCACAATGGGCTCTTTTGTGTTAGGAATTATGAGGATGACACAGGACAGACACAAGGTTTAGATCTTTTGTTCATAGGGTTGCTATGAGTCATACTCGACTTGACAGCTAACAACAACAATATTCTACAGTTAAAGTTAATAAATTATTTTTGTATTTGGAGTTTAAAAAATAGCTGTCAAAGTGGTTTTGAGTCTTTCAGATGTCTCATAAAATAAGACATTTGATTTGCTTACGTACAATAGAGTTTAAGATTATGACCATTTAAAATTTTTGTATAGTTTACAAGTGATTCTGTATTCTTTGTTGGTACTGTGCCACTGCAGAGTTTTATATCACTAAATTGCTATGTTAATTAAAAATGCAGAAATCTTTATTCCTAATAATATTTGTAATTCTAAATAAACTAATCTATGAATATTAAAAAACAAATGAGATTATCCAAAAGTGGCTGGAACAGTACATGGACAGAGAACTGCCAGAGTGCAAGTTGGGTTTAGAAGAGGTCATAGTACTAAGGACATCATAGCTAATGTTAGATGGATCTTAGATGAAAGCAAAGAGTATCAGTGGAATGTCTCTATGTGTTATTGACTATTTAAAGACATTGGACTGTATGAATCACAACAAATTGTGGCCAACCCTGAGAAAAACGGGAATCATGCTCATGTGAAACCTATTATTTGGACCAGGAAGCAGTTGTCAAAGCAGAACAAGGAAACACTGCATGGTTCAAAATCAAGAAAGGAGTGAATCAGTTATGTGTCCTTTCTCCCTAACTTTTTAATCTATATGTAGAACAGATTATTTGAGACTGGACTCTGTGAGGAAAAATTTGGCATCAGGATTGGAGGAAAACTCATCAACAACCTGTGGTATGCAGACGACACAACCTTGCTTCCTGAAACTGAGGATGATCTGAAGCATTTCCTATGGAAGGAAGGTCAAGGACTGCAATGCCCAATATCGGTTGAAGCTCAACAGAAAGAAAACAAGGATTTTCACCACTGGGACCATTGGCAGCACTGTGATAGCTGGAGAGGAGATTGAGATTGTTAACAATTTCAGTTTACTCAAGTCCAGAATCAACACTCTTGGCACTAGCAGTCAGGAAGTCAAAAAACAAATTGCATTGGGAAAATATGTTGCCAGGGGCCTGATCCAGGCTATGATTCTTGCAATTACTCACAACACATCAGAAAGTTGGACAAAGAATAAGGATGACAGGAGAAGAATTGTTGTCTTTGTGCTGTGGTACCGAAGAAGAGTATTGAACATACGATGCCAAAACAACAAACAGGTGTGTCCTGGACAGGGTGAAGTCAAGCTGCTCCCTGGAGTCAAAGATTTTGAAGCTCTGTCTGACATACTTTGGACAAGTTGCTAGGAGAGACATGTCCTTAAATATCATGCTTGGAAATACAGCACAAGTGAGGGAAGACCAGGATTAGATGAATTGACGTAGTAACTAAGATAATGGGGGTAGATATGTCAGAGACAGTGAGACTGGCTCAGGATAGGACAGCATTTGGAACTATTGTGGATAGGGTGTCTATGAGTTGCAGTGGACTCGATAGCACATAACAATAACAACAACAAACTACAATTATTATGTGCTAAGTATTGCATTAAGCACCAAGGTTCAAGGATGAGTAATAATTGTTTCCCTTGAGGAACTCATAAAATACCTAATAGAGGTTGTGATGTAGGTTGTGTACAAATGGCCTTATGGGATCAAAATTTTGAGACTTTAGGCCAAAGAGAGGAGTAGGTAGGTAGACCTTCTGATGAACGTGATAGTGTCTAGGCTAAAAATAAAGAGTGTTTTGCATAAATGAACATTACAAATCAGGGCATGAGAATGTTAACCTATATGGTATACGGGGAATGGAGGCAAAGAGTTGGCATTGTTAGGGCACAGAGCATGAAACGTGAATTCTTTGGGAATCTAACTGCCTTGGGAAATACATTTGGTTTTCTAAAAGATGTTATTTATCTCCTGACAGGCTTAACATTCTTTCGGGGAAGCAGGAAGAGCTTTAAGCTTTGAAACATGATTATCATACAAGCCTTTTTGCTAAAGTAATAATTCAGGGCAGTCAGCAGCCCTGGACGGAGACACTTCATTGCTTGCATATATCCTTAAGTTTGTATGCCTGACCTCCATCTCCACAGTTGGTACATAGTATTGGAGAGTCCATTATAATATATTTTTAAATGAGTCATTTAGGGTATCCAAATTGAAAGTAATGAAGCCTACTTTATCACATATTATATACAGAGCAGAGAACTAATATATCCAGCCTCAAGCCACAATTGTTCAGAAAGTAGCTGATTATTTTACAATCAGCACAGTCTACCTTACTGGTCTTTAAAATAGCCTTACTTCTTAGCCTCCTTTTACTCTTCCTCGAGGTCCTTGAGGAGTTTTTGAGACCTTGCCTTCTGCTGACTCAAGGCCCATAATCTGCACCTGGAGCCCCCAAGAGGTCTGGCAGCTCTGGGTTGTGCCTGAGTGGCAGTTTCCAGGGTCTGTGATTAACCACGATGTCACGGAGACTGTGTAAGTGCTCCCAGTGGTGGACTTTGATGGGTGCTTCACACAAATCAGAATTGATGGTCATGATCTAACAAGCCTGAAGGATCTAATGGGCAGCCTCTGGGGATGCTCCAATTTCAGCCGAGGTGTCACTTGACTACTATGGCATTACCCAGCTATATTAGTGAGTGGCAGGGTGTCTGGCCATAGGGGACATTTATTCACTTAATGTAATTGTGGGTGGGGAAGCAAAGTAAAAGAAATGATATGTTGGAGAGCAGACTGACTTGTGCACTGAATAGAAATAAGCTTTAAACACTTTGGGCATTTTTTCTAAGGAGGGGAGTTCTGGTAGCCTAGAAATTAAGGAATGGCGCTGCCAACTCTAAGGCAGGTGGTGGAAACCACCAGCTTCTCTAAGAGAGAAAGATGGGCAATCTCTTCCCAGGCAACTGATAGCCTTTGAAAACTTTATGGTGTGTCAGCTATGAATTAGTTTCCTAAGTAGGAGGTTTTTCCAGAGCAGTAATTTTGTACTTTATGCAAGTGTGATTTGGAATTAGACTGAGTAGGAGAGAAAAGAGATACGGAACAGATATGGGAAACAAAGCTTCTATGGGTGGAAGTATGTTCCCTTGAATATGGCATCCAGTTGACTTTTTCCTCTTCTATGTCACCTGGATTTCAAAGATTATTAAAGTAATAAACTTCATGCCTGGGCCAACATTTCCCTTCTCTGGCTCAAGATTTGATCCTTCACTTTCCTCTCTTTATGTGTAGACATTCTTGTTCTTCTGTTAATTTACCAGATTTCAAAGACCATCCATTATATGCTAGACAGTCATAGGCATGAGGGACACATTATTATTGTGGTGTGCCATCAAAGCAGAACCCACTCAACGCTGACCCTCCAGTGGGTTTTCAGAGGCAATATATTGCAGTCCGAGGCAGAGGAGTTTGCCCATCCTTCTCCTGCAGGGATACATTATTGTTGTTAGATGCTGTTTGAGTACAGTATGATTCATAGCAGCCCTATCAACAACGTACCGGAACCCTGTCCTATCCTTTGCCATCCTCCTCATCTCTGACGCACTAGAGTCCATTGCTGAAGTTACTGTGAAAGGAAAGCCATTCCCAAGAGCAGAGTTCCTGGAGCTTACTCTCTAGAAAGACCTCTCTTGATGGTTTGGGAATGCAGTACTTCCTCCAGCACTGGGTACAAAGCTCTGACAAGCCAACTACAGCAGGATGCACACCATCAGCTCTGGAAGTTCCCTTCTAGATTGTTCCAATTGTCTTGTGGCATTTCCTCAACTTGCTTCCCATCTTGAACATATGCCCCCTCTTTCACCCTAGTTCTGTATGTTCAAAAGCTTGTTACCTGACCGGCCTCATCATCAGTTAAATCTATTTCACATATTCTTATATCACTGTGTCAACATTTTTCCTTTGTATTTCTAACAAAACATTCCTTTTGAAGTTTACAAATATTTTCTTGGTTGTCAATGATCTTTTTCTAAGCTCTCATTCTTAATTTTCTATTCTCTTTTGACTTGATATATCATTTTCTTGACATGTTCTTTTCTCTGTAGAAATAGCATTATTTCATTTCCCTCATACCTCTGTGACAATTTGTCTTTCTCCATGGGTCAATTATCTCTTCCATTGGTTAGAGCTTCTTAAGCCTGTAAAGCTGTTTCTTTGGAATTAAAGTCATGGAATCTTTGAGTGTAATTGACTAGAGTTAATCCTAGAGTAATTTACCCAGACCACCTACCAAATCTACTAGATGTCAGTGACGTGGGGTCATAGGTGTTTTCTCCGAAAGATAGCAATTGGCAGTTTTCACAGCATTGTCCAGTTAAAGAGAATTTTCTCTATATATGATTTATTCCTTATTATAGCACTCATGGGGGCTGTGGTGGCTTGGTGGCAGAATTATCATCTTCTCTGGGAGAGTCTCAAGTTTAATTCTAGATAATGCACCTCATATACAGCCAAACCTCATTTGTCATTGTAGGCTTGTATATTGCTATGATGCTAGACAGATTTCAGCAAAGCTTCCAGACTAAGACTGACTATCTGACAATCTGCTTCAGAAATTAGCCAATGGAAATCATATAGATTAGAATGGTTTAATATACAATCAATCATGGGGTGGTGCAGAATTGGAAAGTACTTTTTTCCCATCTGTAAGGGGATAATTCAGTGACACCTAATATAAAAAACCTATCTCTTGGGGTATTACTCTATTTTATGTTTGAAACTGCTGAAAAAGTAATGTAATTTGTCTAAGGTCATAGAATCTACCAGTCTAGAAGCAAAGACCAGAAATCTTCGGATTCCAAAAAGGTGTTACTGAGTCCATTTCTTGGTAGGACCAAACAGTCATCTTTGAAAATGTTATTAAGGCATTTTACTCCCTAAAGATGGGTGAGAAATTAATCAAAATGATCCTGTAGCCCACTCAAGTTTTAAGGCAGTAGGTCTTTTCAATATTTAAGCTCTTAATGACTTTATTTCATGTAAATATTTATAGACTTAAAAGACTAGGCAAATGAGTTGTTTTTGTTTTTGTTTTTAGTAAGTCAGTCTAGAGAGTAAGGTGCACCTTATCCAGGTCATGGTTTTCACAATTACATGTTATGCTTCAGAGAGCTGGACAATGACTAAGGATAACAGAAGAAGAATTGATGCCTTCGAGTTGCAGTGCTGGAGAAGAGTCTTGAACATACCAAAGACTGCCAAGAAAACAAATAGGTCTGTCTTGGAGAGTGCGAAACCAAGTTTCTCCTTGGAGACTAGGATTTTGAGGCTCCATCTCACATACTTTGGGCATGTGGCCAGGAGAGACTGGTCCTTGGAGAAGGACATCATGCTCGGAAGGGTGGAGGGATGGTGCAGGAGAGGAAGACCGTGGATGAGATGAATTGGTACAATAATTGGGGCAATGGGAGTTGGTGTGTCAGAATTAGTGAAACTGGTTCAGGACAGGGAAGGGTGCAGAGCTGCTGTACAAAGGGTGATTATGAATCATAGGTGACTTGAAGGCACATAACAACAAAAATAACAAAGTCAATATTTGTGACCATCTTATAGGTTGGTTTTTTCTTTTTTTTTAAACTTTGTATCCTTGTAGTTAAAAAGACTTTGATAGAAATTGGCCCTTTAAAGGCAGTGGCTTTCTGACACTCATAAGAGTATGTTTCTGTCATCAAGTTAAATGTGGCTGAAGGAATCTAATTTAATAGCTCTGATGTGGACAGAGGCATAATGAATCACAGAGCTTAGAAACCACTTCTACAGACGTCTTGTCCTTCACCCTTCATTCTTGCCTATTAAATTTTAAGTTCCAAAGTAGATCCTAGTCTCTAGTCTTTCTTTGGGAAACATAGACTTGGCTGAAAGCTTGTCCTATGACAATATATCATACCATTTCATCTTTGGCATTTTTTAAATGCTTAGAAAGAATAAAAAATACCACCAGCAATGAGACTATGCTTCAGGCTAGAGCAGACTGAAACTTGACTAGCTTGAGAAAGACTTTGGGCTGATATGTAGAACCATTAAGTTTAATGAGGTTACAAAGAATTGAATCATTTCATTCCAGAATAATGGCTTTTCACTAATATGGAGGGGCTCCTCTGTGAGTGACAGCCATGATTTGGTACCAGCTTGGGAATCACTGCTAAGAGATTAGTTTAGAGAGCTTTCTTTCCTTTAGCCAAATAAATAATTCCTGCCAGCAGACATTCAGATTCTTTCAGCCTTGTGGTTTGTACATGATGACTTTCCAGATATATACCAACTCCAACACACCTGAAATTTGCCTTCCTTTTGCTTTAATTACCCCATTATTTCCTACTTGTTATCCTGGGCCCCAAATGTTGACTTAATTAGGAGTAACATACTCTAAATTCTCTAAAACAGTGATGCTCAACCAGGCAGACATGCCCAACATATTCTTCCAATACCTCAGGATGCATGGAAGATGTTAAAATAGATCTTGGAACATTTCAGATCATCCTATCAACACTACCTCAGTCTACAATCTGATGTGCTCTCATTTGAGTTGAGCTCTCACTGTGGTTAATATGAAATAAATGGAGATTGAAGAAAGAGTTAGGTGTTCCCCATCCTGACCCCAAATAGGGCACAGTACAATTTCAGACACAGTTACATGTTATGGATCAGAGGAATACGTTGCACATGAAATCTTACCTATGATTATTCAAACTCTAGCACACAAGTCCTATATGCGGACAAGTCAGTGTGTTTGTAATTCTTCCCATTTGCAGAGTGAAAAGGATAAATCTAAATTCCCTAAGCAAGCAAATTTCTGCCATTCATATCCCAGAAAGAGGTGAAAAGTGTTATTGGAGAAAATGTTCAGTTGAACTCTGGAATGTTTCATCCATGCAGTTGTGTAAAGTCAAAGCTGTAAATACCATTTAGTGGTGATGTTTTAGATATTCCATGCCCCCCAGTAACTATTTCCTTTTGTATTCTACAGGAAGTTTATCCATCATACCTGTATGTCATGAGTAATGGCAAATTTGGATGGAGGTTTAGATCATTTAAGAAATTTACAATGCTGTTTATTTGCAAAGCTCTGTAGCATTCAGACCTTGTCAGTTCCCTCTAGCACTCCTATGAAGGATACAGGTTGTTTATCCCACGAGACAGTGACAACTCTGATTTGAAAAGTCATACATGGCATGATTTATTTCATCTTTTACAGTTAGCAGAAGCTAAGTCAAGGCTTAAAAGCAAGTCTTTTTTTATCCCAGTCTTGTGATACTGTAACCAGTTCTCTCATATTAAAGCTAGAAGGGCAACATTTGACCTAATAATTGTCCCTCAAGCCATAGGCGACAATAGATATAATTACATTGTTGTTATTACTGCTGTCAAGTAGAAACTGACCCATAGTTGACTCTATGGCAGGTTTCCAGAGGCAGTTTATTTTATTATTTTGTGTGTGTGTACCATCAAATCTGATCTGACTGGTACAGGAGGAGTTTGTCCCTCCTTCTCCAGCAGAGCATCTGGTGGATTTGAACCACGTACCTCTGGGATTGCAGTTCAGTCCATAGGCAGTTTAGTGAGAGGAGATTGTCCATCCTTTTTCTGTGGACCAGCTGGTGGTTTTGAACATCCTGTCTTCAGAATTGCAGCACAGCTTCTTGCCACTAAGTCACTAGAGCTCCCTAGAATTACTATAAATACAAAAATATTTTATAATTGTGTGCCCTTTGTAGACATCACAAAATAATTTCTTGGGAATTAATGCATAGACACTGTTTGGACCCTAAGAAATCCTGTTGCTAGGTTCCTTTGAGTTGATTTTGGCTAATGTTGTTTGCCATTGAGTTGGAAACTCATAGGTGACTCTCCAGTGGGTTTTCAGAGGCAGTAAATTGCCTGGGAGGAGATTGTCCATCCTTCTTGCACAGAGCAGCTGGTGGATTTGAACCATGTGCCTTTGGGATTGCAGCACAGCTTTTTTACCTTTAGGCCACCAGAGCTCCCTGGTTTTATAGTGAGCTCCCTCTCTGATAAGGGACCCCATTTAACAGAGTAGAATTGCTCTGTGGGGTTTTGTTGGCTGTAATCTCCAGGACTTTCTCCTGTGGAGTCACTGAATGAGTTAGAACTGACCCTTTTGTTAGTGATAGAGTGCTTAATTGTTTGTACCCCTAGGATTCATATCACACACTATAGAGGTGCTGCAAAACTCTGATGAAAAAGACACAAAGATGAAGGAAAGAACAATCTTACTTGATATGTTTATTCACTGAACAGAAACATTCACTTATCAGATATCACTGAAGTGCAATTTACAGAACTTAGAAGCAAATTAACATAAGTAAATTAATATTTTAAACTTTTAAATTTTTTACAAATATTACAAATGTACATACATTGGTACAATATTGCCATTCAGTCATGCTTTTTTATGTACATACCTTCACTTAAGAATTACTATTTGTTAAGTTCATTTTGCTTAAAAAAATTAACTGGGCACTGCTGAGAGAAGGTCCACTTAGATTTTTACTGATGCTTATTCTGCAGAATGATAGAAATCTAGTGCCTTTGTGAAAAGAGACACTAGAATCTAGATAATTTTATGTGTCCTTTTAAAGGATGTTTCATCCCTCTGGCTTTATTTGATTTTACAAAATGATGAGTTGGAAAGAAAACATTTCTTTTACCAGGGTTTGAGACTGTCTACATTTCACTACAGGAATGTTCTTTTCTTTCTTTCTTTTTTTTTTTTTTTTGTGGCCAGCAGTGGTCCTTTGGTGGAAGGTCAGATTGAATCAGCATGCTCCACTGGCCCATCTTGCCTTGAGTTCCTCTAGACAAGACGACACCAGAAACGACTAGGAGAACCCACCCAATCATGAGCCTCCACCTGTTGCCACAGATCAGCTAAGTGGAACCGAGGGGTAGTACACACCTGAGACTTACTACCTCTCAGTAGTACCAGGGAACCCTCAGCAAAGGAATCAAAAGAGAAAGGAGGAAGATTACTTAGGGAGAGGGAATAGGTGTGGAGGCAAAAAGGGAAAGAAAGGAAAAGAGAAAGAAAATCAAAGAGGTAGAATTAGTGGAAGGAAAAGCAAAGAATGGTGGCAAAGGAGTCCTGTGTCTCTCTGACCTGAAAGAATTGAAAGGCTAGGAAAACAGCTTGGGGATGACATTTCATTTGTTCTTTATGATCATCTCTCTAATAGCAAGCATTTTCTATCTCGTATTTTTCCTTATCCATCTTCCCCTTTAGTATCTTTTAGTTTAAGTGAGAATTGGTGCTCCAGCTTGTGATGAGTCAGGACCAAGGACAGCAACATGCTCACAGCTATTCCTTATCCTACCCCTCCTTTCTATTCCCTATGTTTCCATTCTGTCTGCCTTCCTACACTTTACCTCACACACATATCAACTCTGCCTGTGTGAAGCACAAAGTGCCAGCAATACATCTAAGGGGAAAATTCATCCCACCTAAGTTACTGCCTGATGGTGTTCCTAGTCTTTCCTGGAATACAGTTTTAAAATTTTGACTCAAAACCCAAATTGTGACTTTAAACTCACAAGAATTCAAAGATAGGATAACCTTTCAAGATATGCAGGGAAGTCCTTTTTCTGCTCCTGGACTGGGGATCATGGGCTCTTCAAATGCCATTAAGATAGTGGAGAAACTAGCCAAGGTTTACCAGGTTTTACTGAGTTAGGTAAAAATCTGTCAAAAGAAGTGGTTATAGCAATAGTAACTTAGATGAAAGAAAGACTTCCCCCCCCCCCCCCGGCTTTCCTTTGGTCTTTATTAGAAATGGTTATTTATTGTAGTTAGGGACAATTAGATTACTTCATTAAAATGGCTTTTACAAAATAAATATATAAGTTTCTCTAAATTAAAAATGTCTATTTTAACTTTTAGTATTTTAACAAGATACTATAGACACGTCTTGAAATTTTAAATCTAAAAATAGGATTTCATCAAAATATTGTTACTATTCTATTCTGGGCATTGATATACTATGTATTTACTATTTATGGCTCTCTAGACGTGGTAAACACTATACAAAAAATTTAACTTTATTGATCAGAATAGTCCCTCATGAAAAGGAAATTCGGTGGGAAAATGAACTGTGTATATGTTCATAAAGTAACTCAGCTTGACATTTCTGAGGAATAACAAGACTTCACAAAATCAGTAGTGGTATGATAGATATATACAGATTTAAAGAGATTCTTAGGAATAAAAAGGAAACAATAGTTATAGACCCGCAAATCCTTTCCTTGGTAAAAACAAAAGTCAAAGAAATCCTAAATCTACTAACTAGCTATTATACATTGTTGTGAAACCCTGTGTGATGGACAAGCAGAGTTTATGGCATGGTGCTTTTTCCTTTTGGCCCCAGTTTCTGTGAAAAGGTTTAAAAATAGTCATGCTCTGGTTTTTTGTCTAAGAACCAACAAACTTTTTTATCTTCCCCAATAGGAAAACAATGTGTGTTTTGGAGGCAGAAAAAGTACTGTTGATTTATCTGGACTTTAATCACAGGGAAAGTTCATTGAGGATAAAAGGTATTAGTGTGACATACAGAAAATTTGAAAACAAAGAGCTATGAACTGGAATGAGGTATACGTGGACTGTTCTTGAGATTCTAATTCACCAATCAAAAATGCAGGGAGAACCAGCTTAAAATCAGTGAAATTACATGAGACATTTTGTCTCTGGGATGACATAGTCTGTCCCTTCTAATCACACCTGATGCTACTTAGAATCCTGTGACCTGGCCTCTTCTTGAGTTTGACTTCTGCAAGTCAAGAGTAACCTCTGTGTAGTGTAATGGATTTATGGTAATGACCACCTGATTGCCTTGGAGAATGGTAAAATCACCACATTTTATTGCCTGCCTTAAACTATCTTCTTTTCCCTCATTTTTTGAAGGATATCTTTTGCCATCCATCAGTTTATAAGTATATTGCTAATTATCAGCTGTTTCAACCATATATTTTCTCTCACCATGCCTTCTATACCAAGAGATTGATACCCCACTTTTCTTCTCTGTCTTTCACTGTATATCATTCTCACAAGACCCTCACAGCAAAATTCCAGCTTTTCTGACTGACTTTTTGATGCATTAAAGACTTTTCTTTTGTCATAAATTTCCTGTAGAACCCTTACTCCAGAGCTTCTTATTGATCAAATGTTAAATCCCTTTGCTAGTGTTGTTAGGTACCATGGAGTTGGAACTGGTTTATAGATGATCCTCTAGTGGGTTTTCAAAGGCAGTAAATCTCATGGGAGAAGATTGTTCATTTTTCTCCCATGGGGCTGGTGGATTTGAACTCCATACTTTTGGTTTGGCAGAGCAACTCCTTTCCTCCTAGGCCACCAGAGTTTCTAGTGATCAAAGGTATCTTAGAGTTAACGAGTGACTTCTTCCAAAAGCACCTATTTATAATGAATATTTTAGTGAAGTGGATATTTAAGTGATATGGATAGTACAGTGAGGTTTGGGTTGTTTTTGGATAGCCAATATCTTGGAAAAAATGAATTCTGAATAAATGACTAAAATTCAGGGACTGTGAAATATTTATTATTAGATAGGTATATCATTCTAAATCATTCTGTTTAAACAGGTAATATGGTGGTATTCCATGTGCTTGTTTATTTGTGGACAGCTCCTTATCATTCCTGAAATGAGAAATATTGCTGTTGTTAATACATCTACCTTCATTGTAGAAAGAATAGGATTTGGAGCATTTTATATAAAACATAAATACACTTCCTTACAAAGTTAGTGACTCAGTAATAGAGAATATTAGTCATAGATGTCAACCAGAAACGGACTATGCCTTTCTGCTTTCAGAACAGGACTCCAGATGGTAGACAGGAGAGAGAGAAAGAGAGACAGTCTAAGTCACAAAGTGGCTTTTATTTGTCTATTTATTTTTGGAGTGTTTCTCTGAACATCAGTCTACTTGTAAGTCAAATGATCAGAAAGTAATATAAACTGGCTACTTGCATTTAGTTTTTATGCTCGATTAAGAATGAATTTTATTTCCTCTATTTTTGTGAAAGTTTAATGAGAACCACCTACTTGAAAAAAACATTCTCGTAATTTCTGGAATTTTATCTGGAAGAAGTTGTGTATTTCGGTGTCCATTTCCTTTTCTAAAAAAAATTCTCTGAGTAATGAATTTGAGTCTCAGGAAAATTTCCATTTTCATACTAGTATCTCTACTTCTTATCGTTTTATAACAAATATCTACAGATCAATGTGTTTCACTGTGCCCCACTGTTATGATAGCTGTAATTTATGCTTGAATATATACAATATGATATGATGCTTATTTCTCTTGGGGTAAGTGACAAGCTTGCGTTCTGATCAGGATTTGTACTCCAGGGTTTCTCAGCAGGAATTCTAACTGTGAGTCCTATGCTCTAGAGGTGGCTACTAGTAAGCTTTGCCATTTTGCATTATGAATTTCAGATACAAATTTTTCAACTGGAAAAAGTCTTGACCTGTCACCTAGCATGATGAATGTTATTAGAAATGAGCTCTTATTAATAAAATTAAAGCAATTCAAGCTATATAGATAAACTAGAGATATTGAAAGAGATCTTTCTCATCCTTATGTGAACAGAGCATAAGAGTCCATATCCTGACCCTTAGGAATGATGCTCCACGTTAAATCCTTAATGTTTCTATGCCCAGTGGTAAACTGGGGGGTCCTGGCTATCTGATATCTGGAAAGAAGGTGATAGAATATTTTGTTCCTCTTAACATTTGTGTTGTGACTTTTTTTCTTTTTCATGTAAGTTGATGGTCAGAGCACCTAACAGGACAGAGAATTGACAATTTAGTTTAATATGTCACTATTTGGTCTAAGACTCAGTTTCCTGATTACTTGGTAGGAAGGTTGCAGGGAGTAGTTAACACTTATATAATTAAAACGTCTCCACTGGCTGCTGTTATCTGTCAAAAGAAACTGTAAGAGTTGTTATGGACTAATTAGGTTGGGAGCCAGTTTGAAATATGCGACTATTGAGACGTTTACAAAGAGTTTCTGCAAATTATATATATGCCTAAAATGACTATTCTTTTCACTTTGCAGGAATAGTCTTCATTTCCTTTATTCTATAGGTGTCTTCAGTATTATGCATCTCAAATCCTTTTGAAGATGGGTGGAGTACAAAATTTAGATGAAAAAAGAAAATAATAGAGCGCTCTTATTGGTTCCTTTGGAGGAGGAGCCCATGGCTTTTCTCTTCACTTGTAGCTTATCTTGAAGTAGCTGATAAACTTGCTCTAACAAAAACAAAATACCTTGCTAACCAGGTGCAGGGCAGGTGGAGAAAAGATAGGAAATGGTGCCTGAGGTTTCTATTTTTAATTGGCAATGCTTTAGTACTTTTCAAGATTGCATAACCCCAACCCTACCCCTAAGTCCTGAAAAGAAACTTTGCCTTTGACACTACTGGGAAGATAACTCAAAGGCACTTAGGCCTTGAGGTGTGGCAAACAAGTCTTGGTACTAACAGTGTGGGAAGCAATCACCTGAGAAGCAGTATTCCTAATTTGAGTTTAATCGCTTCTTCAAACATTAGACCCTTGTGTCTTTCTGGAACACCAAAGGAAAAAAAAAAGAATGCAAAGAACTGATCACCATCATCATGTTTCTCCATACACACAATGCCCTCTCCTTTCCAGGTGCGTCACTCTGGTCGAACAGCAAAGGAGTCTGAGAATTTATAGAGTTAGTCGAAACTGATCTTGCTCGGGTGGTTTCCTCACCCAGGTGCCCAGGCCAGCTTTCTGAAACGCTTTAAACAGCTGCTGCTTAACCGACTGGTAGGTGTAAGCCCCAAGCTTGGCTTCACAGTACATTGATGGCGTGTCTCCATGGCTTGGTATCCGTGTGCTCAGCTGGGGAATAGAAACCGGAAAGCACAAAGAAATGATCCAGCAGAACTCAAAGGCTTTCCTAGATGACTCAAACCACCATATATACACTTTAGAAGCAAAACATTAAGTCTTGGTTTTGGGCTTTTAAAATTTCCCTTCTGTCATCCTTTAAAGCAAACAAAACACAACACTATTAGAGGACAACTTCAATCATTCTCTCATGGAAATCTACGGAAAGCTTAGTTGTTAAGAAAATGTTTTATTATCCAGAAGTGTGAATGAACAGAAGCAGCATATACCTCGCCTACTGTTTAAACCAGGAATACCACCTTTCTTCTGAGGAGCTGCTGGTGGATTTGAACTGCCAAAGAGATGTAACCTTTGGGTTAGCAATGCAGACAAGACTATCAGAACTCGCTACTAAAGAACTATGATGTACAATATTCAGTATTCTCTAAATTGACAAAACTGTTTATCTTACATTCCAGTACAATTACCTTATTCTTCTGTTTGTAGATCAATCAGGAGACTATTATTCCTATTTGTAGGCCTTATTGCTGTGGGTTTTCAGAGGCAATAAATCACATAGGAGTAACTGGTGGGTTTGAACACTTTTGCCTTTGCCTTAACTGTTAGGCCACAAGGGCTCTCTTATATTTGTTATTGTTATTGTTATGTGCGGTCAAGTTGCCTGCAACTCATAGTGACCCTATACATAATAGCTCTGAACCCTGCCCTATTCTGAGCCAGTCTCAATGTCTCTGACACACTTCACTCCATTATTTCAGTTACTGTCAATCTAGGATCTTCCCCTCTTGGGCTGTCCCTCCACCCTTCCAAGCTTGATGGTCCTTCTCCAAGGACTGGTTCCTTTTGGCCATGTGCCCAAAGTATGTGAGACATAGTTTTGCCTCTAAGGAGTAGTTTGGTTTCACTCTTTCCAGCTGTTTGTTCAGAACAAACCTGTTTGTTCTCTTTGCAGTTAGGAAGGAAGGAGATTAGAAGAAATGACCAAATGGCAGAATGACACCTGCAAAACCTGCAAGAGCCAGGACTTCATTCATGTGGGTGGCTACTGCCAGGTCTAGGGAAAGAGGATGTGGGATGGGCAGAGAGAGAGAAAAAAAAATTGCATTTAGTCAGTGGCTGGCTCTGAATGAGCTGCATTATCTCCAGGTCATGGGCATCATGTTCTACATCTGGTCTCTCCCAAGCACAGGACCATCTCCAGCAGCCACTGCCTCTCCAGTACCTGGTCAACAATCAACCTGCAAGTCTTGCTGGAGACAGAAGACCCTGCTCTGGCTGCATAAAGGTGTTGCTGTGTTCTTTCATATGTGGAAGCGCAGTCTTAGAAGGGCAGAAAATATGCTCTTTCAGCTCCTCGTCTATGTAAAGCATCAATGGAGCCAGAAAGTTTTCAGGCACTATGTATCACAGCTTCCCACTACAAGCCTTCTCTCTGTCCAGGAACTCATGATCCCATGTCTTCTCTGAGCATTTATTGTTGTGTGCTGTCATGTTGGAACCAATTCACTGCTGACTCTTCAGGAGGTTTCCAGGTAGGAAACTGGAGAGTTCCCATCTTTGGAGATTTGGTTTCCTTATATCCACACTGGAAATGACAATTGCACCAGAAAGTTTCTGTGAGCTTTTCTTATGACACCATGTGTAAGTTGGTTTATAGTCTGGTGCACATGAGGTGCTTGCAAATTACTCCCTTTTCTGCTTGATTTGCTAGTGACAGAACATGTCTCAAACTCTAATGGATGGAGTGTCAGGTGATGGTAACATTGCTATTCATGGTTCAGGCTTTGAATATCAAAACTTCAGAGCCTAAGTCTTTGAGGGGGTATCTATTGGCCTGGGCATTTAGGGAACAGGAAACCCAAATCTCAACTAGTTTTTGAGTCCTGTGTCACCCTCGCTGGAATCAAATGACAGCTCCCTGCCAGGCTCATCACCTGTGAGCTGTGTTCAGGATGTGAGCCTGGTCCAGCTGTATCAGCTTGTCCCTAGACAGCAACGCATGTGACCTACCTTACCATAAAGTCTTGCCCAACGGGCAGAGAACACATGCTTGCAGAGTCTTGACGAGCCCCCACAGTCTCTCTTCCCTGTGGTGGCATTAATAATCTCCAGGTCCGCATTACCCACAATCCAGTTCACGCTGAAGGGGGGAGACTTTCCTGGCTGTCGTGCTTCTGCATTACTCACTCCTGTCCGCAGAGAAATAGAAAGCAGCCAAGCATTAATATTCCTGGCCCCAAACGAGGCTCCTGTGAGACCAGCTAATGGGAAATAAAGTTGGGTTTGCTCTGGTAGGAGGTATTCACATGCACATAGTCCTGATTCCCTCCACCCACCTCCCCATTAAATACCCAGTAGGTTCATTCTGAGGTTATGACTTGACCTGTAGGGATGGATGCTGAAAACAGAGTATAGCCATAATGACAGCTCTTGCTTGAAAATATTGCAAGGACCTGTTTATAACCTTTTAATTTAAAAGATTGTGCGGGAAGGCTTGTAATAATAAAACACTGCCCTGATTCTCTCCCGCTTACTTTCTATAAATATTTGTTGAATGAATTAATGAACAAATGGAGCCATGTAAAAGCAACCTAAGAATACATGTTTATAAGGCACTTGGCTTCGTGTCTATCTATGCACTGAGTAAAATCTCAAGGGGAGAAAACAATACCAGGTAGACCCTTAAGTTTATACTTCAGTTAAAGAGAAAAATAGTAATATTAATAGACCAGAAAGAAGAGAGATGTGAATCAAGTGATGTGATCCAAAACCCAAACTGGCTATATAATTTACAATTTGCACCCAGTGCAAATGGACCACACACTTTTGTCAATTTGTAGTATTATGAGGTCTTGCTTGCTATGAAGCTGAAGCTATGTTAATGAAATTCAAATATTGACAGGTGGACTTGTGTCAGAGGATCTTCCAGGTCAAAACTGACTAGGAAGAAAGGCTTGGTGATCTACTTTTAAAAATTAAATGATGGAAACTTTATAGATTTCAAAATATTGTCTAAGACTTTGATTCATTTATTGAGAGGGAATCGAAGGTAAGGGATCTCTCCACCAGGTAGGGTGACATAGTGGCTATAACAACGGACTCAATCATATCAACAATTGTGAAGATGATGCTGGGCCAAGCAATGGGCTGTTCTGCTGAATATAGAATTGTCATGAGTTGGAGTCAGTATAACTGCAACTAACATCTGCAAAAGGAAAATGCAAGACTATAGTTAAAAATTTATTACGAATTTTGAGAAAGCAACAGCTGAGTATTAAACTAAGCACAGTCTCTTAGTATGGGGTTGTGTGTGCACTCAACTTATTCTGTCCTGAAAATAGTTAAAAAAAAAATCAAAGAAGTCCTTATTTCAAAGTGTTTCCCTCCATGTCAGAAAAGCTCTGATCTTCAATTGGAACTACATAATCATATCTGTAATTGGTTCAAAAGTAGACCAGACATGGAGCAAACTACTTTTTGTTTTGTCAACCTATGTAGATAATCACACACTGTTGCTTGCTTCTAACCTCAGACCTAGACTCAACTCTTACCCAGCCATCCAATGATGCTCTTAGTTCTGAAGTCTGGTAACCTGTTGGGAGTTTCTGAAGTAATCTCACCATCCTTATGCCACTGTGACCCCCCCTGGATAATTTTAAACTTTGCAAGATTCTGATGCTGCCATGCTTTCTCCACTCATCTGCTTTTCCTTTGAAGGTTATGTTTGCAAATTGGTAACCTTCAAAGGAGGCAAAGAATCTGAAGAAAACCATGCTGCAGCAGTTTGGAGGCAAGAAGCAGTTTCCCAGGTGTAAACAAGCCAGATGATTTCAATATTCTAAACTTTCCTGTGGCAATCTCATACATAATAGATGTAACCCTAATAAGTTCTAAAGGGGGCATGCCATATATCCCAGTCTCTGTTCAGAGTCACATTCAGAGAAATTCAGTGTAAGATGCAAAAGTAAGCAGAAGAGTTCAATTTCTTCTTTGTTGATGTAGAGAGTTACAACTTATGACTTAGTTAGCTTGTAACTACTTGTTAAATGTCACTTCATCTCTCTCCCAAGATGTCTTACAGGTTGACACATCTCCCCACATTTAACTTGACTTTCTTCTTCTCTTTAGTTCTATATTGGAAAGATCCACTTAGCTTCTGGTATGCATTGAATTGGGTCCCCCATAAATATGTGAACTGTTAAGTCTTGTACCTGTAAATAGGACTGCACCTATAAAGAGAAGATTCATTGACTATGCAAAGGCATTTGATTGTGTGGATCGCAATAAATTGTTGCTAATCTTGAGAAGAATGGGAACCTCAGAACACTTAATTGTGCTCTTGCTAAGCCTGTATTTGGACCAGGAGGCAGTCGTCAGAACAGAGCAAGGAAATACTGCATCGTTCGAAATCAGGAAAGGAGTATGTCAGGGATGTGTCCTGTGTCCATACCTTTTCAATCTGTATGGAGAACAGATAATTCAGGAGGCTGGACTTTATTAGGAGGAATGTGGTATCAGGATTGGAGGAAGACTCTTCAACAACCTGCATTATGCAGATGACAGACCTTTGCTTGTCCAAATTGAGAAGGACCTGAAGTGTTTGCCACAGAAGGTCAAGGACTGTAGTCTCCAATATAAATTGAAGCTCAACATTAAAAAAGTTGAAGATTATCACCTTTGGGCTGATTTGCAGCACCGCAATAGTTGGAGAAGAGATTGAGGTTGTTAACAATTTCAGCTTGCTCAGCTCCACAATCAACTTTCTTGGCATCAGCAGTTAGAAAATCAAAAGATGAATTGCACTAGGAAGTCTGATATCAGGAACCTCTCCAAAGTGCTAAAGAGCAGTGATATTGAGGGGAGAGCATAAACCCCATTTTATGTGTCTGGTGCCCTCCAGGAGCCTGACTCAAATCCAACCTTGAAAAGAACTCATCAATTCCAGAGGCAGAAGTGGGCCATAAAAATTCTTAGCTTAAGGAGTGGTCAATTAAGGGTAGAACAAACACAGATGCACCAGAAAGCCTTATCAGGTGGGGTCTTATCTGTTTTTGCAAAGTTTAGAATTAACTTGTTTAATTTGCCCTACTTGACTTTGGGCAGAAACAAGCATGGCACCTGAAGAAGTGTGTAAGGGACACGGAAAGAGCAAAGACAGGCAGAATAGCCACTTAAACACCAGCCAGTCATAAGCCAACCCACATGACTGATCCATCTGCCCACCAACCATGTTCACAATTACCCCACCCCAGACAAAGGCACCTGAAAGGGCTTAAAAAAGCCCCTTAAAAGAGGGCTGGGGGATCTCTAGTCATCTTTCTACTAAGAGAGGGAGCCCCCCATGTGGAAACTGTTCTGCAATGTAAAGCACTCTTTGTTATTTGCATACATGGGGCGTGGTCTTTTGGGGCGGCACTTTGTGGACCTAACAATATCAGTCTAGAGACTAAGGTGCACCTGATCCAGGCCATGGTCTCTGCAATTACTTGTAATCATGAGTGAGTTAGACAGTGAGGATAACTGAAGAAGAATTGATGTCTTTGAGTTGTGGTGCTGGATAATATTATGGAACATATGATGGACAACCAAGAGAACAAATAGGTCTGCCTTGGAGAGGGTGAAACCAAGTTTCTCCTTGAAAGCAGGCTTTTGAAGCTCCGTCTCACATACTTTGGGCATGTGGCCAGGAAGGAACAGCCCTTGGAGAAGGATGTCATGCTCAGAAGGGTGGAGGGACAGTGCAGGAGAGGAAGATCCTGGATGAAATGGATTGATACAGTGACTGGGGCAATGGGGGTTGGTGTGTTGGAATTAGTGAGACTGGCTCAGGACAGGGCAGGCTTCAGAGCTGCTGTACACAGCGTTGCTATGAGTCACAGGTGACTCAATGGCACAAAACAATGGGTTCTATCTTAAAGCTAATCAGTTATGAATTACAGAAAGATTAAATTAGACACAGACACACAGATGGGGCAAGACAGAGACAGACTCATTTACAAATTCAAAAATGTTAAGGATTGTACCAACTTCTGGAAGCTGAAATAGACAAGGAAGGCCTTTCCCCTAAAGACTTGTTTTAAAATAAAGATTCTAATTTTCTGAAATAGAGATTATTTTTGTTTTTTAAAGTAACTAGCTTGTATATAGTATTTCTTTTATGGCGGTCGTTGTTGTGTGCCCTTAGGTTGAGACTGACTCAGTGGATTTTCAAAGGTAGTAAACTGCACAGGAAGAGATTGCCCATCCTTTCCATACTTCTTCTATGGTAGTTCTAGGTAACTAACCTGCTGTTGTTGTTATTATGTGCTATTGAGTCAGAACCGAGTCATAGCTGACCTTACAACAGATTTTTCAGAGGCAGTTAATTGCACAGGAGGAAACTGTCCATCCTTCTCCTGTGGAGCAGCTGATGTATTCAAACTTCCTGCCTTCAGAATTGTAGCTCAGCTTCTTACCACTAGGCTGTCAGAGTTCCCTAGGTCCCTAATTCTCTGCTTCCTATTCTACTACTATTCTAGGTCTTTCTCCTTCCATGCATTTTATTCTATTTCATTTTCCAATGGAAGATCTAGAATAAGGAATGGATAATGTGCTGTGAGAGAAAAGAAATCTACTAAATTGTGTTAGTTATTTATCAGATATCATGTAGTAGAGTGCATGAAAAAAACTGTACTGGATGTTTTGGCATTTAGAAGGCCATAAGAATGGCTGTTCAAGGGTGATAGCAAATAGTTATTACATGCTGGTAAAGAAGTCTTAGTATTAGTAACATAATCCAAGCACAAATACATCTACTTATCACTTATTGACTTTCTATCTGTGTTTCATTGACTATGCAAAGGCATTTGACTGTGTATATCACATCAAACGGTGGCTAACTCTGAGAAGAATGAGAATCCCAGAACACTTGATAGTTCTAATGAGAAACCTATACTTGGACCAGGAGGCAGTCATTAGAACACAGCAAGGAAATACTGCATGGTTCAAAATTGGGAAGGGTGTATGCCAAGGATGTGCCCTATCTCCATATCTTTTCATTCTATATGTGGAACAGATTATCTGGGAAGCTGAGCTCTATGAGGAGAATTGTGGCATCAGGATTGGAGGTAGCCTCATCAACAATTTTTGTTATGCTGATGACACAACCCTGCTTGCTTAAACTGAGGAGGACCTGAAGTGCTTGCTGCAGAAGGTCAAGGACTGCAGCCTTCAATATGGATTGAAGCTCAACATCAAAAAAACAAAGATTCTCACAGCTGGGATGATTGGCAGATTATGATAGATGGTGAAGAGATAGAGGTTGTTAACAGCTTCAGTTTGCTTGGCTCTACAATCAACACTTTTGGTACCAATAGCCAGGAAATTAAAAGACGAATTGCACTGGGAAAGTCTGCTATCAGAGACCTCTCCAAAGTATTAAAGAGCAAGATGTCAGTCTAGAGAATAAGATGTGCCTGATACAGGCCATGGTCTTTGCAATTATTTGTAATGCCTCAGAAAGCTGGACAATGACTAGAGATGATAGGTGAATTGATGCCTTTGAGCTGCAGTGCTGGAGAAGAGTGTTGAATATACCATGGACTGCTAGGAGAACAAACAAGTTCATCCTGGAGAGGGTGAAGCCAGGGTGCTCCTTCGAGGCAAGGATTCTGAAGCTTCATCTGACATACGTTAGGCATGTTACAAGGGGGGGAACAGTGCTTGGAGAGTGACGTCATTCTTGGGAGGGTAGAGGGACAGTACAGGAGAAGAAGACCCTCAATGAGGTGGATTGATTCAGTGATTGGGGTAATAGGGATAAATATGTTAGAGACAATAAGATTGGCACAGGATAGAGCAGGGTTTAGGGCTATTATACATAGGGTTGCTATGAGTCGCAGGTGACTTGATGGCACATAACAACAACAACAACAACAAGAAGTTATATGGAATTTTCTATTTATGACAACAGTGAAAAATTCTACTATCCAACCATTTTGTTCATGGTTGATTTATATCTGGTGATAAAGAATACAGATGTTTGAGGTGAGAGTAAGACTGGCCATGATAGTTGAAATTGTAATCAACTTGACAGAGCCATGATTCTTAGTGTCTGGCAATTACGTAATGATACAATTTAGCAGTTATATAATGATTTAGCCAGCTTCCATTTTGTGACCTGATATAGCGATCCTCCATTTTCATAGAATACAAATTTTCATTTAACATCCTGGTCACTGATAACTAACCATGTTGCTAAGTGAGGAGTGGGTATAATTGGGACTAGGTTTTCCTTGGGCATTGCAGTATATACTTCCACTGAGAGCTATTTTTTTATTAAAGTAAGAACATTCTGATACCAATCTCAATCTTTGTCACTGAGTTGAAACTGACTCATAGTTCACTCTTCAGTGGGTTTCTAATGGCACAAGAAGCTGCAAATCTTTCTCCCACAAAGCCTCTGGAATTGGTCTTCACTTAAATTCAGGAAGGTTTTGTTATTAGTTGCCATCATATTCACAACTAATATTGACCCATGTACCATGGAAGAAAATACTAGAGAGCTTGTCCCATTCCTGTCATTGGCTGCCTTCCCCTGTCAATGTTCTGTTAAGACCAGATCATTGAGGTCCATAGAGTTTTCACTGGTTGATTCTTGGAAGCAGATCAACAGGCCTTTCTTTCCAGTTCATTTCAGTCTAGAAGTACTGCAGAAATCCACATCAAAGCAACAGGCAAGCCTACACTGACATAGAGTTGCACTGTTGGGGAACTTAACAGAAGTCTCTCACATGAAAGGTCAGATTCTAACAATGAGCATCTGATGCCACAGCATTCAAATTGACCCACTTGAATCTCAACTGCAGAGTGAGCAGATCTGAGGCTCCCCATGCTGTATCTCCCCAACACAACTTTCACAATTAAGAGGCTCCTTGGGCAGAATAAATACCCACTCACTGAACATAAAGCTTATCTAGGGCTAAAATCTGTCACTTATGCAGCCTGGCTTCCCAAGTGAAAATCACATGGCCATGGATGGGCAGTGTCGGACACTCAGGCTTATTTCATTCATGTCAGCTCTTCCTTTTTTTCTTGAAGTGATTCACTGTGGCAGCTACTAACTCCCAAATGCCAGGCAGGGAAAGCAATCTGGTACCTTGGCAGTCATGGGCTGTCCTACTGGGCACAGACTGCCTTGGCAAATTGAGGCAGTTGCTGAGGTCAGGGATGACTAGGTACAAAGAGAGGCAGTCACTGCCCCAGATCTGTACTCAAGCCAGGTACCATCATAGACAGCAAGAACACCCTCCTTACTCCTGCTCCCTCCTGCTTCCCCCCTCTTCTTCTTTGGCCCCCAAAGGAATCAAGACTGGGCATTGATGCAAAGAGCTCAAACCTTATAATCTGAGTCTTTTTGCCAAGGTCTGAATTCAGAAAGGAAAGTCTTGGATTGCTTGATATTGGTATTAGGGCTCCCTGGCTCCCCTACATGATATGCCAGCTCCCTCCCTCCTCCTTATTTCTCTTTGTTGTATAATAGTGTTGCCACTTTGCTGCTGGCTCTCAGCACCCAAACACCTGGCCTTTGGTGAGGGAACCAGCTGCGCCTCTGGCAAGGATCTCTGGCACATTCCATCTGCCGGCCTCCCCAGGAGAACCAGCACTATGCCAGGGAAGGCAACCACTGCCTTTTCAATGCAGACTATAGAATCTGCTCAATACACAGAGGAATGACAGGGGAGGAAAGGCACAGTGGTGCTACAAGAGAGATAGAAAGAACTAATTGGCGAGAATATGGTGACTTAACCTGCCAGACTGGCTGCTTCTACACTGATCACCAACAGTCTAATAACATTTTATCTTTAGCTTTGGCTCCAATCTTTATCATGTGCAGAAATAAAGCAGTACATACAGAGATTTGTTCAGGCTATAAATAATACTTAAGCTCATTGTAGAGTTTATTATTCAAAATGGCTTTCCTAGCCACTGAACTTGGCTTTGTCTTGTGAATAGGTGGAAATATGCAGGAGTGGCATCCATTTCCTAAACAACGTTTCCTGGAAACTCAATGAACTTTGAGCAATGATGACACTTAGAGACAGTCTTCAGATCTTTTGTTCATAGGGTATCTATGAGTTGTGTTCAACTTGACAGTAATCAACAACAAATCTGTCCACAAGGGAATTGGCTAGTCTCAACAATAGCCAAAGGAATCTCCGTTAAATTGAATGATCCAGCAGCAGAAGAAGAAATCTTCCATGCCAACAAAGAAGAATATGAAGTAACAGCAACAAGAGTATGAAAGTTATTCTTCAGGACCAGAGCAATAGCCATAGCAGTTGAAGCAGAGGAAGAGAGAGCCAACATGAGATGGAGCTGACTGCTACCCATCCCACTGCTACAAACTCTGAACAGAACCAGAGCTAAGCAAAGAGCCTTTGCACAAGTATGTTGGACAATTGTGGTAGTGGTGAGGGGGCAATAATGAAAGGACTAAGAACTTGGTAACACTGGTCTAAAGCCTCAAGGCTCAAAGCTGAGATACATACAAGAACGTATTGGAAGTTGACTGTACTCAGCTACTAACCTGAATTAAAGCCTTTTGACTTCCTCAATATGCTTCTGTGTGGTCTGTGAGCTATCACATTGGATTTTGGACCCAATAAAGAAGTAAGATGGGTGTTGAGATGTGTAGAAAGAAGTATAGGAACATGGGGGATCTGTCAGACCTCATGGAAATTGCTTTTGTAGTGTTGATACTGTTGACAGGGACAATTCGCCCCCTTTGTGAAGTGGGTGAAGGTCAGATATGGCCGTTCCCATGTGGCCCTTGATCTTTTTAACACTCATACATGTGATTATGTAAACATAATTATAAAATCTGCTCATTTTTACATTATATACCTCTTCTATATATGTTATCTCCATTATCTATCTATCTATCTATCTATCTATCTATCTATCTATCTATCTATCTATCTATCTATCATCTTAGGAAATCAAATAATAGCATACGGGTGACAAAAGATAAATTCTACAAACCAAAGATGTCACTTTGAGGAAGAAGGTGCAGCTGACCTAAGTCTTTTTAATTGTCTCAGATGCATGCAAAAGCTAGATGATATAAAAGGAAGACAGAAGAATCGATGCATTCAATTTTTTATTCTGGTGAAGAATCTTGAATAAACCAAGGAGTGCCAGTAGAATAAACAAATCAATATTATTAAAAAATACAATTAGAATATTCCTTAGGAACAAAGATAGTAAGACAAAGATGGTTTGCTTACTTTCATTAGGAAAGACCAGTCACCAGAAAAGGACATCATGGCTAATTGAGTTCATAATCAGTGAAAATGAGGGAAACCTTCAATGAGATGGGTTAACACAGTAACACAGTAACCCCTGAACTGGAGTCAAGCATGTTGATGATGATGAAGATGGGCCAGGACCAGAAAGTATTTAATTTTACACAGGACACTGCCACAAGTCAGACCAACTATATTACAGCGACAACAGCAACAATAACACATATGACCACATGCACTAGCACCTAAAATATGAAATAGAATTACAAATACAGCAACAATCTTTATTATTATGAAATCTCTCCATAAGCATCCTTGGAGTGGAATGTGTAAATCTATAAGATCATAAAAAACTGCTTTATGCTGATTTGTTGCTATTGTTGTTATGGGGTTATGTCAAATCAATGACAATCCTGTGAATGACAGATCTGAGCATTACTCTATCATGTGTCATTCTCATAAATTCTGCTGCATTTGAGCCCAATGTTAAGCTCTCAGTGTAAACCAATATCATTGACGGTCTTGGGAATCAGGATAGATGAGTTCTACTCATGTCTTTGCTCCTAGTTTTCTGTCACCTTAAGTCATATTACTGATCATTGTTGCCCTTAGTTTTGTCTCTGATAATGATAACTTCTCTCCTTCACAAGATATGATGAAGATCAAAAACATAGATAAAAATTTTTTTAAAAGTATCAAGTGTTATAACAATAAAATAAAAAGCATATTGGTATTATCTCAACAAGTGAATGTCATCTTTTTTTATTTGGTGTTCTCTAAGCCATAGGGATAAAAAACTGTTTCCAAAGTCCAACTCACCTAATCAAATCCAAGGAATCAAGTAACTAGCCACCAAATAAAAGTTCCTCTCACATGTAGCATTGTTTGTTTCTTGTATGTATTTGTTCAATGCATATCCTTAATACCTCTGTTAGAGACATTACAGACTTTAAGCTTCTAGTCTTAAGAATTTTTTTGCCATAATTTTAATTGATGTTTAAAATGGATCATTCCCAGAAAGACTGACATGTACTAGACTTACTTGAAATTGTTGTTGTTGTTGTTGTTAAGTGCTATGAAAATTTTCCAAAATACATTGAAGTGGGTAATTATCTCACCAAAGTGATACCAGTGTAAATGATAAAATTGCTTTCTGATGGAAAAAGACTGTATGGTTAGACAAAGTGTCATCAGTGGGTAACTTGTTAAAATAAATGATGATGTAAGGAAAGTTAATTCCATTGTTTAAGTATTTTCTATTTGCTGTACAGAAGTAACTTGTGGTTGCTGTGATGCTAAACACTGTGACACTGATAAGTCAAATGCTGTAGTGGTTATCCATGGTGGACAGTGTTTGGTGGAGCTCCATGATTAAAACAAGTTTGGAAACAGGAGTGACATCCACTTCCAAAATAGCTTGCCTCCAGAAACCCTATGAACTTGGAGAAATGATGAATGTTATACAAGTGTTCAGGTCTTTTGTTCATAGGGTCACTATGAGTTGTCTACAACTCAACAGCACTTCACAACAACAACAACAACAACAACAACAACAACAACAACAACATTGCTGTTGTTGAGTACTACTGAGTGAGAACTGACTAAGAGTTGACCCTCTAGTGGATTTTCAGAAGCATTAAATAGCACAGCAGTAGATTACCCATTTTTCTTCTATGGAGAAAATGGTAGATTTGAACTGTGAATCTTTGGGTTGGCAACAGAATTCCTTACCACCAAGCCACCAGAGAGCCATAAATATTTACTGGCTTCAACTATTTCTTCTCATGAGAGGAACACTGTGGACCTAGGAATAAGCATTGACGTTCTTGAGAAGGGGATTCTTTTCCTAGTCATAATTAGACATTCCAACAATCATGAGGGAGCTCTAGTGGCCTAATGGCAAGAAGCTGTGCTGAAATCCCAGACACACAGTTCGAATCCACCAACTGCTCTGCAGGAGAAGGATGGGAATCTCCTTCCATGCAATTAACTGTGTATGAAAACCCACTGTGGGGGGTGTGTGTGTCAGTTATGGGTCTCTTCCAGATAGACTGTATACAACAACAATCATGAAGATGGTGCTCTCAAAAACATTGATATAAACTCAGATTCAACTCATACTGTCTACATTGAATTTCTGCAGCTATAAATGGCAGCGGAGGAGACTGACCATTTTTTCCCCAGAGGAGTCACCATGGATTACACCAGTGGAGCTTCCAAAATGGTACATGAGTAGGTAATATACCATTAAATTATATATAAAGTTGTAATGATTTAGAGTTGACTGACTGGCAACTGAGAACAATAGGAACCAAAGCGTGCTTTGAATTTCCTTCTCATTTTTATACGTTTCAAAATTAATCTCTCTGTATTTTCCTTTCTAGCCTTCCCATTCACATATATAATTCTTCAATTGATTGAGATGATATTTTGAAGATAATTTAAAATGGTTGACAATATTCTTAATCTTTTCACCTTTATTATTTTTTGGGGGGGCCCTGAAGAAATATTGGTTTCCAAGGAAACAAAAAAAATCTATTTATAAATTTATTTGCAATGAATAAGTTGTTGATTGTTCAAAACTCTACCAGTCTATCTCCAGCTTCATTTCTGTCACCAACTTCATGTTTTCCAACTGCTGATCTTTCTTCTCTGTTCCCAACTTTTGCATTCCAGTCACTCATTACTATTAATGCATCTTGTTTGCATGTTCGATCAATCTCTGACTGCAGAAGTTGGTAGAAATCTTCCATTTCCTCCTCTTTGGCTCTGGTTGTTGGTGCATATATTTGAATGATGGTTGTATTCACTGGACTTCCTTGTATGCATATGGATATTATCCTGTCACTTACAACATTGTATTTCAAGATGAATCTAGAAATGACTTTTTTAATTATGAAAGTAACCACACTTTTCCTCACATTTTCATCTTCAGCATAGTGGATCATATGATCCTATGACTCAAAATGTCCCATGCCAGTCCATCTCATTTTACCAATACCTAGTATGTAAATATTTACGCATTCCATTTTTTCCTTAACAATATCCAATTTTTCTACATCCATGACTCTCATGTTCCATGTTCCAATCACTAGTGTCTGCTTACAGCTGTTTCTTCTTTGTGTTTCCAAACTTGAGGGCTTAACCTCAGTTTCCATGTCTGCTAGTCTAAGTGTGCTCTATTGTATACAGAATTTTCAAAGGCCTACTATTTCAGAAGTGGATGGCCAATCCTTCTTCCTAGTCTGTCTTAATTCGAATGCTCACAAAGGCTGTATAGTGGAGTTGACCTGGGAGGAGTGATTGTAAAACAATGAAAGAGGTTTTCTTTTACTTTTCCAAGAGGGTAATGTACTAGGGAGGAGATTGGGAGGGGAGAAAAGTGCAACAACGAATGAATGGAAATCCAAAGTCTCTGTAGATTTTCATTGAAATGAATAATAAATTAAAAAAAACTTGAATGCTCAGATTTAGAACATTATCTAAGAGACCAGCATTTTATGGAAAAGAGCAGATTAAAGATCTTTCCCAATTGTAGAAATGACCAATAGATTCAGTGCTGTCTCTACTCTTGACACATGTGTCTTGACCCACCCCTTTCTCTGCTCCACCAGCATTCCCTTCTACTCCCACATTCAACATCTGTTTCCCCCTATCCAAATCTTGATGTGTTGCCTTATATCTCAATCTTTCTGAGCTTCTGTGATTCCAAATACCTCAAGCTGCTGCCAGTATCTCTTGAGTTTAAGAGTCTTGAACTTCTGTTCCAGGATTGACTTCTTGTGGCTTAGCAACTCTTCTCCTCTTTTCAATCTATATGCAGAACAGATTATCTGGGAGACTGGGCTCTATGAGGAGAAATGTGGCATCAGGATTGGAGGAATACCCATCAACAATCTGCTTTATGTTGAGAACACAACCCTACTTGCTGAAACTGAGGAGGACCTGAAGTGTTTCCTGCAGAAGGTCAAGGAATGCAGCCTTCAATATGGATTGAAGCTCAATATCAAGAAAACAAAGATTCTCACCACTGGGACAATTGGCAGCATCAAGATAAAAGATGAATTGCACTGAGGAAATCTGCTGTCAGAGACATCTCCAAAGTACTGAAGAGCTACAATGCCTCATACAGGCCATGGTCTTTGCAATTACTTGCTATACATTGGAAAGCTGGACAATGACTAGGGATGATAGATGGAGAAGTGATGCCTTTGAGCTGTGGTGCTGGAGAAGAGTATTGAATTGACTGCTAGGAGAACAAACAAGTTTGTTCTGGAGAGAGTGAAGCCAGGCTGCTCCTTGGAGGCAAGGATTATGAAGCTCTGTCTGACATACTTTGGATGTTGCAAGGCAGGATCAGTCCTTGGAGAGGGACATAATGTTTGGGAGGGTAGAGGGACAGCACAGGAGAGGAAGCCCCTTGATGAGATGGATTGATTCAGTGACTGGGGTAATGGGATTAGGTGTGTCAGAGACAATGAGATTGGCACAGGATACAGCAGGGTTTATGGCTGTTGTACACAGGGTTGCTATGAGTTGCAAGTGACTCAACCGCACGTAACAAGGAAACCAAATGACATCATTATATATTGATTTTACAATTTTAAATCCGTTTTCCAGGTGTCTTTTTGGGACCACTACCTCAAAATATATGTGGAGTATATCTCCAATAGCTTAAAATCCCATTCATTTATTTATTTATTCATTCAATATTTATTGAATGAATCCAGGCCACAAAGAATTATGCTTTTGAAAATGGTTAAAACATTAAAGTAGTGAAGACTAAAATGATTAACTTCACTAAACGTTGGATTGTGCCATTAATAATTATTTTAAATGTTGCTGGCCTAGATGCAGACAGACCTGCTCAGCTCTACAAATGTAAGTCTGGTTTGTGTTTAATTTTTTTCTTCTTCCTTTACTTGGGGATGGTGAAAACAAAAGAAAGGCATAAACTGCTGAGATAAATTTTTTCTTTGACAGTGATTTAAGATAAAAATCAAGTTTCAAGGACACAATATATTTACAGTCACAGACAAACCTTGCCAGGACCCATTTTCATTATGTTTCACAAAATAGTTTATCAACCCATATCTAGCAATCCTCTCCACTCAGATAAGACAACGTGTGTTTCTCTCCCATCTGAAGCATCAATACCTCCGGGAGATTATTCAGACATTTCCATTCAGAGGAAGACACAGATAGATCAAAATCTTCTGTTTGACCTGAGGTCTCAACTAAAGTCTTAGTAAAGAGTTTTAGGGGAAGAGGTCTGATTATTGAAATGATGAGTGTTGGGTTAGTTATGCTTTAGGAAGTTCAGAAAGTCCTCATGGAAGCAAACACTTGGAATATTCAGGACTGTGAATAAACATTTGCTTAAACTCATGAGGCCTATTTACACATAAACACATTAGCAGCGTCCATGTTTTTGATTCCACAAACTAATCAGAGTCTATAATGTTGTAAGGCAACAGAAATTCATTTTATCACAGTTCAAGAGGGCAAAGGCTTAAAATAAAAGCTCCAGGAGGCCCCCACCTTCTCAGAGACTTCAAGAGAGAATTTGGATTTTTTCCTCTTTCAGTTTGTGATGGCTACTGGCTTGTGGCCATATCACTCCAATTGCGGCCTCCATTTTAACTTTGCCCTTTTCTCCTTCTGTGTAATTTCTGTCTTCTCTCTCTCTTTTTTAAAAATTTTTTTTAAATTATTAATTTCAATGAAAATTTACAGAGACTTTGGATTTCCATTCATTCATTGCTGTACTTTTCTCTCCGCCCACCCCTCCCCCTCAGTACATTCCCCTCTTTGAAAAGTAAAAGAAAAATTCTTTCATTGTTTTACAATCCCTCCCCCCAGGTCCACTCCACTATGCAGCCTTTGCCATGTACTCCCATCATGACAAAAAATACCTAATCACATATCCCTTTTAAACAGTTTTCTCCCTCATCTGTTTCAATGCAGTATTCATTATTTATCCCATCTTTCTCAGTCTCCCCCCAACCCCGATGTCAGTCCTGTTTTACAATAGGGGCACTGTGCAATATTTGTTCTTTTGTGACTGAGATACTGCACTCAGCATAATGTCCTCCAGGGTCACCCATTTTGAATAATATTGCATGAGTTCCTTGCTTTTCAATGCAGCATCGTATTCCATTGTGTGAATATACCATAGCTTCTCTATCCATTCATTTGATGATGGGCACTTAGGTTGTTTCCAACTCCTTGCTATTGTAAACAAAGCTGCGATAAGCATGGTTGTGCATATATCTTCTGGGTGGCAGTTATGGTCTCTTTGGGGTATTTTCTCAGTAGTGGAATTGCTGGGTCAAATGGTATCTCTATTTACAACTTTTTGAGAAATCGCCATACTGCCTTGCACAGTGGTTACACCATTTTACCCTTAGACCAACAGTGAATAAGGGTTCCAGTTTCTCCACAACCTTGCTAGCATTTGTTGCTTGCTGTTCTGTTAAATTCTGGTGTTCTTACTGGGGTGAGATGATATCTCATAGTTGTTTTGACTCTCATGTCTCTTAGAGCTAGGGATTTTGAACATTTCTTCATGTGCTTGTTAGACATCTGAATGTCGTCTTCGGTGAAGTGCCTGTTCATATCCTGTGCCCATTTTTCTATTGGATTCTTTACCTTTATCTTGTTGTGGTGCTCAAGTATTTCATAAATTCTGGATATAAGTCCCTTATCTGATATGTAATTACCAAATACTTTCCCCTAGTCTGTGTCTTCCCTTTTTACCCTGTTGGAGAAGTTTTTGAATGTGCATAGTGATATGATTCTTCCCCCCACCCCCATTCATTCATTGTTGCACTTTTCTCCCCTCCAGACCCTCCCCACTAGTACAATACCCTCTTGGAAAAGTAAAAGGGATTTGATTCTTAGAAGGTCCCATTCATCTATTTTATCTTCTCCTGGTTGTAGATTGTCTTTTCTCTTAAAAGAATACTTGAGATAAAACTTAGGGCCTAGTTATACAAACTAAGAGAGCTGTGGTGACATAATCCATACTGTGTTCTGCAGATCCAAAGGCCACATGTCTCCAGTGGTTTAAATCCATCACTGGTTCAAATGGAGCAAGATAGGGTTGGGAGATAGTCTCCTCTCATCACAATTTGTAGCCTCTGAAACTTGATGGAGGATTGGCTGTCAGTTGACACTGACTGAATGGTAGTGAATTTGAGTATACAAACCGGGATAATCTTGTCACAAAATCCTTGATGTAATCATATCTATAGCCTTCCCCCCTTCTAAATAAAGTAATGGTTTTAAGCTTCAGGACACGCTGTCTTTTAGGGGGGGTGGCACATAATTGACCCAACTATAGGTAGTAATGTTGAATTTTGATGCTGGTCTATGAACTAATAGGAACTCTTTCTGGAGAAGAAATAATCAAACTGCGTTGTGCAAGCAGAGCAAAGGGGTACTGCATGGTTTAAAATGAGGAAAGGTGTGTGTCAGGGTTGTATCCTTTCTCCATATCGATTTAATCTATATGATTAGCAAATAATTTGAGAAGCTGGACTCTCTGAAGAAATATGTGGCATCAGGATTGAAGGAAGACTCATCAATAAGCTTCATTACGCAGACGACACAATATGCTTGCTTAAAGTGAGGAGGACTTGAAACACTTGCTGCAGAAGGTTAAACACTGTAGCCTTCATTATGGATTGCATCTCAATATCAAGAAAAAAAATCCTCAACACTGGACTGAAAGGCAACATCATTCTGGATAGAGGAAGGATTGAAACTGTTAATGACTTGACTTTACTTAGATCCATAATCAACATGCTTGGTACCAGTAGTCAGGAGATCAAGAGATGTACTGCACTGGGAAAGTCTGTAGTCAAAAACCTCTCTAAATTATTAATGAGTAATGAGGTCAGTTTGAGGATAGAGGTGTGCCTGATTCAGGCCATGGTCTTTTCAGTCACTTAACATACATCTGAGAGCTGGACAATGACTAAGGATAACAGAAGAAGAATTGATGTATTTGATCTCTGGTGTTGAAGAAGAGTGCTGAAGATCCTATGAGGTTGATATGTACCACAGAGTTGGAACCAACCAATAGTTGACCCTTTAGTGGGTTGTCAGGGGATGTTAATCGAATGGGAGGAGATTGCCCATCCTTCTCTCATGGAGCAGCTGGTGGCCTTGAACCATGTCCTTCAGGATTGCAGTGCAGCTTCTTGCCACGAGGCCACTCGAGCTCCCTGAAGTTCCTATTGAGTGCCAAAAACCCCAAAACCAAACTAAAACAATGAAACACCAAACACCAAATAGATGTCTTGGAGAAGGTGCAGCCAGACTGTTCTTTGGAGACAAAGATGATTAAGCTTTAGCTCACATACTATGAACATGTTGCTAGGAGTGGTTGTTCCTTGGAGAGGGACATCATGCTTGGAAATGTGGATGGATGGCAAAAGAGAGAAAGGCTCTTGATTATGTAGATTGACACAATGACTCTGGCAATGGACTTGAGAGTATCAGAAATTGTAAGGAGGGTACAGGATAGGACAGTGTTCAGATTGGTCATTCATAGGGTCATTATGAGTTGTACTCAACTTGATGGCACACAACAACAACAACAACAACACAACTGGGTAAGCAGGTGAAAGGATTCACCACTGCTTCTCAAGCATATTCTACTTTTCTTTCACTTGTGCCCTCTATGCCATGAGCATAATTGGAAAGGACAGAGAGGCACACCAAACTATGACATAGTTTAGCCCAGGAAGAACTTTCTGTGCCAATTGGCTTGTGTAGTATTAACAAAGAAGATGAGAGAACCATGGCACCTGTTTCAGGGTCAATATCTATTAGGCAGGATCCTGGGTTTGCAGATGTAATGAAAAAGTGTAGAAAGACTAAGGGAGTAATAAGAAGAAGATGTTTCTGAAAGCTGTGAAAAATCGGATGATATAACTCAAACAACAAAATCAAAAGCCTGGTGGCATTGTCTGTAGGGAGTTGTATTGCTAACCTGAATGCTGTTCCTCTCTGGCAGTTCAAATCCACCAGTGCTTCCTTGGAGACAATCTCCTCCCATGCAATCTACACCCCTGGGAACACAATGGACAGTTAACTGTGAGCCAGTTAAAACTTGATGGCAGTGAATATTTCTATCAAGTCAGTTCTGATTCTGGTGATCTTCCATCAGGTTTCTGAGTTCATAAAACTGAAAAAGAAGAGAGTGCTCAACTTTCTTCCATGAAGTGACTGGCAGATCCAAACCACCAAACACTCAGTCTGACTTGTAACACAATATATCTTGCGGTTTCGTCTAGTATATCTATTTCATATATTTATTTATTTACAAGTCCCGGAGAGGGTGAAACCAGTATGCTCCTTGGAAGCAAGGAATCTGAATCTCTGTCTGGCATACTTTGGGCATGTTGCAAGGAGGGACCTGTCCTTGGAGAAGGACATCATGCTTGGGAGGGTGGAAGGAGAGCACAGGATAGGAAGACCCTGGATGAGATGGATTGATTCAGTGACTGGGGTAATGGGGGTAGGTCTGCCAGACAATAAGGTTGGTTCAGGGTTCAGAGCTGTTGTACATGGGGTCGCTATGATTTCCAAGAGATTTGTAGGCACATAACAACAACAACAACAACAACAACAACAACCACCACCTTTCCAAATAGTTTGAGAGATAATTATTATCCACCTGAACATTTTCTTTATCAGAGTAGTCTTTGATGGAAATAATGCTAATAAAAACATTTTAGGACTAATAAGCAACTCGGCGATGTCTTGACATTTCTTAATTCATAGATATGCCACACAAAGCACAGGTTATTAATCTGCAAAAATTTTTCACGTTTAAAAAATATCTTTAAGATTGAGATTTTTGTTAAGGTTTTCTTCTTTTAGCTATTTCTTCTTTTTTTAAACAGTCAAAATCTTTTTTAATTTCATTTTCAATCACAAAGTAAAATTCTTTAAATGGTAGAAGACAGGGCTCCACCAGCCTTTAGTGACACTAATATTCTATTGTTGTTGTTTTGTTGCATTCCACTGAGAAGAAAGGAAGGAGATTGCACATCCTGCTCCCTTGGAGCAGCTAGTGGATTCCGACTGCCTGCCTTTGTGTTGACCTGGCAGCTCCTCACCAGTAGGCCATAGATCTCCCTATTAACTTGACCAATATGCAGATACAGACCCGGTGAAGACTGTATGATCTTTCATTCAAGTGCTTAAAGTTTTATTTAAAGGTATGATCTTGAATCTATTCCATCTGAATTTCAAGATCATTTTAAGAATAAGTTGGAAACATTGAACATCAATGATCAAAGATCAGATGAGTTATGGGATGGTATCAAGGATGTCATCCATGAAGAAAGCAAAAAAAATCATTACCAAGACAGACGAGAAAGAAATAAAGCAAAATGGAAGTCAGAAGAGACTCTAAAAATTGCACTTGAGTGTCGTAAAGCCAAAACAAAGGGAAAACATGTCGAAGTAAAAGAGCTGAACAGAAGATGTCTAAGGGCAGCTTAAGAAAACAAAGCAAAGTATTATAATGAAATGTACAGAGAGCTGGAACTGGAGAATAAAAAAGAAAGAACTCGCTCTGCCTTTCTCAAGAATCACTGTAGAAAAAATAACTGACTGACACTGGAAATAAGTATCATATGAACAGGAGCCAATGCAGGAGGAAGCGAAAGCTGCATTGAAGGCACTGGCAAAAAAAGAAGGCCCAAGAAATTGATGTGACACCAATTGATGTTTCAATTAGCAGATGCAACCCTGCATGTACTCACCAGTCTGTGCCAGGAAATTTGGAGGACAGCTTTCTGGACAATGGATTGGAAGAAGTTCATATTTGTTCCCATTCCCAAGAAAGGTGATTGAACATTATGTGGAAATCATCAAACAATATCACTAATATCACGTGCAAGCAAAATAGTGCTGAAGATCACTAAAAAATGAATAGAACAGTACATAGGTAGGGAAATGCCACAAGTTCAAGCAGGATTTAGAAGAGGCCATGGTGCCAGGGCTATCATTGCTGATGTCAGATGGATTCCTGACCGAAAGTAAAGAATCTCACAAGAATATCTATTTATGCTTTATTGACTATGCAAAAGCATTTAACTGTGTGGATCATAACAAGTTTTGGCTACCATTGAGAAGAATGAGAGTTCCAGAGCTCTTAATTGTGCTCATGCAAAACCTATACCTGGATCATGAGGCTGCTGTGTGAACAGAACAATGGCACACTGCATGGTTTAAAATTAAGAAGGGAGTGTGTCAGGGTTGGATTCTCTCTTCATACTTATTCAATCCGTATGCTGAGGAAATTTTTCAAGAAGCTGAACTCTATGAAGAGGAATATGACATACAGATCAGAGGGAGACTCATCAATAACTCGAGTTATGCAGATGAACTTTGCTTGCTGAAAGTGAGGGGGACTTGAAGCACTTGTTTGAGAAGATCAAAGAATATGACCTCCAATATCTTAATGTCAAGAAAACAAAGATTCTTACCACTGGACTGTCAGGCAACATTATGACAGGTGGAGAAAGATTGAAACTGTCAACAATGTCATCATCCACAATTAACATGCTTGGTACAAGTAGTCAGGAAATCAGGAGAAATATTGGTCTGGGGAAAACTATAGTTAGAAACCTCTCCAAATTATTGAGGAGTAACAATGTCACTTTGAGGACTAAGGTATGTCTGATTAAGGCTTTCAGATGACTTGCTATGTATCTGATAATGAATAAGAATGACAAGAGAAGAATTGATGCCTTTGAGTTACAGTGTCAGAGAAGAGCACTGAACATCCCGTGGACTGCCAAAAGAACAAACAAATATGTCTTAGGGACATATTTGGAAAGGGTGTAGACAGAGTGCTCTTTGGAGGCAAGGATGATGAGGCTTCACTTCACATACTTCAGGCATGTTGCTAAGGGGGTCTATTCCTTGGAGAAGGACAGGATGCTCAGAAAGTTAGAGGGTCGCTAAAAGAGAGGAAGACCCTCGACCAGGTGAATTGACACAGTGACTGCTGCAATGGGCCTTAATGTGCCAGGAAGTGTAAGGATGGCACAGGCTAGGACAGGGGTCAGATCTATTGTTCATAGGGTTGCTATGGGTTATACTTGAATTGATAGCACCTAACAACAACAATTTGGTAACAGGAGTGTTCTAGAACTTTTATTACTTATTAGAGGCATGACCTTTGATATGTTAATTAATTTATTATTACTTTCATTCTGCTATTATCACTATGATCATCACTATTTTTAAAGAGAAATGGGAATGAATGAATAATTCTATGAAAAGAAGTTTTATTTTGGCTCATACAGTTGTAAAAGTATTCCTTTCTTTAAGAAAAACATTACCTTTAAAAGAGGTATTGTAGAAAAAAATTAGTAATTTAAAAAAAACCCTGAATTTACTGTAGTTAAAATGTAATTCAGTTTTCCAAAACTAAATTTAAGACATTTCAAGAGTATTTTTTTTTACATGAAGTTCAGCAAGTTTTTATTACAGGGTCACACACAGAGCATAATTTGTGGAATGAATGAAGTTGTACACTCCCTATCATTCTTAGAGTCATAAAATTGCAGGAACAAGAGAAATTTCTTAAGTTTTATATTTTGGCAGATGCATCTTAGGATTTCTCTCTCTCTTTGATTCACACACACACATGCTCATACACACAGAGTAGATACACCACTCCTTACTCTACCTACCTACATATCTTTAATGTAAGTAGAGTTTTTGTTAGGTGACACCAAGCTGATTTTTATTTCAGTCAGTCTTGTCAAAATAGTTGGAAATCTTGCCCTATCCTGTGTCATTTTGGCAGTCTGTATGTCAAATCATCTCATCAAGGGTCTTCCTCTCTTTTGCTGACCTTTAATGTGGACTTAAGGGATTTGGGGCACTACTAATCTGTCATTGTTCTCTGCAATAGTAGCTTTTATGTTATTATGATTCTGGAAGCTGTATTTGAATGTGCAAAGACCTGGAGTTAGAAAACCAAAAAAGGAAGAACATACTAGGCATTTCACAATCTGAAAGAACAGAAGAAAAATTCAAGCCTCAAGTTACCGTACTGACAAAACCTTAAGCAATGCAAGAAGCATCAAAAGAAGATGGAGGGAATAATACACAGTATTGCTGTACCAAAAAAAATTGATCAATACTTAACCATTTCAGGACGTAGTACGTAATCAATAACCAAGGGGACTGAAAAGAGAAGGCAAGCTGAAGAGAAGGTAAAGTTGAAGTGAAGGTATTTCCAAAAGACACAAAGGCCCTGGAAATTAATTATCAACTGAAATATTTCAACCAATAGATGCAACCTTGACACACTCATTCATCGATGACAAAAAATTTGGAAGTGAGCTAATTGGCCAATAGACAGGAAGAGATTCATCTTTGTGACTATTCCAAAGAAAGGTGATCTGACAGAATGTGCAAATTATATGATAATATCATTAATATCATATGAAAGGGAGCTCTGGTGGCCTAGTGGCAAGAAGCTGGGCTGCATCACAAAGGCACATGGTTCAAGGCTGTCAACTGCTCCGAGGAAGAAGGATGGCAGTCTCCTCCCATGTGATTAACTGCCTCTGAAAACCTGCTGGAGGGTCAGCTATGGGTCAGCTCTGACTCTACGGTACACAACAACAACATCGTGTGAAAGTAAAATATCGTTGAAGATAACGGAGCAACTTCTAGAGGAGGATGTTGACTAGGAACTGTCAGAGATTCAAGCCAGATTTAGACGAGGCTGTATAATGATGAATGTCATTGAGATAGCAGATGACTCGGCTTAAAGCAGAATATCAGAAGGATGTTTACCTGTGTTTTATTGACGATGTAAAGGCAGTATCCCTTGTTCTATTTGAATGACTGCTTATTGGTATAGCACAGGTTTCCCATGAGCACAATTAAGTGTTCTGGAATTGCTATTGTTCTCAACATTATCCATATTTGGACAGTTTGCATAATAACAAATAATGAAAAACATTACAAATAATTGCAATTCAAGAACACTTAATTTAGCTCATGCAGAACCTGTACATTGATCAAGAAATTGTCCTTTAGACAGAACAAGGGGCTACTACAGGGAGCTCTGGTGGTGCAGGCCACCGGGCGTTGTGCTGCTAAATGTAAGGCGGCATCTCATTGGTATTTTGAATCCACCAGTGGCTTCTTGGGAGAAAGATGGCAGTCTCCTCCCATGCAATTCACAGTCTCTGAAAACCTGCTGGGGGGTTAGTTAAAAGTTAGTTCTGACTAGATCAAAATGAGTTTGAGTTCAAGTTTTTTCCCATATGCATGTGAAAGTTGGGCAACGAATAAGGACTGTCACCTCTGAATTGTGGCATTGGTGAAAAAGACTAACTATACTATCAAAAGAAAAAAATACATTTTTCCTGGAAAAAGTGCTCCTTAGAAACAAACATTGTGAGATTTCATCTCATATACTTTGGACATACATAAAGAGAGGCTAGTCTCTGGAGAAAGACATGCTTAGTAAGGTAGAAGTTCGGTTAAAACTAGGAAGACCCTGAAGGAGATGGATTGATTTAGTTGTGGCAGCAACGGACTTCAAAACAACAGAGATGGTGAAGATGTCACCAGATTGAGAGATATTTTATTCTGTTGTGCTTTTTGTGCGCAATGAACTGGGGCTGATTTACTGTCACTTAAGGATAACAGCATGGATTTAGGATAACTAGTTGCTAAGTCTGTTTTAATGACATTTTATTCATTACAATTATTATATAAATGTCATTGTAGTTAACAGTAATTTAATGGTTATTGTATTAATGCTATTATTGTTAAGCACATTCAGTCTGAAATGGGTTTTCAAAGGCAGTGAACTGCATTGGAGGAGATTATTTATCTCCTGTGAAGCAACTGGTAGGTTCAAACGAGGTGCCTTCAGGTTAATAGCTCAACTCCTTATCACTAAGCCAGAGTATATGAATTCAAAACTCTGCAAAATATGTTATATAATCTAGACATAATGTGGCAGGAGAATTGAGGGTGGAGAATTCTTTCGCTGCTGTGAGATGTCCTTAACAAATTGTCTGAGGTACCTAATCCTGGCTTAACAAAAATATACTACAACTAGTTGACTTTAATGAATGGAAATTTATTTCCTTACCATTCCGGGGATTAAATATCCAAATTAGAATCTTATCCATATTGATTTTCTCTATGAGCTTCTCTCCTAGTTTCTGGTGACTGCTCCAGCATTTGGCATTTCTTTCAATAGACAGGTCCTCACATGACATCTGTCACATCCCTCTGTGTGTATCTGTGTCTAGTCTCTCTTTTTAAAAGATAGTACTCATAAGTGATTAGGTAAGACTCACTTTGGTAATTTTATTAGCATAACAAAATATCTTTACTTATAAGCATCAGGACATCCAGTTTCTAATTTTGGCCAATGCTCATCACTACAGCCAATACTTGTTTGCCACTGGATTCTTTTGTGTTTCTATGATGCTAAGTGGGTTTTAGTAGAGCTTCTAGACTGAGCAAGAAATGACTGGTCATTTGCTTCTGAAAATCAAACCTTGACAACCTTATAGATTAAAACTGTTTGGTCTAAAACCAGTCATGGAAATGGAGCAGGACTGGGTGGAATTTCCTTTCTTTGAGCCTTCTTTCCTTTATTTGACTAGTCTGATTAGGTGGTGGTTGACATGTTTGAAAGCAAGTGTTGGAAGAGCATGTGGAACCCATTGCTATTAAGCCTAGTAAATTCATTAATATTCCTCAAGAAAGTTCTCTCAGTGATTGTAGCAATGTCTCTGAGAGAGTGAAGCTTGGAGACTCTTTTACTGATAGTTTTTATTCCTTCAATGATATCTTGGGACTTTATTCTTACAATCCACAGGAAGGTGATTATGTTAAATGACTATGGTTTGTATTCCATACAGTCAAAAGATTCAAATGCACAAGATGCTTCCAAATAACTGAAATTCCATGGCAGGAGAAAAAAAAATATGAGTTTTCTAATGTAATAAGAACATGATTCTTAGCTCCTGGGATGATTCTATTATTTCAATGGAAAAGAAAAAAAGATGACATAATATTGTTCTTTATTTCTCCAAAATACATATTTTTTTCACTGCAATAGTATAAAAAAATCCAGTAAGAAGCAATGTTTTGAATCAGAAAATCACATGGTATACTATTCCAGGGATGAAAAACAAAAGAAAAATGTTATTGCATTTATAGTTAATAAGGCAATTTTTAATTCTATCCTGAAGTATAATGTGAGTGACAGGATACTATTCATTGGCACGTGAGGAATGTATCTATTAATACAATTCTTGTTCAAATACATGCACCAATAGCTAAAGCCAAAGAAAATGAAGCTGACAATTTTTGTCAAATTTTGTAGTCTGAAATTGACCAAACATGTATTCAAGATGCTTTAATAATTGGTGACTGGAATGCAAAAGCTGGAACCAATGAGGAAGGAATGGTAGTCAGAAAGTAGGGACTTGGTGCCAGAAATGAGGCTCAAAATTGAATGATTGAATTTTGTTTGGTCAAGAATTTATTCATCTCAAAGTCTAGGCATTGATGAAATGAATTGGCTCAGCATGGGACATTTTGAATCAGGTAATCATATGATTTACTATGCTGGAAATCAAAAGTTGAGGAAAAATGGGGTCATGTTCATATTTAAAAAGACCATTTCTAGATGCATTTTAAAATAAGATGCCGTGAGTGACAAGGTAAATATCCATACACATAAAGGGAAGACCTGTTAATATATATCACTGTCATTCAAATATATGCACCAACAACCAGGGCCAAAGAGGAGGAAATAGATGACCTCTATCAACTTTTGAAGTCAGAAATTGATTGAACATGCAACCAAGATACTTTGGTAATAATGGGTGGCTGGAATGCAGGCTTGAGGAACAGGGAAGAAGGATCACTACTCAGAAAGTGTAGACTTGGTGAAAGAAATGAGGCTGGAGATAGAATGATAGAATTCTGTACAATCAATGAGCTATTCATTGCCAGCACTTTTTATAAGAAATGTAAACAGGGACTATACTCACGGACTTCACCTGATGGTTTACAAAGGAATAATAATGACTACATGCCCCCCCCAAAAAACAAAGTGATCCAACAGGGTATAAAAATTATCAAACAATATCTCTAATAACACATACAAGTAAAATCTTGCTAAAGATTATCCTAAAACTATTGGAACTACCAGACAGAGAACTACCAGATACACAAGCTGAATTTAGAAGAGGCTGTGGCACCAGGGTCATCAAAGCCAATGCTAGATGGATCTTGGATGAAAGCAGAGAATACCAGAGGAATGTCTGTCTATCTGTGGTTCATCAACTATGCAAAGACATTTACTGTGTGGATCAAAACAAACTATGACTGACTTTGAGAAGAACAGGAATTCCAGAACACCAAATTTTGCTCATGCAAAGTCTGTATTTGCAGTCATCAGAATAGAGCAAGGAAGCACTGCCTGGCTTAAAATCAGGAAAGGACTGTGTCAGGGATGCATCTTGTCTCTATACCTTTTCAATCTATTTGTGGAACAGATCATTCAGGAATCTGGGCTTTATGAGGAGGAGTGCATTTTTCAGCAACCTTGCTTGGTGACAATGGGGAGGGCCTGAAGCATTTGCTGCAGATCAAGGACTGCAGTCTTAAATATGTATTGAAGTTCAATACCAAGAAGACAAAAATTCTTACCACTAGGCCAATTGGCAGCATTGTGCTAGATGGAGAAGAGATTGAGATTGTTAACAATTTCAGCTTGCTTGGTTCCATAATCAACACTAAAAATATTATCTCACCCACTCTTGGTACCAATAACCAGGAAATCAGGAGACGACGAACTGCATTGGGAAAGTCAGCTGTCAGGGACCTCTCCAGAGTACTGAATAGCAATGACGTCAGGCTGGAGACTAAGGTGCACCTGATATGGGCTATACTCTTTGCAATTGCTGGACAGTGACTAGAGATGACAGAAAGGGAATTGATGCCTGTGAGCTGTGGTGCTGGAGGAGAGTGCTGAATATACCATGGACTGCTAGGAGAACAAACAGGGTTGTCCTGAAGAGGGTGAAGCCGAGCTACTGTTTGGAGTCAAGGATTCTGAAGCTTCGTCTGACATACTTTGGGCATGTTGCAAGCAGGGACCAGTCTTTGGAGAAGAACATCATGCTTGGGAGGGTGGAGGGACGGAGCAGGAAAGGAAAATCCTCAACGAGATGGATCAATTCTGTGATTGGGGTGGTGGGAGTGAGTGTGTCGGAGATGGTGAGGTTGGCACTGGATAGAGCAGGATTTAGGGCTCTTGTACACAGGGTCGCTATGAGTTGTAAGCAACTCGATGGCACATGACAACAACAACAATTTTGACTGAGAAAAACTGGATAGATTATATATACCGAATTGAAACAGATGAGGGAGAGAACAGTTTAAAGGTGATATATGATAGCATATTATGATTATTACAGGAATCCAGAATTAAGGTTGCATAGTAGAATGCCTTTGGGGGGGCAGAGTCGGGGATGGGGTTATTGCATACCAATGAAGAAGTTTATATTTTGCTTTTCAAAGAGAGGAGCAAACTGGGGGGAGGGGGATAAAGAAAAAAGTGCAACAATGAATGAATGAAGATACAAAATCTCTGTAAATGTTCTTTAAAATGAATAAAATAAAATAAAAAAATTAATAAAATAATAATTGCTAAGCAACAATGAATGTTGTTGTTGTTATGTGCCGTCGAGTCGCCTGCGACTCATAGCGACCCTATGTACAACAGCCCTAAACTCCGCTCTGTCCTGTGCCAATCGCACTGTCTCCGACACTCCCATCCCAATTACCCCAGTCACTGAATCAATCCACCTCATAGAGGGCCTTCCTCTCCTGCGCTGTCCCTCCACCCTCCCAAGCATGATGTCCCTCTCTAAGGACCGGTCTCTCCTCACAACACATCCAAAGTATGTTAGACGGAGCCTCAGAATCCTTGCCTCCAAGGAGCCACCCAGTTTAACCCTTTCCAGGACAAATCTGTTTGTTTTCCTAGCAGTCCATGGTATTCTCAATACTCTTCTCCAGCACCACAGCTCAAAGGCATCAATTCTCCTTCTATCTTCCTTGGTCATTGTCCAACTCTCTGATGCATAACAGGTGATTGCGAAGACCATGGCCTGTATCAGACACACCTTAGTCTCCAAAGAGACACCATTGCTCTTCAGCACTTTGGAGAGGTCCCTAACAGCAGACTTTCCCACGGCAATGCGCCTTTTAATTTCCTGGCTGCTGGTGCCAAGACTGTTGACTATGGAGCCAAGCAAACTAAAGCTGTGTACGATCTCAATCTCTTCACCATCCATCCTGATGCTGCCGATTGGTCCAGTGGTGAGAATCTTTGTCTTCTTGACATTGAGCCTCAATCCTTAATGTAGGCTGCAGTCCTTGACCCTCTGCAGCAGGTGCTTCAGGTCCTCCTCAGTTTCAGCAAGCAGGGTTGTGTCATCCGCGTAACGCAGATTGTTGATAAATCGTCCACCAATCTTGACCCCACATTTTTCCTCATAGAGCCCAGCCTCCTGGATAATCTGTTCTGCGTATAGGTTGAAAAGGTATGGAGACAGGATGCATCCCTGGCGTACGTCCTTCCCAATTTTGAACGATGCAGTGTTCCCTTGCTCTCTTCTGACGACTGCCTCCCGGTCCAAGTATAAGTTTCGCATTAGAATGATCAAGTGTTCTGGGATTCCCATTCTTCTCAGAGTCAGCCATAGTTTGTTATGATCTTTTTAATCTATTTTATTCCTTTAAACATGGCTATTTTGAAGTCTGTGTCTGATCATTTCAGTCTCTGGCACCGTGGGCTCATTTTTATTGTCTGTTTTTTTACTATGCATTGTACAGACAGCTTTATCCATTCCTGATACAAATTACTAATTTTAAAAATTGTATTAGAGATATTTTATTTGCATTTTATAAGATTATTGGAATAGAATCCACTTGTTGGGTCATCTTAATCTAAAATCAGGAGATGAAGCTAAATCAAAGCTCCTTTGCAAACTCTGCAAGGGTCCAAGGACTTCTGGCTTACTCTTACTCTTAAGATGCAGCCCTTTCATGTTTACAACCCCATTCTAATATTGAATTCCATAGCTCTGAGCAGAAATAGAAATATCTCTCAGTCTTCCAGCTTTTCTGGGTAGTCCTGGGGGTGGGTGTGGGGGTTCAGTCTTTCTCTATACTTGGTCTCAGAACTTTCCCATATCCTGACCTGATAATTCTTCCCTGTCTTGTTATTTCTACAGTTTCTTTCAAAAGATATTTTTACTATGCTGCATTAAAAAACAAGGAACTCATGCAATATTATTCAAAATGGTTGACTCTGGAGAACATTATGCTGAGTGAAATATCCCAG
>NW_006399823.1:2436515-2438061 GCF_000299155.1 Elephantulus edwardii
GAGGAGGGTAGAGAGAATAGTGCAACAATGAATGAGTGGAAGCCCAAAATCTCTGTAAATGTTTATGAAAATTAATAAAATATAATTATAGAAAAAAAAGATATTTTTATGTGTCTATTGCTTAGTGTTTCCAGCTATGTTCAGTTTCAGAAGTGTGACATTATTGAAACTGTAATTCTCCCGAATTATAGAATCTTTAAAGGAAAATCGTTCAATTCCTGTCAACAATGTCAATATTACTTGTAGATAAACTAGTGGTAAGAAGCTGTGCTGTAATTGCAAAGGCACATGGTTTGAATCCCTCAGTGGCTCCATGGAAGAAGTATCTGCAATCGCCTCCCATGTGATGGTTCATATTTAAGAGCATACAACAACAACAACAACAGCAATAACAACACTTGGCTCAAGAGAGGAAGAATTGTACTATTATTCAAATGTATTAGAAGAAGAAAAGTTGTCAAGTTCCCTGTCACCATAGCCAGGTGACTTCATCTCATATACTTTGGGTATGTTGTCAGGAGGGACCACTACTTAAAGAGGGTTGGTTTATGGGTTGGTTCCGACTTGATAGTAAACAACAATACAACAACAGTAACAATAACAATAATAATAACAATAACAATAACAATAACAATAACAATAACAATAGCAATAATAATAACAACATCAACAACAAGGTTAAAATTAACAAAAGGGGCTCTCATGGGACAATGGTTAAAGATCTCAATGCTAATGGGAAGGTTTTGATTCTGAGAGAGATAAAGGCCTGCTTCTGTAATGCCTATAGCCAAGAAAACTTGCTGTTGTGTACCATTGAGTGAGAATCGACCTATAGCTGACCCTCCAACAAGTTTTTAGAGACAATAAATTGCAACAAAAGAGATTGCCCATGTTTCTCCCACAGAGTGGATTTGAACTACATGCCTTTAGGTTGGCAGTGAGGCTCCGTAACAGTAGGCCACCAGATCTCCCTGTAGGAAATTTCTATTCTGTTACATGGAATCATCATATGTCTGAATCAGCTTGATGGCATACAACAATAACAGCATAATTAACTTTGGGGTTCAATTTCCTTTGTAATTTTTTATGATTATGACTATAATTTTTTGTGATTTTTAAAAAAAATCATAATGGAAGCAAAATAAATTTTTTTTATATAAAAGAATTCTCTAGAAGAGAAAAATAGACGGTTTTTCTAGAATTTCAAATGATTTAATATTCATCAAATAGATAATTAATTAACATTTAATATAATTAATACTGGAAGTAGAAGTGGTATTCACTTCCATAAATAGCTTGCCTCTGGAAACCCTGTGAACCTGGAAAAAGGATGAAAGTCACGCACAGAAGTGTCGAGGATTTTTGTTCATAGGGTCGCTATGAGTTACCTACAACTCAACGGCACTTAACAACAACAACATATAATTAAATTGTTGGAGACATCAGTGCTAATATTTGGAAATGCCCTATTTAAATAGTCCATTGTTGAAATAACTATTTTGATTTCTTTAAAAGTTGTTGTTGTTATGTGCCGTCAAGTCGTTTG
>NW_006399823.1:2438496-2474467 GCF_000299155.1 Elephantulus edwardii
CTCCAGAGAGACACCGTTGCTCTTGAGTACTTTAGAGAGGTCCCTAATAGCAGACTTTCCAATCACAATATGTTTTTTGATTTCCTGACTGCTGGTGCCAAGAGTGTTGAAGGTAAAAGATACTAAGATAATTATTTATTATGTTGTTGTTAAATGCCGTCGAGTCGGAGGTGACTCATAACAACCCTATGAATGAAAGACCTGGACACCTGTATAACTTTCGTCCTTACTCCAGTTTCATAGGGTTTCCAGAGGCAAGCTTTTAAGGAAGTGGATGCCACTCCTGCTTCCAAGCTTGTTTTCTCGGGGATCTTCACCAAACACTGTCCACCATGGGTAAGCGTTTGGCTTCACAGCAACCACAAGTTACCTCTGTACAGCAAGTGGACAGACCAGGGTTACAGGACTTAGAAGAATGTTTCACCAAAAGTAAGTAAAGGCAGGCCTGAGGGTTGCAGACTAGAGTCACCCACCTTTGGTTTGGGAGCATAACTTTCTGTCTGCTAGGCCAACTGATCCTCTCTCCATGCTGTTGCTGTTGCTGCTGTTGTTGTTGTTTAGTGCCATCGAGTCGGAGGTGACTCATAGTGACACTATGAATAAAAGACTTGTATAACTTTCGTCCTTTCTCCAGATTCATAGGGTTTCCAGAGGCAATTATTTATTATTTTAGAAAAATTTATAATTCTCACTTGGGCAGAGGAAAATAAATTCTCACCTCCACGCTAGGAAAGGGAAGCTCTGGTGTCTTAGGTGGTAAGGAGGTGTACTGTCAACCCAAAGACACAAGGTTTGAATCCACCACTGCTCTGTGGGAGAAAGATGGGTAATCTCTTCCTGTGTGATTAAATGCCTTTGAAAACCTGCTGAATGATCAGCTATGATAACATGCTGGGAAAGGGTAGAGGGTCAGCAAAGGACAGGAAGACTCTTTACAAGATGGGATGACACAATGGTGAAAACAAAGGATTTGAGCATATTGGAGACTGTGAAGATGATACAAGACAAAGCACCAGATAGTTCATAGTGTTGCTGTAAGTTAAAGTTGCCTTGATGGCACATAACAACAACAACAACAACAATTACAGGTCAAAACATGCAGTTAAAACCCTTTTTGAAGTTTGTGTGCTTTGTCCTAATGATTTAGAAGAAATACGTAGGTTACTCCATTATCTGCTTATTTTAATAGGAAAAAAAGCAAGATATTGTAAATTTCTTAGCTTGTGGATAAAAGAAAATGTTTGTGCTTTCTTCGCTGGTTTATTTTGTAAGAGATTATTAATAATCATTAATTTAAAAATTCTCCTGAATTAAAGATCCCTGATAGTGCATTTTATATGTTTTTCCAGCCCAATGAGCAATATTTTAGGAATGAAGACTGTCACAAAAATATGAACATAAAAGGCAACAGAACTCCTTGTCCCATGCCACAAACTAATATTCCTTATATCAGTGTCTAGAATATTTTAAAAAATAAACAGATTGGTATTGTACACAATTTTTAGGATGTGGTTGGCAGGAATTTCAGCGAGTATTATTTTTGTTTTATAAATTTTCATGAAACATGAGCATCTGAAAGGACTTCTGATTCATCCTGATTATTTTTACAGTTTCAAGGAAATATGCTTTGTGATGACAGATGGCAGTCTTCTCTATCTTATCACCAGTGCTGTAATTTTCACCACACAGACACAGGGCAAGAGTCTTAAACAAGTCATAGATCTAAAAATCAATTCTTTCATCCAGTGCTCAAATTTCATTTTTATTACCACAGTCTTGCTGCAGACCTTAAAAATAATCATAGGTTTATTTGAAGTTGCGGACCAGGAATATCTAACTTGGAAAAAAACCCCAAGCCCTTGTTAAATATATTATAACATGAACCAAGAATTTATCTATGCTACATAGTTTCCCCTTCCCCTTTGTCATGATTTTCCTTCCTGATGAAGGAAAAACAATTTAGACTTGAAGTTGAAAGTTCAGCCAAGCATATATTCTTAGCTTCATAAAACAACTTTCAAAGTAATTGTCTGCTTTATTTTACATTTTTCTACCAGGATGGATATTCAAATCAGAGTTTTGTTTAATAACTATATTCATCACTACTTTTATCATCTTACTGAATACACTGAGGAAAAGTAAGAAGCAAGCTCTTTTAGGCTGGCAGTTTCCTGTCAAAGGTACAACTTTGACTGAAGGATTTAAGGTTGTGCAACAAATTTGTTGCTGGCTTCTATTCCCAGAATTTTGTAATTAGGTTTAGATTGGTTTGTGCAAGATTTTTCAAGTATGTTTTTGGAGAAAATTGGCATCCATCCTACATGTGTGTCAATAAGAATACATTTCCCTATCTAGGCTTATTCTTTTTAACACAAAACTTATTTTTCCATATTTGGTTGCCCCGGGGTAAGAAGCTGAACTATAGTTTGAAGGCATACAGTCCAAATCCATAATTAGTTCCATGGGAGAAGGATAAGCAACATGTTCCAATCTGATTTACTGCCTCTAAAATCCTGCCCCCAGAGAGTCAGCTGTAAGTCAGTTTCCACTTGACTGCACAGAACAACAACAAAATGCAAGGGATGAGGAGCAAATCATTTCAGAGGCTGAGCTTTACGAAGAGTGTGGTATCAAGACTGGAGGAAGATTCATCAACAAATAATATTATGCAAATGACACAATCTTATAAAAATGAGGAGGCCTTGAAATACTTGTTGTAGAAGATCAAGGACTATTATTTTCAGTATGGATTGCATCTCATCATTCAGAAGATAAAAATCCTCACCCCTGGACCAATAGACAACTTCATGATAGATGGAGAAAGAACTGAAATTGTCAATGATTTAATCTTGCTTAGAACCATAATCAACACTCTTGGCACTAACAGTCAAGAAATCAAAAGATATATTGTGTTGAGTAAATTTGCTGTTAAGGATTTCTCTAAAGTGTTAAAGAGAAAGATGATAGTTTAAAGACTAAGGTGCATCTGATTCAAGCTACAGTCCTTTCAGTTACTTCCTATACATCTAAAAGTTAAACAATGACTGATTAAGGATGACAGAAGAAGAATCAATGACATTGAGTTGTGGTGTTGGAAAAGAGTACTGAATATTCCATGGGCTACCAAAAGAAGAAACAGATCTTAGAAAAAATGCAGCCGTGGTCATCCTTGGTCTCACATATCTTGGCCATGTTGTTAGGTGAGGTCAGTCCTTGGAAAAGGAAATCATACTTAGAAAGGTGGAGGGTCAGTGAAAGAGAGGAAGACCCTCAACAAGTGACTATATGAATTGGTCCCAGTATATAAGCGGTGATGAGGATGGCACATGATAGAACAGAGTTCAGATTTATTGTTTATTTATAGGGTAGTTATGAGTTGTTAGTCAACTTGATAGCACCTAACAACAACAACAACAACAATTTGCAAGGGAGCCTTTGTGATGCTGTGGACTGTTAACCTTAAGGTCAGTGTTCTGAACCAACCAACTACTCACTCCATGGGAACAAGATAAGGTAATTTATTTTTGTAAACAAATGCAGACTTGTAAACCGTAAAGGCAGTTCTATTCTGTCCTATATGGTCAGTAAAAGTCAGAATCAAATCAGAGGACTTTTTTTTTCTTCTAATACATGAAGTTCATAGTCTATAGAAAAACTGTAAACTGACCTGGAGAAAAGTTTTAAGAAAATTTCATTGACTTATTTGATTGAACTTTTATTACTATTCTTATACAAGACATCTATCTCTCTGTTAAAAAATTATAAAACATTCTCATAATTGTCTTTAAAAATAAGTACAATTGGTTGTCCAATGTCCATCAAAAATGATAATTATTTTTAGGAGTTGCATTTAGAGGAGATGCCAAGGTTTAGGCTCAGTTGCATCACCACAATAATAAAATTCATTTAAAATAAGCATCTGTATATAGTGCAAAAGGAGTAGTCACATTGCTGCTTCCTACCCACCACCTGTCAGTTTGTCATATTGTGAGGGTTGGCAGGTTGCTATGATGCTGGAAGCTATGCATTCCAGGATGGAAGGTACTTCAAATCCAGCATGATTACCATGGTAGGCTGATTTCTGCAGAGTTTCTAGCTTAAGAGATTAGGAAGCAAGGACTGACAATTTACGCCCAAAAATTCACCAATGAAAACTCTATGACTTAGAGAAAAATATTGTCTGAGACAGTGTTAGAAGATGAAACCCCAAGGTTGCGAGACACTCAAAATACACAATGTTTACAACAATGAACTTGAGCATTTCAATGGTCCTACAGATGGTAGAGGACGTGGCAATGTATATGCTTTGCTACAAAGTCACCACAGGCCAGAACCTATTGGACGATAACTTACAGCATCAACCTGTAGCGGTAGATAAAGGAAGTTGAAATGTGAATAAGCAAAACCAGAATAAAACAAAAAAATATTTAGCAGATATTTAACCTATTTAACACTGATTCTCTGAAACGTATGTCTTCTGCACCCTTTCAAATAGCTTTGCTGAAGTTGACTAACTCACACTAAAAATTCTTCCTCAGTGAGTATATGCCAACTTCTGTATCTATTGAGAAGCTCTGGCGGCATAGGCCTAAGGGAATTGTGCTGTCAACCCAAACGTGCTGTCTCTCTAGCATTTCAAATCCACCAGTGGCTCCATGGGAGAAATATGGACAGTCTCCTGATTTACAGGAGATTTACAGTGTACGAAAATACGATGGAGGATCAGCTGTGTGTGTGTTCCCACTAGAGAACACACTTCCAACTTCACAGTTGAGCTTCTGTATCTATTGTGACTCAGTGGATCTGAGGACAAGGTGAAAGGAAGTCCAATTGCGAGTAAGGCTTAAATTCCTTTTGGGGGTTGGGGGTGGGGTTTGGGGAGGTGCGGGGGGGATTGTGTACCAATGAGGGAGTTTTTCTTTTGCTTTTCAAGGAGAGGAGCAAACGGGGGTGGGGTGGGTGGGAAGGGGATGTGCAAGGAGAAGGGCGCAACAATGAATGTTGTTTGTTGCTGTTGTTGTTATGTGCCCTCGAGTCGCCTGCGATTCATAGCGACCCTATGTACAACAGCCCTAAACTCCGCTCTGTCCTGTGCCAATTGCACTGTCTCTGACACTCCCATCCCAATTATCCCAGTCACTGAATCAATCCACCTCATAGAGGGCCTTCCTCTCCAGCGCTGTCCCTCCACCCTCCCAAGCATGATGTCCCTCTCTAAGGACCGGTCTCTCCTCACAACATGTCCAAAGTATGTTAGACGGAGCCTCAGAATCATTGCCTCCAAGGAGCCATCTGGTTTAACCCTTTCCAGGACAAATCTGTTTGTTTTCCTAGAGTCCATGGTATTCTCAATACTCTTCTCCAGCACCACAGCTCAAAGGCATCAATTCTCCTTCTATCCTCCTTGGTCATTGTCCAACTCTCTGATGCATAACAGGTGATTGCGAAGACCATGGCCTGTAACAGACACACCTTAGTCTCCAAAGAGACACCATTGCTCTTCAGCACTTTGGAGAGGTCCCTAACAGCAGACTTCCCCATTGCAATGCGCCTTTTAATTTCCTGGCTGCTGGCGCCAAGACTCTTGACTATGGAGCCAAGCAAACTAAAGCTGTGTACAATCTCAATCTCTTCACCATCCATCCTGATGCTGCCAATTGGTCCAGTGGTGAGAATCTTTGTCTTCTTGACATTGAGCCTCAATCCATATTGTAGGCTGCAGTCCTTGACACTCTGCAGCAGGCGCTTTTTTTTTTTTTTAAATTCCAATCCTTCAACAATGAATGAATGGAATTTAAAAAAAACAACTAAAAAAACAAAAAACAAAAATTCCTTGCCTGAGCACCACAAAGTCCTTCCTCCCTTGCTAACAAAAAGATGACTCTTAGAATAGCATCTTAAGGTCTTAGGAAGAGGGTCTCCTGTACAACAGAAAGCCTGGGATCATATGTTCAGGACATGCATTATACATTGATAAACACTTTTTTTCTGACTTCCTTCCTTTAAATTTTACATCTTTGCTCTTATTTTCTGTAGCAAGATATTGCAGGTTTTAAATTATTGTTTAATATTATAGATTAATTTTGAATTAAATGAATTAATTTTATTAAGAAGTATCTTTTTTGGTTAAATGCTTTGCACCAAATATTTCTTTTAATTCTCAATACTGTGCTATAGGCCATTATTATTTACCTGATTTTATAATTTAGAATACTTTTAGAAGCCTGAGAAGAAAGTCTCATCCAACTCTTATCCAAAAAACTAAAAAGAGATCTTTTATGTAATTGTTTCCCTTTGCAGGTGATTTATGTTTTACTTAATTCAGGAAAACCAGTTGGTGTTATTTCTAGTATTCTACCGGCCCATCAATTGCTCTCTCCCCTCAGGCAGGGAACCTGCTGTCCCTGAGTCAGATGGAGCTGGCTTTCTTGTTTCCTCAAAGAACTGTGTAACTTTTGCAGCCACAAGAAACTCTTTTAGAGAATTATCCTACTCGAATAAAATCAATGGTGATCAGCTCAAAGTTTCACTGTTTCCCTCCAAGCCGCAACAGGAGGCTTTAGGCGATCCTACTATAGTGAAATGTCTGTTCCTTTGGTTTATAAACAGTTACCAGGGACGTTTAGAAGTTACCAATTTGACATGCTGAGGAATCAGCTAACAGGCCAATATACTTCCTTGAAGTTAGAAAGATTTTTATTCTCTGACTTTAATGTTTAGCTCAATTTCTATTTTTCAGCAATTTTACTATTAAGGATTAAAAAAAAATTCTTCTTCAGTTATTGTTCTTAGATTTTTATCCTGATATAGTTAATTCGTTTTGGAAAAGTCTTGACTATTATTCGTTCTTCTAGAATCTTATTGCCATCTAGTTGACTCATAGTGGACCCGCCAGTGGATTCCTGGAGGCTGTAAATCACACAGGAGAGGATAGTACATCTTTCTCCTTTAGAGCAGCTGAGTTCAAAACAACAGAGAAGCACCTCGTACAGCTTCGAAGTGTGTCAACCATCCTACAGAAATTTAGACTATACCACCAGAGCTCCTGTCTATAATAGGAGCTATGATTATATTGTCACGTTATATTTCACCATATTGTCTCATCTTTCTTTAGTATTTTCCTTTGTCTGTCTCTGTGTTGCTTTATGGACGTGTTACACTGTGGACAGAACTATGCTCCAACTTCACAAGTCTCTAATCAGTTTTGTTTAATTTGCTATTCAATCTATTATTTAAATTTTTTCTTCTATTTCCCTAAATGCTTGTTAATTTTTTTTACAACTTTCATGTCTTTTCCCAAGTTTTCCATCCTAGTTGATGTTTTAGCACAGTGGACATGGTTATACATGGTACTTCTAATATCTATGTCAGAAAATTCCAATCTTTAGAGCTGTGGGCCAACTTCAATTACTTGTTTTTTCTACTGATTCTACACAAACTCAACTACTTTCTGTGCCTGATTATTTCTTAAGAATTGTATCCATGTTTTACTTGTGCAATAAATGTCCGCTTTCCAGAAACCAGTTCTGACTAAATATTTTCCCCTTGAGCTTATGTACAATTTTATAGCTTCCAGAATATTTTTTATACCCATATTTCTCATGTTAGTCTTACCACCAGGCTGTGGGATAGAGGGTGTAGAGGTGGTGGTTGTTGTAGTTGTTAGGTGTCAGTGAGTCGATTATGACTCAACAACAACTCTATGAACAACAGAGCTGAATCTTGACCTATCCTGCACCATCCTCATGACCCCTGACAGGCTCAAGCTCATTCTTGCACACACTGTGTCAATCATCTTGTTGAGGGTTTTCCTCTTTTCGGCTGACCCTGTACCTTTACCAGCATGAAGTCTTTTTTTCCAAAGATTGGGCCTTCTGGATAACATGGCCAAAGTATGTGAGATGAAGTTTTATCATCTTTGCGTCTAGTATCACTTCTTTTTAGACAGAGCTTTTTGTTGTTTGAACGTCCACGGGATATTTAATACTCTTCAATACAATTCAAAGGCAACAATACTTCTTCAGTCTTCCATATTCGTTGCCCAGCTTTCAGATGCATAGGAAGCAAGTGAAAAGACCATGGCTTGGATAGAGGGCTCCTTGTTGTTGTTTTTGTTGTTAAGTGCGGTCGAGTCGTAGGCGACTAATAGCGACCTTAAGAATGAAAGTCCTCAACACTTGCATGATTTTCATCCTTTTTTCAGGTTCATAGGGTTTTCAGAGGCATGCTATTACGGAAGTGGATGCCACTCCTGCCTCCAAGCTTGTTTTAATCAGGGAGCGCCACCAAACACTGTCCATCATGGGTAACTATTATCATATTTGACACATCAGTGTCACAGTGTTCAGCTTCACAGCAACCATAAGTAACCTCTGTACAGCAAGTGGACAGACCAGGGTTATACGACCTAGAAGAATGTTTGACCAAAACCAATTAAAAACAGGCCCAAGGGCTGCATCAAGCTGACATTGAGGTTTACAAGACACTCACCCTCATCCTGCAGGTGTGGCCAGACATTTCAGTATTTTACCATTCTGGCATGCCCTAATGCTGGTGAACTCTGGGCCAGAGACCCCCAACTTACCTTGGTTTGAAAATTAACATAGCTGCTTTGGAAAGGTCTTTGAAAGCAGATTTGCCTATGGTAGGGGGGGTTAGTATTGCATTTCATCGAGTTGGAACCACCCTGCAACTGAGCTCCAGTGGTTTTTCAGAGGCAGCAAATTGCACAGGAGGAGAATGCCCATCTTTCTTCTGTGCAGCAGCTGCTGGATTCAAATCATGTCCTTTTGGAGTTGGAGTTCGGCTTCTTAGCACTAGGCCACCAGTCAGCCTCATTTAATAGTGGAAATGTGAGGCCTGGAATACTTGAGTGCTTATTGATAATATTAGGAGGACAATTCTAAACTTGTGATTCCTGAGCTCAGTACTCAATTGCTCAGTGGTTCAATTACTTCACTGCTGCTGAAATTTATCGCCAAAACCTGTGACTTGGGAGGACCTGATCATGAGCAGAGGGATCTTGCGTCCTTTGAGGTGGTTTGTGAAACCTGCTGACTCTGGACACTTTTCTCTTTTTCTTTCTTCGCCTCCCCATCCTTATTTATTGTTCAACTTTCAGATGCATAGAAAGTAATTGAAAAGACAGGTACATCTGAGGGTTTTTAAACTGACATCACTGCTATTCAGCACCTTGGAGGGGTCCTTGTCAACAGAATTTCCCATTGCAATACTTTTTTTGATTTTTTTTAAAATGAAGAACCTGGATCCATTATTGCACATTTCCTCCTTCCCCAACCCCAGCCCATTTTCACTTTTTTTTCTTTGAAAAAAAGTTCTTTCATTGTCCCTCCCCTCCACATGACCACTTTACTGTGCAACTCTTATTCTGGACTCTTGTTATGCCAACAATACCTAATCATATATTCCTTTTATACAGTTCTCTTCCTCGTCTGTTTCAATGCCGTGAACATTATTTATCCCCTCTTTTCTTAATTTCTCTCCAACCCCATGTCAGTACTGTTCTATAACAGTAGCATTATGCAGTGTTTGTCTTTTTGTGACTGAGATATTTCACTCAGCATAATGTCATCCATAGTTCACGAGTTCTTTGTTTTTCAGTGCTGCATAATAATCCATTGTGTGAATATACCACAGCTTCTCTATGCATTCATTTGTTGATGGGCACTTGGGTTGTTTTTGGTATTTGTATTTGGTATTGTTTCTTTGGTATTGTGAACAAAGCAGCATTAAACATGAGTGTGCATATATCTGCTTGGGTGTCAGTTATGGTGTCTTTAGGGTATATTTCCAGTAGTGGAATTGTTGGGTCAAATGATATTTCTATTTGCAACTTTTTGAGAAAATGCCATACTGACTTCCATAGTGGTTGCACCATTTTGCACTCCCACCAACAGTGTATAAGGGTTCCAGTTTCTCCACATCCTTGCCAACATTTGTTGTTTGCTGCTCTGTTAAATTTTGCTATTCTGACTGGGGTGAGATGATATCTCATGGTTGTTTTGCACTTTTCTCTTTGTCTTAATTAAACATTGTATTGTCTTAAACCTGCAGGAGGGCCAGCTATGGGTTGCTTCAGACCCAATAGTATACAACAACAACAACAACAACAAAAATAGTATACAACAACAACAATAACATGTTAAAAATATATAAACTACAATAAAAGTTCCTAAAGAATTGTTTCTAAATATTCATCTTTCATAAGATTTGCTTTTAATCTTTTAAAAAATAAACAATTCAGTGATGTAAATGATGTTCATTATGTTGTGCAACTACCACCACTATTTCCAGACATTCTTCATCACCTCAATAAGAAACTCAGTATCTCTTTAGCAATAACTCCTTGCTCCTGCCCACAACCAGCCCAGGTAACCACTAATAAACTTGATACTATGCATTTATCCATTCAAGAAATTGCATGTTAGCAGAATTATATAATAATTGCCCTTTTGTATCTGATCTACCTCACTCTGCAGAATATTTTCAAGGTTTATTCATGTTGTAGTACATATCGAAATTTCATTTTCCTTTATGGCTCAATACTGTTCCATTGTTTGCATATACTGCATTGTATTTATCCATTCATCTGTTTGTGGACATGGGCTGTTCCTATATTTTGGCGATTGTACATAATGCTGCAATGGTGACTGGTGGACACATATCCACTTACCTTTTCAATGCATCAAATGCATCTGGATCTTTATCAGAAGTTTTTACTAGAGAGCAGCATGAGGGAGAGTAAGTTATTGTCCTATTAGACAGGCTCATAATTATTAGAGTCTTTTTCTTTTTATTAGCCACTTTAGACACTCCAGTTAAAATGACATGATGATGGATAGGTGTCCTAAGTCCTATTATGGACTCTCTTTGAAATGCTACCTATTCCTACACTCAAAACTACACTGTACCTTCTTCCCCTCCACCCTTGTCCTTTATGCTTTTGAATGGTTATAATTTTGCTCAGTTAAGTCCTACATAGTCATTGATCAGAGTATTGGCCAGAATTCTGTCCCGGTGGCCCTGGGGTTGGTGCGCAGCTGGACTCCTGACAGGGAGGGGGACAATTGGCTTTCTGGAGGGTGTCTCCTTACCACTGAGGAGAGGCCGGTTGTGCTGGTAGGTGGTTGGCAGCTGGCCAATATCTTCAGTCCTGTGACTCATCACTCGGGACAGGTGGCCTGTGTGGTGCAGGCTCCCCACAATAATGCTGTGGAGGTAAATGGGCTCAATGAAGTGACAGAGGAGGGCGCCCTGGAGACCCAGAACATTCCACCTGAAAGAAAGGAAAGGGGAGGGTCAAAAACTAATTTAGAGAAAGTGAAAAGCAACCCTCTCAAGTCCATCCAGGGCACGTCTTCTTACCTTGGCTTGTTTTGCAAAGTGCGGATGGCATTCCCTCCCCTCGCGCTCCGTGATTGCTGTGATGCCACATTTCCCATGGCGCTGATGGAAAGGTCTCGCCTGGGAGCGCTGCAGACACAGTGGACTGAGCACAACAGGCCTTGGCCTTGTGGCGACTAATGATTCCGAGTTCCTCTAACTGCTGTTGGATTGAGTTCTGAGAATCGTCCTGCATTTTAATAAACTGGACTTCTTTTTCTGGGAAACGGAGTTGTGAGGTTGTGTGGAAACTCTCTATTCTTTCCGCTACTTAAAATCAAATGTATTTATTTATTTATTTCTAATAGGACATCTTGTTACCGAAGTCAATCTGACTTTCCCCCTTAGATTAGCTGGAAAATATCAGAAATTGAGTTTATTTTACTTTAGGACAAAATATTCTCTCCCACTCCTTTGTCCTCAGCAGTCAGAACGACCTAGTGTATTGAGATTAAATGACATTAATCAATGACCTTATTTCCAGTCTGAGGAGGATTTTGATTTTCGACACATCAGAGATGAATTTCAAGGCCATTTTCTCAGAAATAAGCATAGCTCTGGGTGAATGCTTTTGCCTCTCTAAGAAAGGTGTCAGCAGCACTTTGGAGATTTCGTCCCACACATTTGGGTGGTAAAAAGTTATACATATCTGTTATTTAATGCAACATTTTGTGATGTCCCCTCTAAGTAATGTGTTTTGAATCCAACTCCCATTAGTACAAAGTATTATGTAGCTAATTTCTTACATCATTGTTCTTTTCATTAATTAACATTTCTCCACTACTCAGGCAATTATTGTGGTGTCTCCATGCTGTACACCTCTTCTCATGATTAATAAGGAGTCATTATATTTCCCTTTCCTGAAGCAGTCAATTAACACAGAATTCTTTCCATTAATTACTGAATGTTTAAAACCAGCTTGCTCTACCTGGAGAGCAATCTGCTCTGAGAACCTGTGACACCAATTGCTTTAAAAAGTTCTCTTTAAATTTTATTCCAAAAACACAAGCAATTTAGCTGGCAATATTAATTTGCCTCAGAAGCATCGCGGTGAATGAGAAACATCTTTTAATCTCATGCAAGAAAAGGCAGCCATCTGGCTGGCGAGGTTTGCGGAGAGCCACTCTCCTGCTCTCCCCCGGTAAATGCAGGTCATTAAAGTAATGTGTTCATCTACATAAAACTCAAATGGAATATAAAAGGTAATATTTATATACAAACAATTTAGTCCCACAATTTAAACAGTCATTGGTTTTATGAAACATTTACTTTAGTTGATCAGATTTGCATAACTTCATTGTTAAAAAAAAGTACATTGGTCATTTCTAGAAGTCAGATCATTTCTCCCAGAAAGGAATGAAATGGCTGTCCTACATGGATATAATTTTTCCAAGAATTAATACCAGAAAGTTTTCAAGGGAGATATTTCTTCAACAACAAAAGTGTTTTTTACTGCATTTCTGCCTTGTGGAGTGCCTACAAGGTGTCAGGCAGGTCGTTTTGCATTAGTTATTGTTTTTTGCCTTCAAGTTGCTTCCAACCTCACGTTTGTTGAGTGCAAGTGTGCACCAGAGTTTTCCAGACTGATCTTTTGGAAGCAGATAATCATGCCTTTCTTTTTGAGATGTCTCGGGTGGGTTTGAACTGTCATCCTTTTGATGAGCAGTGAAGCAGTTGCGTCTTTACGTCACCCAGGGTCTTATTTCTGTCTAGAACTCTATTTTCCCCACTACATACCAATTTGACATGCGGGCCCATGGCCTTTGGTTCTCTGTGTGTATGTGTGTTATTTTTCTTCTCATGGATGTGTTACAGAATTTCTAAAAAAAAAAAAAGTGGAGGAAAGGAGGTTTTAGGTTTGTTTGCTTCTGAGCTTTCCCCAGAAAAGGGAAACAATTTTGGTATTTTTTGAGCACTGATTGAGGGATTTGACTATTCTTCTTAAAGCTGACACTAGAATATTTTGGCATTACTAAGGACAGATGAAAAAGTGGAGAGACATTCAAAAGTCATCTCCATATAATCTAGGAAGTTATGCGAGAAAAAAGAAGAGGTGACAGTAACAGAAGTGACAAAAGTGTAACTCTATTTCATGATAAAAGTTCTTGGTACTAATTTTTAGTGTATTTTTATTCCTAAGTCAAGTACAGACTTTCTTAAATATTCTTTTGCATTAATGAGAGCAGTTTTGTTTGCAAAACAGCAGTAGTGGCAAATGGCTACAGTCGATTTGCATGCTACAATTACGAGTTAGTTTTTCAGGTAAGAATACTAGGTGTGAGACAATTTAAAAAGCTTTTATAATTTATCAGACTTCTAGTGAAGTTTTAAATTTCTTGTCAATCAAAAGGATATGTATAAAAATGGATATTCCCTCCATCTACAAATGTTTTATAAGCCAAATCTTGCACAATAGAATTAGCATTCACAGACAATGTCTTTGCACATTAGGCTATCAAAGCACTGGCTTTGAATAAAACTTCTGGAACATATTTGAATGCTTCTGACTCTATAAGGTCACCAGGAGTCAGAACCAACTTGATGGAAATGGGTTTTACTTTTCATTTTGTTTTCATTCTACAGGATTGTCTAAAGACAAATAACTGCTATATCTGCTTCCCTCTTAATAACCTTTACAATAAGGAGAAAATCAACCTTCTCTTTGCCTGGTTATAGGAGTTTAAACTTATTCAGCTAGCAGGATCAATAAAACCAAATGTCTTCCTGAATATAAACTGGAGAATTTTCAGTGTTCAGAACTGAATGGAAAAATACCTCTCATTTTGTTCAAACAGATGATATTACTGCAATGTTGACAGAAAAAAAGCCCCCATCCCCTGTCTAGTTTTCAATATAGATAATCCCTAAATAAATATATTTTTGTCTGTTTGTCAATCACTGAAACCCCACAGATAAGTGTTGAAAAGATCTTGGAAAAAAACGACTGCTTTTCTTTAACCAAGAGATGCAATCATGTTCACTTCAAATCTTGGCCTCCAAGTAACAATGAGAACAATGACAAGATTCCTCGCAGGATAGGCTCTAGTTTAGTCTGGCACTACAGGTGTGAGCCGTAGCCACAAGACAGAGAGAAAGAACATCTACCATTGCATTGTTTTGGACAGTTTGTGTTATTTTCTGTTGGTTTCACCATCTTGATGTGACCCTGAGAGGAATTTTAACTCTCCAAAATTGTAGCGAAGGCTGCAGGACGGTTGTCAAGTAGCATAAAAAACACATGCTTAGTTCACTTTCTTCTTCATGTGGAATCTCTGGCTACTGTCAACTTATTTGTTCCTTCCTAGAATCTCAGTTTATTCTTAACATTAAATACAGCACCCGATACATTGTAGGCACTCAGTGAAAGCTACTAGATGGCAAAAACCCCACACATTTTACCCAATTTATTATTACCCAACTGGTAATAATAAATGAATGTTAAATTTTATTCACTAAGCTGTCCTCTGTGATATATATGCGTGTATACACATGTACATATATGCATGTGCACATAGGCACACATATACATGTGCACACACATATAAGCACACACATGCATGTATGAATGGATGAGTACATATATGTGTACACATGTAGGTGTATTTGTTATTGTTGTTATGTGCTGTCGAGTCATCTGCGACTCACAGCGACCCTATGTACAATAGCCCTAAACCCTGCTCTATCCTGTGCCAATCTCACTGTCTCCGACACTACTCCCATTACCCCAGTCACTGAGTCAATCTGTCTCATCCAGGGTCTTCTTCTCCTGTGCTGTCCCCCACCCTCCCAAGAATGATGTTCCTCTTCCTAAAGTATGACAGACAAAGCTTCATAATCCTTGCCTCCAAGGTGCAGTCTGGTTTAACCCTCTCTAGGAAGAACCTGTTTGTTTTCTTAACAGTCTATGGCATATTCAATACTCTTCTCAAATAGCACAGCTCAAAGGCATCAATTCTCCTTCTATTGTCCCTAGTCATTGTCCAGCTCTCTGATGTATTATGTGTCTATTATATATACATTTATATATATGTTGTTGTTATGTGCTGTTGAGTTGCCTGCCACTCATAGTGACCCTATGTTCAAAAGCTCTGAAGCCTGCCCTGCCCTGAGCCAGTCTCACTGACTCCGACACTCCTACCCCCCTTGTCCCAGCCACTGTATCACTCCATCTCATCTGAGGTCTTTCTCTCTTCCACTCTTCTGAGCATGATGTCCTTCTCCATGGACTGGTCTCTCCTGGCCATGTGCATAAATAAACATTGTTGTTAGGAGCTGTCAAGTTGGAATTGACTCAGAGCTGACACTTCAGCAGGTTTTAGAAGCTGTAAATCACACAGGAATTGATTGTCTATCCTTCTTCGGCAGAGCAGCTTTTGGGTTGGCCCTGTAACTCCTTACCACTAAGTCACCAGAGCTCTCTCTCTATATGTAACTTTCCCTCAGAGGAAATATATATAGAGAGAGATATATAGAGGAAGGCTCATCAACAGTCATGCTATGCAGATAACACAACTTTGCTTGCAGAAAGTGAAGAGGCATTGAAATATGTGCTAACAAAGGCCAAAGACTATAGCTTTCAAAATGGATTACATCTCAACATCAAGAAAACAAAAATCTTCACCACTGGGCCAGGAGGCAATATCATACCACTTAGAGAAACTATTTAAATTGTCCACGATCAGCACCTGTGGTAATAGCAGTCAAGATGTGAAAGGATGTGTGTTGCACTGGGAACCTCTGCTGTCACGAACCTCTTTAAATGCCAAAAACCAAAGGTGTCAGTTGAAAGACTCAGGTATACCAGATCCAAGCAATATTTTTAATTGCTTCCTATGCATGTGAAAGTTGGACAATGAATAAGGATGACAGGAGAATAACTGATGACTTAGAATTGTGGTGCTGGAGAAGAATAAGGAATATCTCATCAACTGCCAAGAGAACAAACAAGCCTATATTGGAGGAAGTGCAACCAGGTTGCTCTATAGAGGCAAGGATGGTGAAACTTTGTCTCGTAGACTTTGGACATGTTGTCAGGAAAGGTTGTTGTTAGATGTCACCAGGTTGAGTACAATAGGAAAGGCTAGTCCTTGGAAAAACATATCATGCCGGGAAAGGTAGAGGGCCAGAGAAAAAGGGGAAGAAGAATGGCACATCAACACAGAGACTTTAACAACAGGCTTGAGTATAACTGGGGTTATGAGAATAGCGCATGATAGGACAAGGTTCAGCTCTGTTGTTCATAGGATCACTATGAGTCCTGGTAGACTCAATGGTACCCAACAACATCTCTCTTGATGTCTCTAGGAAAGTTAGTATTTTTGTTTTTTTAAATATTTGGAACTTGGTGAAAGCAATACCTCTTTTGTGGTTATCTGTTATTGTTTTTGGGTGACTAAGTTTAAATCCTTGATATTCATCAATGGTTGTGGAGAACTGCTCTTAAGGAAAACTTGCTTTTGGCATTAAGAGTTACTGGTGGGGCTTTATAAGAAGTCCTGGTGGTGCAGTGTGTTATGTGTTGGGCTGTTAATGACATTTTAGAGGTTTACAATCTCTAGATGCTCCCAGGGGGGATGGAGAACAGTCCATTTACAGCCTTGGAAACCTGACGGAGAGTTGTCATGATCACAATAGACTCAAAAGCAATGGGTTTTGTTTTTTATTTTAAAATTTTTAAATTACACTAGTCTATTTACAAAACTCGAATACATTGTTTCCCCAGAACAGATTCTTCCAATTTCTCTCACACCCCATTAAATTGTACAACTCCAGGGGCAGGTTTTGGGTTTTTTTTAGGAGTGTGTGGCTACATGACCTCACCTCCGAGGCTTTACCTCAGCATACCAATTGATTTGTTTCAACAGACGGACACTGCCCTGGATGTGCTCACTAAGTTGTGCCAGGAAATCTGGAGGACAGCCACCTGGCCAACTGACTGGAAGAGATCAATCAGTATTTGTTCCCATTCCAAAGAAAGATGACCCAACAGAGTGTGGAAATTGTTGAACAATATCATTGATATCACATGCAAGCAAGATTCTGATGAAAATGATCCAAAAACAATTGGAACAATATGTCAACAGAGAACTGCCAGATGTGCAGGCTGGCAGAGAACTGCCAGATGTGCAGGCTAGGTTTAGAAGAGGTCATGGTACTAGGGATATTATAGCTAATGTTAGATGGATCTTGGCAGAAATTGTCTATGCGAAGGCGTTTGACTGTGTGGGTCACAACAAGCTGTAGCTGACTCTGAGAAGAATGGGAATCCCAGAACATTTGATGGTGCTAATACGAAACCTCTACTTGGACCAAGAGGCAGTCATCAGAACAGAGCAAGGAGACACTACATGGTTCAAAATCAAGAAAGGGGTCTGTCAGGGATGTATTTTGTTTCCATACCTTTTCAATCTGTATGCAGAACAGACCATCCAAGACACTGGGCTATACAAGGAGGAATGTGGCATCAGAATTGGTGGAAGAATCATCAACAACCTGCATTATGTGGATGATACAACCTTGCTTGCTAAAACTGAGGAGGACCTGAAGCGCTTGCTGCAGAAGGTCATATCTTCAATATGGATTGAAGCTCAACATCAAGAAAACAAAGATTCTCACCACTGGGCCAATTGGCAGCATCAGTATGGATGGTGAAGAGACTGAAATAGTTAACAGTTTTAATTTACTTGGTTCCACAGTCAACACTATTGGTAACAGCATGCAGGAAATCAGGAGACAAATTGTATTGGGAAAGTCAGCTGTGAGGGACCTCTTAAGAGTACTGAAGAGCAACAATATCAGGCTGGAGACTAAGGTGCTCCTGATCCAAGCAATACTCTTCACAATTATGTGTTATGCATTGGAGAGTTGGACAGTGAATAGGGTTGACAGAAAGAGAATTGATGCCTTTGAGCTGTGGTGCTTGAGAAGAGTGTTGAATATACCATGGACTGCTAGGAGAACAAACAGGTTTGTCCTGGAGAGGGTGAAGCCTGAATGTTCCCTGGAGTCAAGGATTCTGAAGCTTCGTCTGATATATTTTGGGCATGTTGCAAGGAGGGACTGGTCCTTGGAGAGGGACATCATGTTTGGGAGAGTGGGGGGACAGCACAGGAGAGGAAAACCCTCGATGAGATGGATCGATTCTGTGAGTGGAGTGGTGGGAATGAGTGTGTTTGAGACGGTGGGGTTGACACAGGATAGAATGGTGTTTAGGGCTCTTGTACACAGGGTCGCTATGAGTTGCAAGTGACTCGATGGCACATAACAACAACAACAACAACATTCTGAGAGTGGGAAGAGTGGCTTCACAGGTATGTGATGATTCTTAGACTTGATTTCCTCTTGGAACTTAAAATCAGTTTTAAAGCAGGGACCCTGAATTTTATTTTGTCCTGGAGACTGTTAGTTTTATAGCTGGCCCTCTGCATGTGTGTCTGGTTTACACATTTATTCTCCCTGGCCATGTTTCTATTTCACATCCTACCAAGCAAACAAACCGCCTGTTGTCATACAGTTGATTTCAACTCATGGTGACACTGTGCGTGTTGGACTAGAGCTGGGTTATCTTTACCTTTTGGAAGCAGATTGTCAGGTCTTTCTTATGAGGCACTTCTGGGTGAGTTCCAACAGCAAGCTTTTAGTTAGCAACAGAGAACCCAAAGTATCTGCATCCCTCATTCTGGGTGTCTGAAGTCCCTCTCTGGGAGAACCATAGTTGGGCTGAGAGTGCAGGAGAAGGAGAAAAACGGGGTGGGGAGAGGACTGACGACTGGCACATGTTAAGTGTAAGTTTGAGTGTGGTTCAGTACAAGGTCTAGCTAATTCCTCAACACCACAGTTTGGTGGAAGAGAGAAAGGAGGCCTGGAGCTACAGAGAACTGACTGAAGAATCAGAGGACAGCATAAACAATTGGAGAAGGTTATACCTTTGCTGCCTGTATTCTTACCTTGCACTTTGGTGAGACTTTTCCATTATACCTTTACAATAATTCCCCTTCTCTGTTGAAAGTATCTCAGCTTGGTTTCTCAGATCCATAGCCCAAACTTCAGGCAGGGTATAGGCTATCTGACTATGAACACACATAACCCCAAATTCCAGGTGTCAAGCAATCTGGGAACCAGCTTGTTGTTTTTAGGTGCTGTTGAGTTGAGTACAACTCATAGCAAGCCCTTGACGAACAGATATGAAGCCTGTCCTATCCTGTGCCATCCTCACCATCTCTGTTATACTTGAGCCCATTGTTGAAGTCTCTGTGTCAGTCCAACTCTATGGGGGTGGGGGGGGAATCTTCCTCTCTTTCACTGACACTCCATCCTTCCAAACATGACATCCTTTTCTAAGGAATAGCCATTCCTAGCAAAATGTCCAAAATATGTGAGAGGAAACACTGTTCTTTCTTTCAGCAGTCCATGTGATATTAGTGCTCTTCTCCAATACCACAGCTCAAAGGCATCAATTCTTTTACTGTTATCCTTAGTCATCGTCCAGTTCTCAGATGCATAGCAAGTAATTGAAAAGACCGTGGCCTGAATCAGACGTACCTTAGTCTTCAAACTGACATTATTACTCCTCAGTGTTTTGGAGAGGTCCCTGGAAGCAGACTTGCCTAAAGCAATACATCTTAATTCCTGACAGTTGGCACTGGGCAATGCTAGGGCACAGATTTTACCATGTGTGTATCCTATGTAAGTTCACAACTGGGACTGTTTTGCTGGACTACAAGCTCTATTCTCTCTTCTTAGAAAACATAGCACTTATATAATTCATCACACTTAATTTGATGTTCGTGTTGTTCTGTGGAGGTGTCTAAGATATACCTAATCTATTCTTATATTTTCTTTTAACATTAATTTTAAATCCTGTTCATCTAGTGAGTAACAGTTTCTCTTTTGCAGAAATATCACTTTTCAGTCCTTTGCTGTATGTACATGGTCTGCACAATGTCCTCAGAGGGTGGATTGGTGGTGATACCTTTAAATGAAAATAATTGTGCTGCTCTGCCCACTTCACATTGTGCAGGAAATGAAAAGATAACAAATACACTATTAATTTGTGATTACTTTTCTATCTGATTTTGGACTTTATTGCTTACCACTTTCCTGAAAAAAAAACTTGTATAAAATTTCACTTGAAAGTAAAAGAACCACACAATCTCGGAGAATGAGTAAAGAGTCTAGTAAAGTATGCTGTGAAAATCCTGGCGAGGGTGTTATGAAAAGCAGCTGTTTTAAAATGATCTATATTTTGAGTTCTTGAGGCTTCCAACCCAAAGTCAGGTAGTTAGAATCCACCAGTTGCTTTAAGGGAGAAAAGTGGATAATCTCCTCTCCTGTGATTTACAGTCTCTGAAAACCTCTTGCAGGTCAACTATCTATTGGTTCTGAACCAATGGCAATGAGCTGGTGTGAGTGGACTAATCTATTAAAAAGCTTAGTTGCTAACTAAAATACTGGTGGTTTGAATCTACCCAGAGGCACCTGAGACAAAAGGCTGGATGATGAACTTTTGAAAAATCAGCCTTTGAAAACCCTACGGAGTATAATTCTACACTGGTGCACCTGGGGTCACCAAGAGTCAGAAACGCCTCATTATCAACTGGCTACTGGTTACATGTGGAGATTAGAAAAGTAAAGCACACTTCAATTTAGTTTCAATAGAACTGTTAACATTTTAAAAGTAAGTGAACTGTCAATATACCAAATAGAAAGCGTGTCAGACTTTCCCCCCAGGTGGGCTGGGTGGTAGAGAGGATAGAGAAACTCACACTGAGAGAATTTTGAAGCAGCCAATCTCCATAATCAGAAAAAGCAGCTTGCTCTTCACATTCTGACATCGACGTTTAGAAATCAGACAGTGTCTTATTCTCCCGAGAGCACTATAATTTTTTTACAGTTCATTTTTATGGAGAAAGTTTTAATCTGCTCATTTAAGGACACATTGTGATCAATAATCAAGCTCAGGTACTTAAAATTAGAAACCATATCTAAAGGAACATTAGTTCCAGAAGATTTAGATTTTTATATGCCACTCAACTTTTGATTCTTTGAGACAAAAGGGGGGAAAATACCATTTTATCTCTCCCCAGTTTTTAAGTAGACTGAAGAGTTGGCCCTATTTATGGAGCATGGAATCTCATACTCTCACAGACAGACAGACAGACAGACAGACATCTAAGGGACTATGGCACATGACAAAGCACACTTGCTATAGTCAGCTCCTTGTCCACTGAGGGGCAGGGATTTAGTCAGTCTTGAAGTATTTAGCTGAGGAGAAAATGGACTAACCTTTAGTGTGCCGCATTTGTTATTAGGTGCCATTTAGCTTTAATGTTTGGTTTTGAAAGTCAATTTTCATTGACATGGTGAAATAACCCACTTCTGCAGCTTTATTTAGTCTCACTGGGATAGGAATTGAAAAGTTAATTTTACTATGGTTTGATCTGTTTCCATAATTTTTCAAAGACCAAATGTGTTAGGTAGCGAGTAATTTGCTTATCCTAGTTATTAGTTCCCTGAGGCCCTGTATTTAATTACCACAGACTTGGTGGGTTAAGCAGGAGAAATGTATTCTCTCACAGTTGTGGCCAGATCTGAAGTAACGGTGTGGGAAGGATCACACTCCCTTAGAGGCTCTAGGGGAAAGCTGGTGCCATGCCTCTTCTCCAGCTTCTGGTGGCTGCTGGCAGTGCTTGGTGTTCCTTGGTTTGAGGCCAGGGATGAATTACTCAATAAGCAAGACAAATATGTGTTCAGGGTTTCCACAAAACAGGATTCCTATTTGTCCAAAGCAAAGAGCCGTAGATGCCAAGCAGATAGGACACAATGAAAAGTGAGTGCTGCTATGGAAGGGAATGGGCTGGGCACTGAATAAGATGGATATAATTTTATGAAGTTTGTATATGATAAGCAGTTATAGTTTCCTTTTTATTTCAGACTAGTTGCATATAACCTCTCCTTCAGGTTTCTTTTTCATCAGCTCCATAAGAATATGGCAAAGGCACTGTAATCACATAAATTGTGATATATCTGGTCCTGCGCAAAGTTAACAAAGCTAATTTTAGAATGAATGCACCATTGGGTTAGCGTTGTGTTCTTCCGATTGTTCTTGCCTCTATTGGATATCAGAGGCAATCCAATAGACTGTAAAGACACAGCATGAAAGGGCAAAAGGTGAATGTGCAAGTTTTTACACAATATTTCAAGGTGACAACTACTCAGGAGGTCTACAAAGGACCCACCAACAAATATTGCACAAGAAAAGAATGAAATGATTTCTGACGGCCTCTAAGTACTATTTCTTTTCACCAACTTAGACCTACCTACTAAATTTCAAATATAAATTTTTGTGTTAACATCCAAATTTGAACGAATATAAATGATATTTGGGTTTTAAATTTTATTTTTGTCAATTATCCAAGTTTGTTTGCTATTGGAAGAACCAAATTTTCTAAAGTGACATAATTTTATAATCAAGTAGAATGAAAGGCCACAACTTAGAAAAGTGAAAACATGAAAGCTTAGAGAAGATAAAAGTCGATGGTTGGTGGATCTCTCAAGAAAACTCTGAAGTTAGCTTTCTTTTTAAAATGTAATAAAGAAAAAGATTTATTCTATTAAATATTCAAGTTTAATAGGTAAAACTGATTGCACTAGTACTGGTTTTTCCTAGAGTTTAGAAGAGACATCCTTCTAGGACAGTTAGAGGAGCAGAGCAAGAAAGGAAGATCCTTAACAAGACAGATTGATGCAGCTCCCACCACAATGGGCTTGAGCACGGCGGGGATCCTGAGGATGGCACAGGACAGTGCAATGTGCAGATATGCTTTCAAACGGTTGTTCTGAGTTGCAGTAATCTTGGTGATATTAAAAAACAACACTACTGCTAGTGCTGAAATTACTAATAGCCATATGAGTGGAGCAGACTTTTCCCCCTAAACTTCACACATTGCTTGCTGTAGTAAAAAAAAAAATAACAAATTAACTATAGTTTATAAAGGGCAACTATTTTAAAATTTGAAATTGATGCATGTGCAAATCCAATAAATAATAGAACTTGTTGTTGTTGTTAAGTGCTGTCGAGTCATAGGCGACCCTATGAACAAAAGACCTGAACACTTGTATAATTCTGATCCTTTCTCCAGGTACATAGGGTTTCTGGAAGCAAGCTATTTTGGAAGTGGATGCTATTCCTGCGTCTAAGCTTGTTTTAATCGGGGAGCTCCACCAAACACTGTCCACCATGGGTGACCAATATTGCATTTGGCACATCAGGGTCACAGTGCTCAGCATCACAGCAACCACGAGTTACCTCTGTACAGCAAATGGACAGACCAGTACTACACCACCTAGAAAAATGTTTGACCAAAAACAATGAAACGAGGGCCCTACAGCATTTAAAAATTCCAGCACACACACAGGCTGGTGGACTGATAGCCAGAGACCTCCAGCTCATCTGGCAAGTCTCATCTGCTGACACCCACTTGGGATGAAAAGAAAGTCTTAGGAGCCCTGAGCGTTCCATACATGTCCCTCCTCAAGATGTGAGAGGCCATCATAACTTCCAGCATAAAACCAACTCACAACAACAGTGTATAAAGGGCAACTATTAGAATCTGAAATTGATGCATGTGCAAATTCAATAAGTACTAGAACTATAAACCCACTTTTTGAAATAATTTTTCTTCCAATGATATAAACTGATTGAAAGAGGCCCATGTTTGTCAACATCACAGTGATCCATTTGAAAATTCATGTCACATTTTTGGATGGTAATCCAAAAGGGTCTGACATTAGAATATATTTCTGGGTGCAGAGACAATAGTGAAAATTATAAGGCAAAAAGTATTAAATATATCATGGATTTCCAAAAAAGAAACAAATCTTAGAGTAACTACAGCCTTCGGGTGCTCCTTAGAGACTAGGATGGTGAGACTTGCAGTCATGGTCATCTTGTCAGGAGAAGCCAGTCTTGAAAGGATCTTTTATGTTTGGAAAAGTGGAGTGTTGAAGAAGGAGAGGAGTATTTTAAATGAGATATATCACCAACAAAATGGATTGACACAGTGACAGCAACAATGGACTTAAATACAGTGGAGAGTTTTTGAATGGTACAGGATCAAGCAGGGTTTCCATTTGATGTGCCACTCTGAGTCAGTATTGGCTTGATGCCATCTAGCAACATGCATGAATCTTGTGATTGGAGCAACTCAAATATAAGTTGTTAATAATGAAAACAGTTCAATTCACAGAGGTTGCATGTTGTCATATTGAAACTAACGTCATACTTTTGGAAACACAAATTAAAGAAGTATTGGAAATGTTTTACAATGTGGTGTTGCTTTGATTACAACGAATGCCATACGTAGATTATTATTATTTTAAGGAAGAAATGAAGCAGTTAAGTCCATATAAAATGGAAAGTTTCTGAGTATACCTGACCTTGTTGCTCAGGTAGATCCATTTTTAGTAGGTCACATCTCAAAACATGGTAACACAAGGAAAGGCAACTTATTCTATAGCTAAATTGCAAAGAATTAATAAATTTGTTGAGAACCTAGTGGCAAGATGCTTCACTGCAATCCCAAAGCATGTGGGTTTGAATCCAATAGTATCAAGGGCAACCTCCTCCTTTGCCATTTACTCCTCTGAAAATCCTCTAGAGGGTCGGCTTTGAGTTACTTCAGACTCAATGGCACACAACAGTAAATGATTAAGTTTGATCAACTATTTTAAGTGAAAGAAATATACCTTGATATTTCCATCTGTACATTTCACTTGTTATTTTTCCTATAGATAAGCTTAGTAATGTTTTATGAGATACTTGTAACCAACAGATGAAAAAAAATTGTGAAGTGATTTATCACATTTACTAGCTTAAAACACATTTGTGCAGAACTTGTGAATTGATTTAAATGAAATTGACTTGCAAAGTTGGTCTAAATTCAGAGGCCAGTCTTATGACAATGTGGTCAATATTACAAGGCATTATAAAAGCACGCAAGAGAAAATGTCATGTATTGCATATTTATTTCATTTTGTAGGCTGTAATAGAGTAGAATGTTGTCTGGAAGCAGTTTAATTTTCTTTTTCCTACTGTTGAGTTATTCTGCACATCTTTTTGCTGTCTGTACGCACCAGTCTGGGGTTGATATGGCACATTTAGGCAATGGTAAAATACTAATGTGTCTTTCAAATACATATTGGAAAGTAAATGTTGTAGCAATAAGGCAAGTTTGGAATTGAACATTCAGATTCTAGGTGCTTTAGGAAATATTGCTGAAGACAAGTCGCCAAAAGAGCAGTAGAAAGTATTGCCAACAAAATGCAAACACTAGAATGTGTATTAATATGGGTTTTGTGGAATAATACATTGCAGCATTTTCATGGGACAAGTCAAACATTTTAAGATTCAGAAGTAAATGTAAAGGTAAACATAGATCTCTACAAATCATTAATAGGGTATTTACAATATTTGAGGGAATGGCTTGAGAAAGTTGGGAACACAACAAAAAGAGAAAATAGACACTGCCAAATATTGATCATTAAGCAGTTCACCATTACAGAAGCATTAGAAAGAAACAAGGATGTAGTGGAAGTGTTTCAGAAGTATCGCTGAGTGCCATGAAAAAAATTTCACATAACCATACACTAACTACATCATCGCTGACAATAACTAGCATCCTGCATGAAAAGAAGGGTGGGAAGCACTGTATTCTAAGTAGATTTATTTTAAAACAATGTGGACATATTGGATGGAGACTCATAAAGGCATTAAAGAAATCAGTGCAGACTTTAAATAGAAGGCTTTATGGACAAGAGTTACAATGTCATTATTATTAAGTTTACAGATCCAATGAAAGATAAATTATACTGGTGAAGGCATTTCTGATTTTGTAATGGAAAATAAAATATGATACATATTTCCAAATTTTTAATTACTTTACACCTATTCCTTATTTTAATGATCACAAATTTCACAACTACATGTTCTTTTTCATCCCAAAAGAGACTTATAAACTCTCAGTGTACAATAATGATCTAAGAAAAACTTGATTCATTCTCTTTATTATGTATGGAAGTAGGTATTGTTTGGCTACTTAATTGGGAAGGAAAAGCTGAGGAAATTGTGAATGCAAAGAATAGAAAGAAATACTTTTAATCATGGCATGTTAGAGATGAGAAAAATCTATTAAAAATACCATGATTCGTTGTAATATCTGTTTTCTGATCATTATATGTTATTTTACTACATCTTTTCCTTTGCTAATTTTTATGAAAACATTTATTATGAAACAAATATCAGAATTAACATATGAATTTTAAAAGTGTACTTGGTCAAAGTAAATTTTCCATTACAGGTTATCAACAGATTTTTGATTGTTGAAACTGATAAACTAACTGACTCATTTTCTTTGTCATAGAATGTGTGGAGTATTATTTTTTGCAGAAAATGTGGTATATAGTAAAAAGTCTTAGCACTGAATTCACTAACAATTTCATAATCTATTTGATCTCATTCTACTAAAGATGTATTTAAGTTTGCTTGTGACCATGTATTTCTGCTTCCGTGCAAAACCAATTAGTTCAAAGGGAATTGATTCTCCTCATCTGGAACATTTACACTAGCTTTTATCTTCAGAAGGGTATTTTGCTCTAGAATTTTAACTAACATTGCTTTTATACTGAAAGCATAGAATGTGAAAAAAATATATATATGCATGTGTGTATGTTTAGACACACACACTGTTGTTGCTATGTACCATTGAATCACTTGTAATGCACAGTGAACCTGTGTACTACAGCCCTGAACACTGTTCTATCTTGAGCCATCTTTATTGTCTGACACACTTACACCCATTACCCCAGTAAATGAGTCAATGCATCTCATCTAGGATCTTCCTCTCTTGGGCTGTTCCTCTACCCTTCCAAGCATAATATCTTTCTCCAAGGTCTGTCCCTCCTTGAAACACGCCCAAAGTATGTCAGAAGAAGCTACAGAATCCTTGCTTCCAAGGAGCATCCTGGTTTCATCCTCTCCAGGTTGAACTTGTTTGTTCTCTTAGCAGTCCATGGTGTACTCAATAGTCTTCTCCAGCACCATACTCAAAGATATCAATTCTTCTTCTATCATCCTTAGTCATTGTCCGGCTGTCCGATGCAATTGCATCGAAAGTAATTGCAAACACCATGGGATGGATCAGGCACACCTTTGTCTTCAGACTGACACTGTTGCTCTTCAGAACTCTGGAGAGGCCCCTGAGAGAAGATTTTCCCAATGCAATTCATCTTTTGATTTCCTGGTTGCTGGTACCAAGAGTGTTGATTGTGGAGCCAAGCAAGTTGAAGCTGTTTAAAAAAATCTCAATCTCTTCACTATCTATAATGATGCTGCCAAAAGGTTCAGTGGTGAAAATCTTTGTTTTCTTGATGTTGAGATCCATACTGAAGGCTGCAGTCCTTGATCTTCTGCAGCAAGCACTTCAGGTCCTCCTCACTTCCAGCAAGCAGGGTGGTTGTATCATCTGCATAATGCAGTTGTTGATGAGTCTTCCTCCAATCCTGATGCCACATTCCTCCTGATAGAGCCCAGCCTCCTGAATGATCAGTTCTACATATAGATTGAAAAAGTATTGAGATAGGACACGTCCTTTGTGTACATCCTTCCCGATTTTGAATCACACAGTGTTTCCTTGTGCTGTTCTGATGACTGCCTCCTTGTCCAAGTATAGGTTTCACATAAGCATAATCATGTATTCTAGGATTCCCATTCTTCTCAGAGTTAGCCACAGTTTGTTGTGATCCACACATTGAATAGACAGATATTTTCCACTTTCTAAAAGACTGTCACTGTCTAAGAATTTTCCTAGTAATTCTATTGATTCTGTTCTAATCACATTTGGCTTTATGTGACTTTTTATGGTAGATTTCATTTGTTGTTTCTATTAGCTGCTCTTCAGTCTGTTCAGTCAGGTCCTGATTCATGTGCCCATTCAGAACAGGAACAAAATGTTACTAGATCTATGATTGATTATTGATCAGTCTGTTGTGATCCACAGAGGTTTTTCTTGGCTTATTTTCAAAAGTAGATTACCAGGTATTTCTTCCTGGTCTGTCCATGTAGGAGTCGCACTGAAACCTGAGCAGAGTCACAGCAACACAGAAACTTCAGCTGGCAGATGGGTGGTGGCTGCACAAAGGTTCCTTTGTTAAGAACAGAATCTAAGTCTTCACTACAGAGTGCTTTGTATTTCAAAATGCTTATCTAATTATTAAGTCCATGAGCATTTGTTATTGTTGTTGTTAGGTGCTGTTAAGTCAAGTACAACTCATAGTGACCCTGTCCTATCATGTACCATTGTCATCGTCTCTGACACACTTGGGCCCACTGATGCAGTCATTGTGTCAATCTATCTTCTGGGGCGGGGCAGATCTTCTCTTTTGCTGACCTTCCACTTTCCAAGCCTGACATTCCTTTCCAAAGAATAGCTTCTTCTAAAAACATGCCCAAAGTATATGAGATAAAACTTAACCATCTTTGCCTCCAAGAAGCACTCTGGGCTACACTTTTTCTTTTGGCAGTTCTTGGTGTATTCAATACTCCTCTTCTCCAATACCACAACTTAAATGCACCAATTCTTCTTCTGTTATGCTTACTCATTGTTCAATTCTTAGTTCTGTATTAAGTGATGGAAAAGATCATAGTATAATTCAAGTGCACCTTAGTCTTCAAATAGACATCATTGCTCTTCATGAGCATTTACTACGTACTGATTATGTTCATGCACTATCACAACTGTGAGGAAAGGGACTATAAGCAGTATAAGACGATTTTGCCTGTTGTTGTTTTGTACCATGCATTCTATTTTGACTCAGGGACCTTACCTTGTAGGATAGTGTAGAACCTTCCCATGGAACTTAAAAGGTTTTAATCTCAACAGAAACGGAATGTCTAATTTTTTTCCCCATGAGCAGCTGTTGAGTTCAAACTGTCAGTCTTTGCCACTATTAGTAGTGTATAACCTATTAGGGGACACCAGATAAAAGAAGCCAAATTTTAAAAGAAATTGAAAAATAGAAGATTTTAATTAGTAAAATATGATCCTGAACCTTTTTTTGAGGGATGGACAAAGACTACACGATGTATAATGAAGGCTATTACCACTCATACTCAAGCAGGGTGGTCAGACTCTGGATAATGCAGAAGGGAAGGAAGTCACAGCTTTTGAACAACCTAGCACCATTTAGGTTTTAGGCTGGAGTTCAGGTGGCCTAATGGCAACAAGTTGTACTGTCTGAAGTCATGATGTTCAAATCCACCAGCTGCTCCACAGGGGAAGGATGGGCAATTAGCTCTCATGCATTTACTTCCTCAGAGAAACCACTGGGAAGTCAGCTATGGGTCGTTTCTGACTCCATTGTATGCAACAACAACAGAGTCATTTGTGTACAGCTGAAGAACAGATTCTGGAGAGTGGCTGCACTAAGACAATATTTCAAATGGCAATGAGGAACGAGGAAATAGCTTCATGATTTTACTGAATGCTAACAAAAATGACTATGGATAGAGCAAGGAGCTATTAGAATCTCCCATTTCAGCATGCAAATGGACTTATTATTTAATACAGAGAGAAATTAATCGATGAAATGATTCCTAGAGAAATGTTGGAGTCCCTGGTGTAACCAGTTAACCCTGCTCATCTGCTAACTGAAAATAGGCAAGTAGGAAGAAAAGGCCTGGAAATCCAACCGACAATAAATTAGCCATTGAAAAACGTTTTGGAACAGTTTTACTTTGACATAGATGGGTTGATCATGGGTCAGAACAGACTTAATGGACACTAGGTTCTATTATTCTAAGTGGGAGCTCTGGTAGCCTAATGGTAAAGAGTTGTGCTGCCATCCCAAAGGCATGTAGTTTGAATCCACCAGCTGCTCTTGGGGAAAAAGATAGGCAATCTCCTCCTGTATGATTTGCTGCCTCTGAAAACCCTTTGGAGGGTCAGCTATGAGTATGTTCTGACTCATAGTACGTAACAATAGTAACATAACGGTATTGACTACAAGAATGTTAAGGTCACATGGGTGGAAAAATAACACTGTGATATTTCTCATTAAAAGAATGGACACTCTTCTTTCCAAGAAAGCTCTTATCCCTTGATAAAGGATTAGAGAAAATCAATAATGAGCCCTATCAGTTAAGTCATGACCATTTTTCCTTAGCACACACTCTCTCTACACATAATTCTCCTACAAAGTTAACAGTTTTACAATAAGAGTATTTGAGAAAATCTGAAGCCAATGTAAAAGAGGATGGAGAAAAAAAGGAGAGAAAAGTATTATTGGGAACATTAAGTGATATGTAAGGAAATATGAAAAATTATCCTATTGATGGAACCCTAGGAAGTTTTCTACACAATGTTTTATGGCTCATTTTAAACCACTGTAAAAATTTCAGGCTTTCTGTAACATATTTTGCTGTAAGCCTATCTTTCTACTGACATTGCAAAATGACATCAATTGTTATTCATGGAATTCTGCGCTCAGCAGAATGCCTGTTGTGGTTTAATTTATATTATTACTTAGGTATTATTGATCTTAAAAGGGAATACCTGCACATTGCTTTTGATCAATTGGTGGGAAATAATGTAGCTGTGTTATTTGTTTAGATCTCTTGCTATAACTGTCTCTAGCTAATTTTTCATTGGCATTAAAGGGAATTTACAAAGAGCATTACAAATTCATCTACTAGATGCACTCTCTCTACTTCAATTAAAGATACAATTTTATTCATTTCTTTTCATTTTAGCATATATACAAGTCATATGAAATTGTTGAGGAAATAATTCAGTTTAATATTTCCGTTTCACAGCTACCCACACCAAACAGTATCTATTAACAGAGAACTTTCTAAATTACTAAATATAATTTACTAATTACTAGATGTAAATTACTTTGGGCTCCAAAGAGCATTTGGAAAGCATTCTTATTCCCTTGGGAAAAAATTAGATGATAAGAACTGTTTATAGACACGTTCCTAAAACATAGAAATAACTTCTTTCTTTCCTTGGCAATGGAGGACAAAAAATTAGGGAGTGATAGAAAACATTTTTTTTTAAATTTCTATATGATTATCTTTATGGGACAATGAAAAGCAAAATGGTCTTTAAATTTTGTTTTCAGATTGTGCTCTGTGAGGCTGCATTTATTAATATTACTAATATTTTACATAATTACCATTCTCACAAAAGAATATGCTTCAATTATTTGTTCAGTAAATAAGTATTTACTGACTGTTAACTATATGTACAATATTTTGTACCACATAAAAGGCCTAAAGGAGTGTACTCCTACAAGGTCTTGATAACATGTAATGTTTTACGAGTTAGAAATACTTTCTATTTCCCTTTTATATTCCTAAGGTGACTTGTAGGCCTTTTCTTTGTTATGTATAATAATGCTCATTAACTAATTGATAAATTATAATCATGACTAGATAACGATGCTGTTATTTGCCTTATTGACACTCTTATTGACCCTATGAAGAACAGCTCTGAATCCTGTCCTATCCTGTGCCATCCTCATCATCTCTGACATGTTTGAACTATTGCTATAGTCACTGTGTCAATCCATTTTAGTGAGGGTCTTCTTCTCTTTCACTGAACCTTCACATTTCTAAGCATGATGTTCCTTTCCAAGGAATAGCCGCTTCTTTATAGAATGATTAATATATGCCAGAACATTGTAAAATGAGACTGACATAGGGACTGGGGGGAGACTGAGAAAGATGGGATAAATTATGTATACTGCATTGAAACAGATGAGGGAGAGAACTGTTTAAAAGGGATATGCTGTTTTTGTTGTTGTTGTTGTTATGTGCCATTGAGTTTTAACTAGTATTATTATCTAGTTATAAACTTTTTAACATTTTTATTTTGCATTGATCTGCTTACAAAGTTCATATACATTGTGTTTCACACCATTCTTCATTCATATTTTGTTTCAAATGATCATTCCAACTCATCACGTTTTATTAAATGAATCACCACTGGACTATGGCCACCATTTCCTGTCTTTTCAGGTCCCTGATGGATTTTTCCCATTTCTTTTACCCTCTCCACCTACCAAATTGTGCAGCCCTGTGATTTTTGTCTCTGTTCACCCTCACCCATCTGCTCCCACCCCTTCCCCACTTGGAACTCTATGCATGTTTTACCAATTATCCTTCTAATTTTACAATAATGATCTTACACAGTATTTGTCCTTATGAGACTGAGCTAGTTCACTCAGCATGATGCTCTCCAGTCTCAAGTTATGTAATTTTTTAAAAATCATTGCTCCTGAGTGCTGCATAGTATTCCATGGTGTGAATGTACCATAATTTCTCAATCCATTCAGTTGTGGTTGAACACTTGGGCTGTTTCCATGTTCTTGTGATGGTGAATAATGCTGCTATCAACATAGGTGTACAAATTTCTGTTTGCGTCCCATTTCTAATTTCCTTGAGGAATATTCCTAATAGTGGAATAGATGAGTCATACAGTCTCTATGTTCAGCTTTTTGAGGAAATATCAATCTGCCTTCCAGAGTGGTTGTATCATTTTACAATCCCACTAACGGTGTATGAGAGTTGCCATCTCTCCACATCATCTCCAACATTTATTTCTTGCTGCCATGCTAAACTTTGCCACTACTACTGGGGTGAAAAAATATCTCATTATAGATTTGATTTGCATGTCTCTTATTGTTAATGATTTTGAGCATTTCTTCATGTGTCTGTTGGCCATTAAATGTCTTCCTCTGTGAAAAGTCTTTTCATATCTTTTGACTATTTTGTAATCACATCATCAGTCTTTTTCTTCTGGTGGTCCAGTAGTATTCTGTAAGCTTTTGTTATGAGATCTTTGTCTGAGATGATACCACCAAATTTTTTTTCTAGTTAGTAGATTTTCTTTTCACTCTATTGAAAAAGGTTTTTGATGCTCATAGGGATTTAATCTTAACACGTGCTTCCATTCATCAATTTTATCCTCTCTAGATTGTGCATTTCTGGCTATATTTGTCAGTCTCTTTATACCATAGACTAGGGCCTCTACACTTGGTCATATTTTGTCTCTTATGAACTCTATGGTTTTGGGCTTTACTCCGAAATTCACCTTGAGTTGATTTTTGTGTATGCTGTGAGGTGTGGAACCTGTTTCAGCATTCTGCAGGTAGCTGCCCAGTTTTGCCAGCACTATTTGTTGACGAGGTTGTTATTTCCCCATTTGACAGATTTTATTTCATTATTGAATATCAGTTGACCACGCTTGATGCAGAAGGTCAAGTACTTTAGTCTTCAATGTGGATTGAAGCTCAACATCAAGAAGACAAAGATTCTCACCACTGGGCCAACTGGAAGAGATTGAGGTTGTTAGAAATTACAGCTTGCTCATATCCACAATCAACACTCTAAACACCAGCAGTCAGGAAATCAAAAGACAAATTACATTAGGAAAGTCTGCTATCATGGACCTTCCTATTTTGCTGAGTGTTTTAGTCAGGAAAGGGAAGTGGATTTTGTCAAATTCCTTTTCTAGATCAATTGCTAGCATCATATGGCTCTTGTGATTTGCTTTGTTAATGTAGTGAACTATGCTGATTGTTTTTCTTATGTTGAACCATCCCCTTGCATGCCTGTTATGAATCCCACTTGGTCACTGATGTATTATTTATTTGATGTGCTGTTGGATTCTTTTGCCTAGGATTTTTGCATCTATATTCACAAGTGATATTGGTCTGTAGTTTTCTATTTTTGTAATGTCTTTGCCTGGTTTTGGTATTAGGGTTATGCTTGCTTCATAGAATGGCTCTGGAGTGTCCTTTTTCTATTTTTTAAAATAATGTAAGTAGAGTTGGTAATAAAACTTCTCCGAATATTTGGTGGAATTCAGTCATGAAGCCATTCAGGACTTCTTTTTTGTGATGGAGTCTTTTTATGACTTATGAAATTTCTTCTTTTGAGAAGAGTCTGTTCAAGGGCTCTACATTTGTCTGTGTCAGTCTGGGTGGGGCATGAGTTTCAAGTAATTTGCCCCTTTCCTCTTCCATAAGAGTAGAGCTTCTGATAAAATTTTGATATTATAGATTTCATTACCTTTAGATTTATTCTGATGTCACCTGAATTGAGTCATTCCTTAACTGAGCTATTTGTGCCTTCTCCTTCTTTACTTTTGGTAAGTTTGCCAATTGCTTGTCAGTTTTATTGACTCTTGGAAAACTAGCTTCTGGTCTTGTTGATGGTTTCAATTGTTTTCCATATCATTGATTTCCATTCTTGTTTTCGTAATTTGCTTTCTTCTTTCTAGAGGCTGTGGGGTTAGATTATTGTTCCTTTTCTATTTGATGGAAGTATTGAGTTAGATTACAAATTTTACTTCTTTTTTCATTTTTTATGTGTTTGCTTATTGGTATGAACTGCCCCCTGAGAATTACCTGTATTGCAGAGGTTTTGGTAGATTGTACTTTCATTATTACTTTTCCCCAAGGAACTTTTTCATTTAATTCTTTACTTCTAGCAGGATATTATCTAGCACACAGGTAGTTTTATCATCTTGTGGTTAATTTCTAGTTCTATGACTTCAATGCTTTAAATTTGCTGAGGTTTGCTTTGTGCCCTAATATGTGATCAATTTTGGAGAATATGCCATTAGCACTTGAGAAAGAAGTGTATTGAGTTTTAGTTAGGTGCAGTACTTGGAATACACCCACACAGTTGAGTTGGCTGAATGTACAGTTTAGATCTTCTGCATCTTTGTTAAGTTTCTTTTTTGAGTTGACCTGTCCTTTGGTGAGAGTGGTGTGTTAAAGTCTCTTGCCAATATTGTGTTGCTGTCTATTTCTTTCTTCAATTCTGTTAATAGTTGTTTTATGTATTTTGTGGTCTATCATTGGTGCATTGATGTTGACCAAGGTTATGTCTTCTTGATCTATTGTGCCTTTAATCATTATACAGTGCTATTCTTTATCTTTTATGATAGTTTTCATCAAGAAGTCTAATTTGCTTTTTAAAATTATTATTAATTTTAATGAACATTCATCCTGAAGTCTATTTTATCACATATTAGTATTGCCACTCCTGCTTTTTTGTGGATGCCATTTATTTGATATATATTTTTTCCTCCAGTCTTTAATTTTAACTCTATCTTTCTCTTAATGTCTTAGATGTATCTCTTGTAGCCACCATATTGATGAGCTTTGTTCTTTTATCCATTCTGCTACTCTTTTTCTCTTGATTGATGTGTTTAGTCCAGTCATATTATGTGTAATTATTGACAGGCCAGGTTTCATCATTGTCAACTTGCTGTTTCTTTTTTTATTGTTTCTGTTTACCTTTGTATATCCTCTTCTACTTACATTGTTGTTGTTGTTATGTGCCGTCGAGTCGCCTGCAACTCATAGCGACCCTATGTAAAGCAGCCCTAAACTCCGCTCTGTCCTGTGCCAATCGCACTGGCTCTGACACTCCCATCCCAATTATCCCAGTCACTGAATCAATCCACCTCATAGAGGGCCTTCCTCTCCTGCGCTGTCC
>NW_006399823.1:2475692-2477178 GCF_000299155.1 Elephantulus edwardii
CTAATGCGAAACTTATACTTGGACCAGGAGGCAGTCGTCAGAACAGAGCAAGGGAACACTGCATGGTTCAAAAACTACTTACATTATTTTAAAAAAATGGAAAAATAAGAAACACTCCTAGCGACATTCTATGAAGCAAGCATAACCCTAATACCAAACCCATTGTCTCTGTATGAAGCACTTCCCTTAAAAGTTCTTGTAGATTTGGTCTTGTTTTCTCAAATTCCTTCTTTTCTGCAAAGGAACTAATTTCTCCTTCATATTTGATGAAGAGGTTTGCTGGTACAGGATCCTAGGTTGCAATTGTATTCTTTCAACTTTCTGTATATGCCTTCCCATTGTTTTTTTGCTCACATTGTTTCTGATGAGAAATTAGAACTTACTCTAATTGTTTCTCCTTGTTAGGTGACTCTTTGTTTTTCCTGTACTGATTTTAGTTATCTGTCCTTATCTTCTATTTTGAAGAATTTGTCTATGATATTCCTTGATATTTTTTATTTTTATTCTAGTCTATTTGGTGTTTGCTGATGTTCTTGAATGTGGATTCCCCTGTTCTCTACAGTACCTAGGAAATTTTCTTTTAGTCCCATTGCCACAGTTTTCTCAGTGATTTCCTCGTCCCTCTCATATTCTGGAATTCCAGTGATGCCTATATGGTTCCTTTTCATGTCATTTAATATGATTCTAATACGTTCTTTCTGTCTCATCTCTGATTTTTCTTCTAGTATGTTTCCATTGAGGTTCTCATCTTTCAGTTAACTGACTCTTTGCTCTATGTCTTCTGCTCTACTTTTTGGTCACTCCAGTGTCTTAGACACTTCTGCCGTTTCAGTCTTAATATTCTGGATTACATTTTCATGCATTTCTACTGTTTTCAGTACTGTGTTGGCTATTCCCTTTCTATCTTGTGGTGATTTTTTAAGTTCTTCTATCTCTTTATTTATAATTTCAGTTTTTCATCTTTTGCTTTTTCTTCTATTGTTAGGCAAGTTCTTCCTCATTAGTCTATTTCTTCTGATTCACTATGTCTGGAGTATTTCCTTTCTTAATAGGTTCCACTTTCTTCAGTAGCTGCTCTAGTTATAATTTTTTTCCCACTTAACAAATATTGCAGACACCAGCGGCAGGAATTCTAAAATCCATTATTGCCTCATGTTATATAATAGTCTTTTTCTCACTCTGTAGCTCAAAAGGAATACTTATTTCAAAGGTAAATTTTAAGAGTAAAGGATATTAAGACTAAGAAATGATCAGTGAAAGTGAAGAATAAGTGACAAATTTTAGAGACATTAAAAAGATAGAATTTAGAGGAATAGTTTCTGTGTAAAATAACACAACTTTATGGGTAACAGTTTGCTACTTTCTTAAGAAGTTGGAAATAGCAATTACATTTGCTTCAGAAATATTATACAGGGTAGATGTTGTTGTTTGTTGTTATGTGCCATTGAGTCGCTTGCAACTCATAGCGACCCTATGTACAACAGCC
>NW_006399823.1:2477278-2588556 GCF_000299155.1 Elephantulus edwardii
CTCATAGAGGGCCTTCCTCTCCTGCACTGTCCCTCCACCCTCCCAAGCATGATGTCCTTCTCCAAGGACCGGTCTCTCCTCACTGGGTATATATTCTAAACAAAATTAGAGCTGTGACATAAACTGATAAATGGCAATTCATGTTCACTGAGCATTATTTATGACAGCAAAAACCCAACCTAAGTATCCATCAACAGCTCAGTGGATAAACAAACTATAGTATACATACACAATGGAATGTTATGCGATGTTAAAGAAGAATTAAGGCTAAGGAAAGGGTTATACACAGACGGACTTATTATTTATTGGTTACACACAGGTAGAATCATTCCTTGGTTAAAAAGAAGGTAGTGTGAGTTAAAAAAAATCAGTAACTAGATGTGGCACCAGGCATGTAATTGTTTATGTCAGATGGTTCCTGGATGAAAGCAGAGAATACCAGAAGAATGTATGTCTGTGTCTTACTTTCTGTGCAAAGGCCTTTGACTGTGTGGTGCACGCGCGCGCACACACACACACACACACACACACACACACACCTTATGGCTAACACTGAGATGAATGAGAATTCAAGAACGGTTAAGTTTGCTCATACAAAATCCATATCCAGACCAGGAAGCTGTTGTCTGAACAGAATAAGGGAACATTGTATGGTTTAAAATCAGGATGGGTCTGCATCACGGTCTCCATACATACCCAATTTGTATACAGGACAAATAATCTGTGAAGTTGGACTCCATGAAGAAGAATATGATGTCTGGATTGTAGGAAGATTCATCAACAGCCTGCATTATGCAAATGCAACAACCTTGTTTGCTGCAAGAAAGAAGAACCTAAAGCTCTTGTTTTAGAAGATCAAAGACTAGTCTTCACTATGTATTGCATTTCAACATCAAGAAAGCAAAGGTCCTTACCACTGGGCCAATGGGCAACATCATGGTAAATGGAGAAAGGATTTAAATTGTCAGTGATTGGACCTTACTTGGATCCAAAGTCAATACCCTTGTCAGGAGACTAAGAGATATATTGCTTTGGGTAAGTTCTCTGTCGGGGACTTCTAAAAAATATTGAAGAGCAATGATATCAGTTTGAAGACTAAGGTGCACCTGATTCAAACCAAGTCTTTTCTATTACTTGTTATGCATCTGAAAGCTGGAAAATAAACAAGGATGACAAAAGAAGAACTGATGTCTTTGAGTTGTGGTGTTGGAAAAGAGTTTTGAATATCCCAAGGACTGTCAAAAGAATGAACAGGTATGTCTTAGAAATGGTGCAGCTGGAATGTTTCTTGAAGGCAAGGATGGCAAAATTTCATCTCTCATACTTTGGACATGTGGCTAGGAGATGCTATTCCTTGCAAAGACATATCAGGATTGGAATGGTAGAGGGTTAATCAAAAGAGAGGAAGACCTCCAAAAAGATGTATTGACATGGAGATTGTAGCAATTAGCTCAAGTGTATCAGAGATAGTGAGGATGGCACAGGATAGGACAGGAGTTTGTTCATAGGGTTGCGATGAGTTGTACTGAGCTTGGTAGTACCTAACAAAAAGAACAGATAATAAACTCAAACTCATTCCTGTCTGGTCAGAACCAACACATAGCTGACCTGCCTATGGGTTTCAGAGATTATAAATTACACAGTAGGAGACAGTCCATCTTTCTCCCCTCAAGACCGGGTGGATTCACACTACTGGATAGATGTAGCCTTTGAGTTAGTAACGCAGCCCAAAGTTCCTACAGACTATATGATATGAGTTTCCAAACTAGATGATGGACAGATATTAAGTAGGGTGAAAGGGAAGTCAATATACAAGACAGTGTGGGCACAACATCACTGGAAAAAAGGGAAAATATAGAGAAAAAGACAAAAGACATCAAAGGTAAACCTTATTGCATGCATAATCCTTTATTATTAGTAATAACAAACATTAATTTCCAAGTAGATTTACAGGCAGATAGGCAAGATGAACAGATATGGAGAGGTGGAAGGTATTACACTCATAATCATATTTAAGTTTGTCAAGTGAGAATTCACTTGCATATTTGGACATGCTATATATACATCCTATGAATCTGGAGAGAGGATGAAAGGCACCCAAGCATCGAAGACTCTCCTTCATAGGGTCACTATGAGTCGCCTGCGACTTGACAGCACTTAACACCAACAACATGTATACATATTTATGCATATGGTAGAGTCAACTACTGACAAAGTTATGTAATAACACCTTCAATAGAACAAAATAATAACACCTTCAATATTATAAAAGATGCTGATGGAAGGAGTATCATTGAGGGAATCATAACCAAAGATCCTCAGAGCTATGTCTTGAGAATATAAAAGTCAATGTATTTATAGTCCATAAATACAGTAGGCAGAGCTATGGGGGCTGTTTTGGTGAATAGATGTTGTTGTTGTTGTTATGTGCCGTCGAGTCGTTTCCGACTCATAGCGACCCTATGCACAACAGCCCTAAACCCTGCTCTATCCTGCGCCAACTGCACCGCCTCTGACACAACCATCCCGATTACCCCAGTCACCGAATCAATCCATCTCATAGAGGGTCTTCCCCTCCTGCGTTGTCCCTCAACCCTCCCAAGCATGATGTCCCTCTCCAAGGACCCGTCCCTCCTGGCAACATGTCCAAAGTATGTCAGACGAAGCCCCAGAATCCTTGCCTCCAGGGAGTAGCTTGGTTTAATCCTCTCCAAGATAAATCTGTTTGTTTTCCTGGCAGTCCAGGGTACATTCAGTACCCTTCTCCAGCACCACAGCTCAAAAGCATCCACTCTCCTTCTGTCCTCCCTAGTCATTGTCCAACTCTCTGATGCATAACAAGCGATTGCAAATACCATGGCTTGTATCAGGTGCACCTTAGTCTCCAGAGAGACCCTGTTGCTCCTGAGTACTTTAGAGAGGTCCCTAACAGCAGACTTTCCCATCGCGATACGTTTTTTGATTTCCTGGCTGCTGGTGCCAAGAGTGTTGACTGTGGAACCGAGCAAACTGAAGCTGTGAACAATCTCAATCTCTTTGTCATCCATCCTGACGCTGCCAATTGGTCCAGTGGTGAGAATCTTTGTCTTCTTGACATTGAGCCTCAGTCCATACTGAAGGCTGCAGTCCTTGACCCTTCGCAGCAAGTGCATGAGGTCCTCCTCAGTTTCAGCAAGCAGGGTTGTGTCATCTGCAGAATGGAGATTGTTAATAGACCTTCCACCAATCCTGATGCCACAATTCTCCTCATAGAGCCCAGCCTCTCGGATAATCTGCTCTGCATACATGTTGAAAAGGTATGGAGACAGGATGCATCCCTGGCGTACACCCTTCCCAGTTTTGAACCATGCAGTGTTACCCTGCTCTGTTCTGACTACTGCCTCTTGGTCCAAGTATAGGTTTCGCATTAGCACAATTAAATGTTCTGGGATTCCTATTTTTCTCAGAGTCAGCCATAGTTTGTTATGATCCACACAATCAAATGCCTTTGCATAATCAATGAAACACAGATAGACATTCTTCTGGTATTCTCTGCTTTCAGCCAAGATCCATCTAACATCAGCAACAATATCCCTAGTACCACGACCCCTTCGAAACCCAGCCTGGACTTCCAGCAGTTCTCTGCTGATGTGCTGTTCTAATAATTTTTGGATGATCTTCAGCGGAATCTTGCTTGCATGTGAAATCAATGATACTGTTCTGTAGTTTCCACACTCAGCTGGATCACCTTTCTTTGGAATGGGAACAAATATAGATCTCTTCCAGTCAGTTGGCCAAGTGGTCGTTCTCCAGATTTCTTGGCACAACTTGGTGAGCACATCCAGGGCAACATCTGTTATCTGAAATACTTCAATTGGTATACCATCTATTCCTGGGGCCTTATTTTTTGCTATTTCCTTCAAAGCAGCTTGAGCTTCTTCCTTCATCACCATAGGCTCTTGATCATATGTTATTTCATTAAATTCTTCTGTATCTGCCAATTCCTTTCTATATAATGACTCAGTATATTCCTTCCATCTTCTTTTAATACTTCCTGGATCATTTAATATTCTGCCCAAAGCATCCTTGATTACAGCAACTCTAGGTTTGAATTTGTTCTTCAGTTCCTTGAGCTTAAGAAATGCTGAGCGAGTTCGGCCCTTTTGATTTTCTGACTCTAGCTCCTCGCAAATTTCATTGTAGTATTTTAATTTGTCATTCCAAGCAGCCTTTTGGAATCTTCTGTTCAGCTCTTTAGTATCTTGAATTCTTCCTTGTGCTTTGGGTTCTCTACGGGTCTTAAAACTTGTAAGTGGCCATCCAACATGCAACTATTGTTCTTTCCTTGTCCATAACAAGGAATAATGAAGAAAAGACAAGACACATAGAAACAACTAATCCAAAGTACCAATGCATCATACAAACTTTAGCTTTCACAACCCTGAGGCCACAGAACTAGATGGTGTCATTATCACAGCTGATCTTGCTAAAAGGGATCTTATTAGAGAGCCCCAGACCGAGAGGAAAAAATGGGAGGAAAAAAATATGGAGCAACACTTAAAAACCACACAAATGATCAGCTTACTGGTCTAATACAAACTGGTAGAACCCTGAGGCTGTGCCCCTTGGTAACCTTTTAAATCTAGAACTAAACTCATACCTATGATTCAACTCTCAGCTAAATAGGAGATACACCTAAAAGGTGAACAGGAATACTTCTTAGAACAATCACAAAAGACCAAAGGAGCAGTATTTAAACAGAGAGAAAGTTTGAAAAACTGGAGGAAGCAGCTGGAATGATAAATGAAAATGAGGATCACAGATAAGGAAGATTGCTATTACAAAGAAAGGGCTATAATTAAGGTTAAAAAAAATCTGTGTGAATAGTTGAATGTAAAACCAACAGCTCTGTAAAACTTTCACTCAAAGCACAATACTAAAAAGTCTAGATTGGAAGAAAGCATATAATTGTAGTTAAAGGCAGACGTTGGGTTTTAGAATTTATTTTTTAAAATGAGAAAGATGAAAGAGCCAGCTGTGGGGTACAGCTTGAGGTTTAAAGAATAATGAAACACTTGTTAGAAGACCTTTAGCTGTAGACTGGTGAGCTCTACCAAACTGGGAACAGGAAGGAAGGAGAAAAATGCAGGACATATGTTTGTGTATCTTTATGAGTATGAGGAAGAAGTTGAGGAACTTTTTTTATTAAGGACTCTCATTTTTTTTTTTGTAGAGTTGAGGGCTTGAGTAATTTATTACACAAGGGCAAAGGTGTTAACAAGTAGTAGCTTCTGGGATACTATGTATAAGAAAATGTGACTGCTTTCTCAAGTCTGAAAATGAATCTGAAGTGAGCTCTACTTGTCCTGTCAGATCTCCCACTTTGGCATCTCTCCCCTCACCACTTTCATTTGCCCTAGAAATAGTATTTTTGGGTTATAAATTACCTGTCTCTTAACTGATGCCTTTCCACTATTGTCTAAGGACGGATAATAGACTGCATAAACCAGTCACAAGTATTGGTTTTTTAATCGATGGCATGCACATTCGTTTAAGGTCTTATGATATTTACATGCCATGGTACATGGTCCACTAACAGTAATCAGTATTTTTTAAAAAGTACTGTAGCTTTTACAACACTGTGACCAACTGCAAGCTCCTGACATGAAGTCACTGAACACAAAGTTGGAAAGATATGCGCAGCACAGCAGCATTTTATAGTTTTCCCACTGCATAGATAGCAGACTAGGAGAGCATACATATAGCAAACAGTAATAAAATACATACGATATGGTGAGTTTGACTATGAGATGCTTTTATGATAATTTATCCAATTAAAATTATATATTTATTTATAATTATATTGCTCCTAGGAGGCAAGGATTCTGAAGCTCTGTTTGACATACTTTGGGCATGGTGCAAGGAGAGACCAATCCTTGGAGAAAGATGCCATGCCTGGGATGGTGGAGGGACAGCGCAAGAGAGGAAGACCCTGGATGAGAGGGATTGACTCAGTGACTGGGGTAATGGAGGTAGGTGTGTCAGAGACTAAGTTTGGCTCAAGATAGAGCAGAGTTCAGAGCTGTTGTACATAGGGTCACTATGAGTCGCAAACAACTTGATGGCACATTACAACAACAAATGTATAATGCATAATTATAGAAAATGTATATAATTATAATTTTAATACAATTTACTAAAATAGAAGGTAGTATAATTTTTATTTTCAAATGTAATTCTTTAGCAGTCTGATAATCTAGAGGTCGGTGGCTCATCCCATACAGTGATACCATGGAGGACAGGCCTATCTCCTTATGTTAAGGAAGCTCTAGAAGTGTAGATGACTGAAAGGCTGTCCTTTCTGGCAGTCTGGATCCATCAGTGACTCCTAAGATAAATATGGGCAATCTCCTCTCATTCAATTCATAGCTTTGGAGATGTAGGGTCAACTAGGAGTTGATTCTGACTCAATGGCAATGAGTTCTAGTTTTTGAGATTTGATATGTTAAAGATAGTCAAGAACATGCTATTCTGTAACACGATTGTCCTAAGTTGCTATTGACTGGATAGCAACCATCACTACCAATGATGTTTAACAATTAGCTTGAAAAATTCTGTCATCTGCTCTGAAAGATCAAGCTGGCTTTAGCAGGTTGTTGTGCCAGGTATTGTGTATTACAGCTTTTCTAGTGAGATGCGTTCCCCCCCTATTTTATAAGCTTGCAAGAAACGACTATGACTTCCTCACCTTTGTATCCATATATCCATATATTCCACTTAGAGCCTCAAAAGCTACAGCCATTTAGCTAATTCTGCTTGAATGTTTCACTTCTGTTTGTATACAAAGGGCCCTTTATTTAAACATTATTTAAGCCCTAGGTTTAATTTTTGTTTTTGTAAAGGATAGAAAACAGATGAACACATACATTATCAGATGGTCCCTCAGTGAAGCCTTTGTACAAATAATACATGATACAGATGCTTATGGCCTTGAATGATTAGCATAACATATGGTCCAGCTGAAAAATGACAACTGCGATTCCATTATAAAAGAGCTATGCCTTTGTTTTAACATCCTTATCTGATGTGCAGAGTTCTGATTGGTGGATGCATAAGTACTTCCATGCCTAAGGATGCAACATGATGCCAATGGCTTTTGCCTGATCCAGACAGAGCTGCTTCATAGTTATGTGGTGGCTTTATTTCCATCACCACTTTCATCATCCATGTCCTCTCCTCATCATTATCAACAAGTCTTATTTACCAAAAGCTGTCATGTGCATCTCACTGTGACAGACATCATGCAAATCAAGTGGCAAATGATCCCTTGAAGGTCACATCTTAGATGCAGGAGCAAACCATAAAAGGACAAAATGAATTCCTATCATTTCAGCGTAAAGAAGGAAATAGGGGTACTTGGTTGGAACCTGAGGACAAGGATCCTTACAGCCAGGGGAGGTGAGTGGAAAAAAGCAATTGGGTAGAACAGACGGTGAGAGAAGACTGTATAGGCTTCAGTATGGCAAAGATGGTGGCAATGGTACAGGATAGGGCAGGGCTCAGATCTATTGTTCTTAGTGTCCCTAAGAGCCATAGTTGATTTGATGCACCTGACAAGTTGGTTTAGGAAGTATGAGGAGATTTAGAGACGAGACGAGCATAATATGAAAGGAGGATGGAGGAAGGAAGAGAAGGAGAGAAGAGAGATAGATGGGAGAGAAGAAAGAAAATTAGAGAGATAGCAAGAGGAAGCAGGAAGGACAAAGAGGGTAACAGTCTTAAAAATTCTCATTGAGTAAGGAGAAATTGAGGATCAATTTAGGACATGTTTAGGGAGTAAACAATGCTAATTCAAAGAAGTGAAGATGCTTGAGATGCAAAAGAAACAAAGAGAGAATGAAAAACAGGTAAGACAGAGAGACAGAAAGGAAGAGCAGGGAGCAGAGAAACCAAATGAAAGGTACAGGAAGAGGCAGCTGGTTTTCCAAAGAGATTATATATGCTGACAGGAGGGAAGGAGAATTTTAAACTAGGATCTGCTGACCAGCTTCCTTTCAGAGCATCTGTACTTCCTGCTGGGCTTCTTCTCCTATACATACTGAATAGTCCCCTACAGATATGTGGGAGTCCTGACCCCCTGTGCTTGCCAATGTGACTTGTTTGAAATAGGAGTCTTTGAAGTTGTTCTCCCATTAGCACGGAATCATACCAGAGTAGAGTGGACTCTAATCTTGCGCAATTAGAATGTTTACAAAAGAAAAGGAGAGACAGGGAGGTAGAGGGAGGATACGATCTGACATTGCGGGTGCAAGCTGGAGCCACCAGGAGAGAGAGACAGAGAGAGAGGGAGAGGGAGAGAGAGGGAGAGGGAGAAGGAGAGGGAGAGGGAGAGCGAGGGGGGGGGAGAGAGAGAAAGAGACAGACAGACAGAGGGAGAGACAGAGACAGAGAGACAGAGAGAGAGAGAGAGACACACAGACAGACAGACAGACAGAGAATACACAGACTTGCCCTCAGAGCCTTGAGAAGGAATCAACATGGCTGACAGCCCAATTTGGACTTCCATTCTGCAGATCTGTGAGACAATACATTTCTGTTCTTATGAACCATCCAGTTTATGGTGTTTTATAAAACAGTCATAGGAAATCAATACTTCCTAGCACCACAGACCAGGCCTATCAAATCTGGGGCTACACTATGGGCTATATAAATGAGAAAGAGATTTAGAATTTTTGATTTGTACTTTATCAAGGCACTTGGACTATTTATAAATATTGAAATTCAGGGAGAAAATTGTTACCCTACTAGAATAATTCCCTTCCCCTTCTAAATTTTTACTCTTCTTTTGAATAGTGATCTAGAATCTCCCTTTTTCATTCCAGAAAACTATTTGACAATCCCTGGAGACAGAATGTTATGCAGACTTCATTTTTCCAAGTAGATTTTATTATAAGAGAGAAATCTGACTTTTGAACAGTTATATTACCATCGACAGACCTGCCACCTACAAATACAATGCAGGTTTTGTAGCCCAGGCTTAATTTACTGTCTATTGATGTTTGAGATACCTGAGACAACACAATTTCAATTCTGTGGTGTTAATTCATTCCATTTTTCTAGAGAGTCAGAGAGTTAATTTAGAAACCCAAAGCTATCTCATGGTGCCAAAAAAATTCCAGTTAAAATGAAAATTGTTGCTCTTTTTTTTCACTCCACGAACAGGTGGAAATATTACAAAGGAGGAACACGCTTTCTTCAGTAAAGACGAGCTATTTGACGACAGTAGGCTGCTCTACTTTGATACAGAATCAGGGCTTTGATTCATTGTCATTAGACTCTCTCATTGCTACCGCTGAGCTGGGATCAATCAGACTCAGGGGAGTGAATGGCACCGTTCTTCCCCCCCTCTGTAGTCATTTATACTTTCCCATGAGAATTTGGAATCACTGTTCTCAGGGACTGGTTTTTTATCTGCCTACAGCCTAAGAAATCTCACAGAGGACAAAGGCACATTTTGCAGCAGCTCTGTGAGAGCACACATTGAGAACAGGAAATACGGAAGCCACCCAGCGGTCTGCAGGGCACCAGCAGCAGGCTATGGAGGCCCTGTGTCCCCTCCCCTATTGACACCTGTGAGTCCAGGCTCCCATGGAGCCCGTGACCCTTTGACTCTGGAGAGCTCACCTCAGCTGGTCTAACTGAGGCTTGCTTTCCCTTGGCTTTGTGCTTCTCTGAATACAGCCTGACTACCTCTGTCCTTCATGCAGAACTTACTTCTCTCCCTCATCCTTAGCTTAAAGGGAGAAGCACCAATAGATGAATAATCTGAGTTATCCTAAGGGAATCTGCTCAGTCAATGACGTTTTTCAGTAGTCTGGAAGGAGTTTCTTGGCTAACCCAAATGTCATACCTCTCTGGTGGTTCGCGTTCACCTGAAGCTCTTGAGGAGAAAGATGGGCAATCTCTTCTGGTGCCATTTCCAGCCTTGGCAATCCAATGGAGGGCCAGTATGGGTCTCTTATGGCTCAATGGGAATAAGTTTTCAAAGTTTCATTATGGTAGCAAAGGAGCCTCAGTGATGTAATACGCTATACATTATGCCAACTGAAGCATCAGTAGTTTGAATGCACTATCTGTTCAATGGGAGGAAATGGAGGCCATTTTTATAAAAATTTAGGCTCAGCCACCTGATGGAGGGTCACTGTGAGTTGGAATGAATCAGGTAATGGGGGGGGGTTGACTTGGTTATTATGTGTGAGGTTGTTTTAACCACTGGTGACACGGTAGTGAAGCACTTGACTACTAACTGAGAGATGGGTGGTCTCACACTCTCTGGGCATGTTCCACTGGAGAAAGGCATCATGTTGGGAAGATGGAAGGTCACTGAATGAGTGGAATATTCTCAACGAGATGATTTATTGCAACAGTGAGCTTTCATTAGTGGAGAATGTGAACATGGCACAGGATTGGGCAAGGCTTCCATGTGTTGTACAAAGATTGCTTTGTGCATAGAATCCAATGACAGTTCCAGTGATCAGATTGTTTAGGCATGATAGACTAAAACCATTCATGACAACTAGAAATTGTGAGGTGTTTAGTGTTTAAAGACATTTTGCCTCAATTAACTTCTGGGTGGCACAAAGATTACTGACCAAAAGGCTGACAGTGTGAGTCCATCTGGAAGCTTCTGAGAAGAAAGTCCTAGTGATTTGCTTCCGAGCAGTCAGCCTTCAGAGAGGTCTCAAGAGCTCTGGTGGCTCAGTGGTGAAAAGTTGTTCTACCAATCTAAAGGTATGAGGTTTCAATTTACCAGTTGCCCTTTGGGAGAAGATGGGCAAGCTCCTCCTGTGTAATTACTGCGCCTGAAAACACACTGCAGGTTCTGTGGATTGCTTCCAACTCGAAGGCGTTCAACAACCACAATCATCTGGTTTATCCTTTACTGACTGAACATTTTTCCATTCCCCCCCCCATTTTCCACTATTTTTAAAAGTATCTACATTCCAGATGGTTAATTTGTTGTCCCAATACTATTTACTGAACTGAAAAGTGTGTTCTTAGTGAATTGGAAGGTTATGTTTATTCTAAATATATGTGTGTATTTTTTCCAAATAAGCTCTTCTACAATAAACTGTTGAAGATATGTTTTAAAAATAATTTTTTTTAAAAAAAAACCAACCCTGGGCAGTGAGCTCTCTTCTGACACACATATTTGCCATGTTCAGAATTGACCTGAAACACCCAATTTGATTTTAAATTCTCTCAAAGAATGTGCTAAAGTGTGGAAATAGTTACTCAAACAAGGGTCTGTGAATCAGGCAAATGAGGCCTCTACTACTCTTTCCCTAACAATAGCGCATTTTCTGTCTATGCCATTATATGTCTCATCTTATTAAGATCATCTGAGACTCATGTAGGTCAGGAGCCTGTGGTTTTGCCTGTTTGCTTTTCTGACCTGTCCTCACACAACCACAAGTGACTTTGGTAAGAGGGAAGCAAATTGGGCTATTACCTGGCGATCTTGTCTGTACAAGACATGGTGACCAGCTGTTCCCCCAGCAGAACGCCGTCCCACGTTTGAACTGCATTGTGGCACCGCACTGGGATGGTCCCTTCCCCAGACTCAATCTTCGTCCGCAGGTGTCCTCGGAACTTCCTGACTATGTGTTTGCTGCTGTTCACTAGGAGATAAAAGGCAGCAGGTGAGACACTGCAGGGGCGCTTCACTGTCCAAAGAGGCACTGTGGATCCTGCAACTTTCTGGGAGAGAAGATGAGGAAGGCGTACTCGGAAAACATGTCAAAGGGTCTCAATGTCTTTCCACCTGTCGATGCATGAGAAAACAGTTCAGGGTTGGGGAGGAATTTCTTCATCTCTTTTTAGAATCCATATTAAAAGCCTGAGTTCTGGGGCGAGGTTGCCTAGATCAGGGGTCAGCCAACTTTTTTTTTTTTTTAAATGTAAGGCCGGGAAGCAAGCATTTTAAGCTCGTGGCCCACATGGTGTCTGTCGCAATTATCAATTATGCCATTGGTACCTAAGTCATTATGTAAATGAATGAGCACGGCTGTGCACCAATAAAATTTTATTTATGCACACTGAAATTTGAATTTCATGTCATTTTTATATGTCATAAAATCTTCATTTCTCCCAGTGGTTTGAAAATGTTAAAAAAAAAAGCACCCTTAGTTTACAGGTTACACACAAAAAAACCCCTCCTCCAGAAAATGGCCCAGTTTTAACCCAAGAGGTGACTTTGGTCAACATCTGCTCTAAATTTTAATCCTTTTTATACCACTTCCTCTTGATGTAACTTTGGAAAAGCTACTGATTATTTGTTGACTCTGATAACTTATCTTAAAAAAGAGATAATATTAAAATAGAGATATTAATGTCTTACTGGGCGGGTTGTGATGATTATACCAGATCCACTCACTGCCAGAGAGTTCATTCTGGCTCATATCAACTCTCTGAGATGTGGTGTAGACTCTCCCCCAGGATTTCTGAGGTTATAACTCTTTCTGAAAGTAGCCTGCCACATCTTTCTCTTGTGGAGCAGCTGGTGGGTTCAATCAGCTAAACTGTTGGTTAACAGGTTAACTGCACTTTTGATTGGAGGTGTTGTTATATGCCATCTGGTTGGAACTGACTCATAGCTGACCCTTCAGTGACTTCTCAGAGGCCTGGGAGGAGATTGCCCATTTTTCTCCCTTGGAGCGGCAAGTGGATTCAAACCACTTGCCTCTGGGTTGGTAAAGGAGCTTTTTACCCACTGGGCCATTAGATATTCCTAATCCTTTTGTTCAGCCTAACACTTATCACATTGTGTCATATGTAACACTGTTAGCCGAAGGTCTAAATAGACTAACTCTCCTTTTCTTTTGATCGCTACTTAGATATTAAAGTCAGGTACATGCTAAGGCTAGAAAGGCAGGCTATGAATGGATCCATCAGTCCTTATGAATACTTTGTCTTCCCTCTCGCAGAGTCCTTTTAACTTATGTGTGTATGTGTACACACACATATCCACACTCTACAGTTAGTTATTTGGAAAACTAGCATAAATTAGAGGAAGCATAAATTTACTTTTTCACCTTTAAAAATTTTGTATACCAACTCTGGATTATATTGCAATATAGAAGTAACTAAGTGCTTTGCATACAAATGACATACAATGGCTTAGTGATTCTCAATATTTGCATACATATGACAACATGAATAAATATCAAATGCCTTCTTTAAGAAGCTTCTGTTTAAGTCCTAGAATTTGTGGGACTGGAATTGCCCACTCATTTACTTGCACTGAAAGCACCAGGTAGTAATTCATGCTTCCTTTGTTTTAAAGGGCTTGAAAGAGGCTCTGATGGCATGCCTGTAGGGAGTTTTGCTGCTTACCCAAAGGCTAGACTTCTCTGGCATTTTGGATCTATCCAGTTGTGGCCATGAGATGGGCAATTTCCTCTTGTGCAATTTATATCTCTTGGAAAAGCCACTGGCGCGTCAGCTAGAACTCTGCTTCCTCTCCATGAAATTGACTTTGAGTTGTCTTGTTGGGGTATTGCTGTGTACCATAGAGTTGAACTGGCCCAGAGCTGACCCTCTGGTGGGTTTTCAGAGGCAGTTAATCTTATGTAAGAGTTGAATTGCCTTTCAGAGCAGAAAAGAAATTTCCATTTTACTTGATCTTTGTTTTAAAGATCTGATAATTTATATGTTCATAGTACCCTAAACACTGGATCTGGAGGAGAAAGTCTACTTTGCTTTCTGGGGAAAGCAAATTTTCCAGAGATTTTAGATACTTGAGAGGATCAAGTGTTGGCTGTTCTGTGAGCTACCTAGAGTAGGAGGAACCAAGGTGAGAGACTAATGCTCACCAGTTATCGAGAATAAATGCCGCATTAGAGAGCAAATGACTCCTTTGCTGTTTTAAACATTGCTGGAGGAAGAAGATAATGATGATGATGAGGATGATCAATTGAACATCAAATGGGTCAAGACATTAAAGACTCTTGAGCCAACATTTATCTTAATCTGACTTTTTACACTGTGAAGAGGAGGCTTTCACTGGTTTTTTGACCAGGCAGAGTTAGGTCAGGGAAGGAGTTCATTTATTTACCTGAAAAGAATGTGACCAGTTGCTATTTCAACAACTCCAACATACAGAAGTGACCCTGTGTGTTTCAGAGCACCTCTGTGCTTCATGGGATTGTCAAGGCCTGATTTTTTTCAAAGGCAGATCACCAGCCTTTATTCCAATGTGTTTCTGAGTGACTTGAACCTTCAACTTTTCAGTCACCATGTATATTTCCATTTGGGGATACCTTGTCAGATATTTGCTAGCCTTTTCTTTATAGTAACTATAGTATTTTTATCATTCATTTTACACTACAACTACTGTGTCATCCAGGACACCAAAGTCCACACCTTATTGAGCTGTTACAGACTACTCTCTTGATCTCTCATTGTTGTTGTGTTAGAACCAACTCATAGCTAACCCTTTAACAAGTGTCCAAGGTTGTAAATTGTACAGGACGTGAGTGTCCATTTTTTTTTTATTTCATGGTGTCAATGGTATTTCCAAACCACCAAAGAGGTTTGGTCTTTGAATGAATAGCAAAACTCCCTATGGACTATGCCATCCGAGCTCCCTTACTCATTTATAGCAACCCTAAAGGCCAGAAGAGAACTGCTCCATTGGGTCTTGCAACACTGTAGATCTTTACAGAAGTTAGCTGTCACACAATTTTTCCATGGTGCAACTGATGTGTTTGAACTGTTGAGCTTTCAGTTACTAGCTTAATGCTTCACCACCTCAAAAATGACCTGTAAATTTTGAAAAAAACTGTTCTAAATTCTTAACCATTGGCCCTAAAAGAAAATAATTTTCCATAAAGTAGAGTTCAGAGTCTGTGAATGGCACAAAAATATGGAGACACGCTTTGAATTAACAACTGGTGCCTCGGAGTTAACCCAAAGTTTTCTAGTTAGATTAATTTTGCCTGAAGAGCCAGGTGCATGAGATCTTGCCACGGAGTGTTTATTTTTGGACTCTTTAAGTCCCAGGCTGCCTTCTCCAGCATGCTCCCTGATCAGCTTGATCAATACGCGTGTGGACCTGAGTGTCTGTAATCTTACAGAGCCTCTTGTCTCTGGTTCTTTCTTGTCTAATTGCAAGAGGCGAGAGGAAGTTGAAGATGCCACTTCAAGCTGAGCAAGATGTCAATCCAACCAGAAATTGCAGGGGGCTGAACTTAAATAATCTGTGGTGGGCTTATGGTATGCCAGAGATGAGCAGTCACAAAACACTCAGATCATGCCTCCGGTGTGTATGTAAATACTTTCAAGTCCTTTAGAATCTTCTCATCTAATTCTAATATCCCTAATCAGTTGTCGTTTTATTATCGTGCTTATTCTACAATTCTTACCTTTCAAGATTGATGTCAAGATACAATGAAGGTAGTAATTAGTAATCAGGTTTGGAGAATTGTTCAAGTGAACATTTTATTTTTAGGGGCGAATTGAAAGGAGTTGGAGATAAGTGGCAATTAAAGGAGTCCACCTCAGTAGCTAAAGATCTATCTAAAAAATGAGACATGATTGCCATAATAGTACAGAGGAGAAAGAGATAAAGAGCCAGTGATAGAAAAAGAAAATTCAAAACCCAAAGGTAAAGTAAGGAAGAAAATATTTTAAAATAGCACACAGAATTTTATTTTTTAAACTATCTTCAAGAGTCCTATTTCAGAAGGTATATGTGTGAAGCAAACTACAATTCATTATTATAATAACATCAGGGGGGATGCTCTTTGGAACATATGATGATAATAATGATCGTTACGGTGATGAGTTATAAGATCATTTAAATTTACTGATCACCCAGTTTAATATACAATGCATGAAACATATATCACAATTCTCTCTCATTCAGTAGGCAACTCTGAATACAGGTGTTCCATTTTAGACTAACTTCCTATGGGCTTTTGGTTCAATTTCTTAAATAGCTCTTTTTTCTAAAGAATCAGAGCAACACAGATAGTACTAGGCCTTAAACATATGATTATGAAAGAAATAGATGCAATAATTATGCTATTTCTTATGACTTATCTCACTGAAGTTAGGTTGGGAAGGGTAAGAGAGCAGTTCAGGTTTGAACAATGACACTAAATTAGCGATATAATTTAAAAATCATGTCAAGAAGGAGAATCAGAGAGAGCGTTCCATTAAGGTCATTGGTGAATTAGAATGAGGACACTTTTTAGGTTCTTACCAGGATAGTCAAGGACTTCTGGTAGCAGAGTCCAGAGGGAGCTGTGCTGCTGAGTCAAAGGCTATACTTTCTCTGGTGGTTCCATTCTACTAGCAGCCCCCACGAAAGGAAGCTAGGCATCTCCTCCCCTGGGATTTACAGCCTTGGAAATGCCCTCAATGAGAGTCAATTCTGACTCAATGCCAATGAGAGAGATCAGGGCTGTCAGAGTTCTACCCATGTTCTCCAAGGCTCACTAAAACTTCAGAGAATGCGCAAAATCCAGCCGAATCCTGACTCTGGAAGCAAATAATATGTTTTCTTGATCAAGTAAAGAAACTATCTTTTAGGCAACCTTGGACTTTCATTCAAGCCCAAGAGGAAGTCACACCAGTTGGTAGTTTTGTGTTACCTGAGTTGAACAGAGTAACTTTGAGTTGTCTCAGATGAGAGGTCTCAGCCAGCAGAGTCTCTCATTGAAACTGTTATCCCTCAGACCACGCAACATGACCAAGGGACACATTTTTCCTGCCTCCCTACTGTGTTACTGGTCAGGAAATTCTGCCATGAAGCTCTGCTGGACATTTCCTGACACTTCTACAGACCTCTCTAATAATCTGATAAGTGCCAATCTGGATAACAGGCAATTTAAGGGCATTCTGGTACTTGACAAAGCATCAGAGTCACGGGAAATTTTAGCACCACGGATCTCAAGGTCTGCTCTACACCAAAGGCATCAGAGATTTGAAGATCGTGTGCCACCGATATGCATTTTAACAACTTCTCAGGTAACAATAAGTCGGGTATGGAATGAACCAAATCTAATGCCTATTTTGTTTTGCAGGCAACACACTTTCTACAGCTTGGAATAAATGGTATTTACCATATTTAAAGACTCCAGGGATGGAGAGATTGCAATTTATCTAGATAAATTATTCTGAGAAAAAGAAATAAAAGCATGAATATAGAATTTTTATACATCAAGAGAAAGAGAGAGAAAGATGCCCAACTAGGTGGATGGACACAGTGAGTGCAGCAGTGGACTGAAGTGTGTCAGAGATAATGAGGATGTCACAGGGTTGAGGCCTGTCCGAGGGTCCCTCTGAGTTGTACTGACAGCACCTATGAACAACAACATTTTTACATATATGTGTGTGTCCTCAGTGTGTCCCTTGGGGACATGGGCTCAGGTTATAACACAATGGTCCTTGGGGTTTTCTCTCAGACACAAGCTCCTGAGCCTTAGACTGAGGGAGTCAAGGATCTTTCTCTCTCTCAGCTGATAGTGATTCAGGCATCCCCACCACAATAATGTCAGACGCCTGTTCTTAGAAATCCCAGGCCAGGTCCTGCTGTCTTGCAGCCCTTCTGTCTACATACTGCTTGCTTTAATAATTGTTTATAAATATTTACAAAGAGCCCTGGTGTTCACGTGGTAAGGGGTTGCGTTGCCAATCCAAAAGAACACAGATCAAATCCATCAGCCCCTTAAAGGGAGGAAGAAAAGCAATCTCCTCCCATGTGATTACAGACTCTCAAAACGTGCTGGAGGGTCAACTAGGAGTTGGTCTCAATTCTACAGCACACAATAACAACATCTACAAAATTTTTCTACTACCATTCTGCACCTTCACTATTGTTCACTCTTTAAAGGGAGAACGACAGCCAACTTTATTCATGTTTCTAAACTCCCTTACAAACCACTCAAGCCCCACATATCCCTAAGGAGGCATGGTGGCGCACTGCTTAATGTGTTGGCCTACTAAATCAAAGGGAGCTCTGGTGGCCTAGTGAGGAGAAACTGAGCTGTAATCTCAAAGGCACACAGTTTGAATCCACGAACAGTTCCATAGGAAAAGGGTGAACTATCTCCACCCATGTGATTTACTGTTCTGAAAACTTGCTGGATTGTCTACTGATTCAACGACACACTACCACCACCAGGTCAGAGGTCAAAGGTGAGTATCCACCAGTTGCTTCTAAGGAGGAAGTTGGGTAGCCGCTGCTTCTGGTGAAAATTTATTGTTTCGAAAACCCACTGGTAACTTTCCAGGAGTTAAACTCAACTCCATGGCAGTGTGTTTGGGTCTGATTTAGGTGTCTGTCGATCTCAGTACATTAGATACCTGAAGAGTATATGTGTGTTTGCAAGTGAGGTAAGGAGGAATGAGGGATGGAGAGAGCGAGGAAGGCAGGGAAGAGCAGGTAGAGGAGGAGGAAGGAGAATTTCCATACAATTGTCTGTTAATAGTAAGACAAGATTACTGTAGGTCCCCACTGAATTGACATAATAATTCTATGTAGGCCAAAGGACAGAGTCAGGGGGAATAAAATGAACTCAACTTAGTAGGTACAAAGCAGTCCAGTGGCTCGACAAGAGAAAACAGATTATCGGAGTGGAAGGTGAGGAAGAGAGAAGTTCAGAAAGACTAAGAACTATGCTTCCTTTTAACTAATGAACCAATTAGATGCTCTATAAAGAAGACAGGGTGAAAAACTGGGGGTATTTGCATTCTGCAGGTTCTGCATTTATGGGCATAATGAGCTCACAATGACCCATTGGGGGACAATAGAAGCTGGAGAACCATGTTACCTGGGCTTCATTCAGGAGAGTGACTCTTGAGGGGACAATACAGTGAGACGTGGTTTTCTGATGAGTTAACCCTGGGAAGGTAGACTGCGCTTGACCAGCTGATGCTGGAGACCAGTCTTAACATGAGACTTCAAAGCTCCAGCTCCGAGTTTTTGTCCTGCCTTGGCAATTACCCAGAGAGGTTGTTACCCATGACCCTGCCACTGAACTCGTACTGCCAGGCGACTCTCAAAATGAAGGTCATAGTCATTCTCATTTACTTGCCCAGCAGTCTAGTCTTTTTAAAAAGTAACAATGGAAAACAGTCTGAGTGGGCTGTAGGAAAAGCTTCCTCCTCTCTCATTTTAAAGGACTACGTAGAAGCTTCTCTCTTTAAAGTGAAAATTACAGAGTTATTCTCTGAAGAGCTGATGCCTTGAAGACCTCAGGAGGTATGGACGATACCTTAACCATTGAAAATCTCAGAAATTCCTTCTATTCAGAGAAAGCATAAATTCGGGTTACCTTATCCTTACTATGGAAGCTCAGGCAGTCCACGGGGCAAAGCACTGCTAACCCAAAGAGTGGGTCCCTCAAATGGTTTGAATCTAATCAGCAGCTTTGCAGGGAAAGGATGGGACATCTCCTGTGTGATTACAGCCTCAGAGACTCCATGGAAGGTCAGCTATGAGTCCATTCTCATTTAATGGTAGTGAGTTTGAGTATTATCCTCACTACAGGGAGATCTGGTGGTGCAGTCGGCAGCAAGTTTAACTCAAAGTTAACTCAAAGGCTGTGCCTCTCCGGTGGTTCAAACCCACCACTAGCTCTTCAGGAGAGAGACAAGTGAGCTCCTCTTGTGTGTGCCTCAGACACCTAATGGACGACTGCTATGAGTTGGTTCCAACTCCACAGAAAGTTTTATCCTCACCAGGAAGAAACCCTGTTGGGGCAGTGGATTACATGTTGGATTGCAAATGGTAAGCTTGGTGGTTTGAATCTGCCCCACCACCCCCTTCAAGGGAAAAGAGGAATCAGTATGCTTCTGTAAATGTTTAAAACCTTGGGAATATGATGAATAGATATACCATGAATAGATCTGACCAGAAAGCAGTGTTTATTTTCTTTTTGTTTGGTTTGCACTTACTAGGGATCCCTGGTTGGTGCTAATTTTCAATGCATTCAGGTGCGAAAGTTTGAGTATCTCCAGAAGAAACACCTGCAATGCATGTCCAAAAAAAAAAAAATTGAGCCATGGAAATCCCTCCATAGCAAGTTCTATTCTGACACAGAGGGCTCACCAGGAGTTGGAGTGAACTCATGGGCAACAGTGTTTCAGGTGGCAGGGTTACCTCTATTAAATAAAGAAGAATTATGTATGACTTATACCTAATAAGTCTGCTTTACAAATGGACATGTGCCCTGCCTTCACTGAGCTCCTGGATAGGAAGAGTGGGAGAGAAATCTCACTCTAACAGAGAGACAGATCTCAGGCAGCCGCACCTCATGTTTGCCTGGTTATTGCTGCAGAAAAGAAAAAAAAAGGTGAGGAAAAGGCTTTATTTTTTTTCCCTTCTCCCAGCACCTGCTACTTCTTAAAAGCACTATGAAATAAAAGACATCTGTGTCTAGAAGCATGCCCCAGGGTGCATCTGAGAATATATTTGTTTGCTTTTCTAAACCACTGACACTGCAAGTTGGAATCAAGGGCTGAAGAGAGGCTGCACTTGGTGCCCAATGTACAGAGACACGAAAAGCTCAATGAGCTAGAACGCCTCCCCTGGAGACGGACCAGCTAGCCTGGAAACAGGCCCAAACCCTCCTGTTTCCTCACAGCCCTCTTCTGAGTCTTCCTGGGGGGCAAATCAGCAAAGCAAGCAGCTTGATAAATGAGGGGGAGCCCTAAAACTTTTGGAGGACTTTTTCAATGCAGAGTCAGAGGGCCCCCTGAGCTGGGCCTCCACGAGGTCAAGCCTTGAAAAAGAAACGCCAGGATAACAACGCCAAACAGCTGTCTAATGGACAGATTTTACAGTTTAATACGGGTCATTGATGACATGTAGATTCAGCTGCATGAATAAATCAAGAAACAAAATCAAACTCTACTTCACCTTTTCTGCTTGTATTTTAACCCTTTTCTGAGAGCTATATGGTGGAAAGTAATATGTTAAATTGTTCAAGTTTGCAGCAATCTGCAGGGAATGGCCCTACATTTTAATGCTCCACCTTCCAGACCCCCACCTTGATGGTGCCTCCAACAGGAAAACCAAAACGGTCAATTGTGACATTAGTGACCCCCACAGGACAGAAAAGAAGTATCCCACGCGATTTCTAGGGCTGCCACATCTTTCTCCTGCAGAGTAGTTGGTGGATTTGAACCATGGACCTTTCAATTAGTAGTCAAATATTCAACCAGTATATCACCAGAGCTCCTTTCCTTTATGATGTAGTTCTTTCTGAAGTTACTGTTTACGGTGCTTTCTTTCCTCAATTCTCAAGTCAATTTGATTTTCTCATTTAATCTCTATAGGGTGTAAAAATGTTACTTAGGATCCCACTATGGAGAATTCTGCCCAACTGCTCTCTGATGAGGATAGGGATGAGATTGTAAAAAAAAAAAAAAGTTGGCAACCTATTTTCTGTGATTCAGTGCCCACTCTGTTGGTTAGAGAACTAGGTTAACAGTATGTAGGATTTAAAAAAGAATCTACTCCCCACCTATACATTCTTTATCTTTGGTAAAGGCACTTCTTATAAGCCTGGGACACAGCAGGCACTCAACAAATGTTTATTCTTCCTCACTCTGGTAATTAGAACAAAAGTGTAATCTTCCACAGGAAAAAATTGGAAAGCCAAAAATAAACCTGTAATAACTGCATTGCCCATTGTGTTTCTAATTATATTTCGTCTTAGCACAGGAATAAACCCTTTGCAAATATGTAAATACCACAGCATATTGGTGGTTACTGGAGTGGGAGGGGAGAAATCATTGCTTTAGAGGGTGTTGGGTGTCAGAGTGATGGAAGACTCAAGTTGAACAGCTGATTGTGAACATGGTGAGTGTAGCTACTGCCACTGAATTTGTATACGTGAAAACACTGAAATGGCAAATCATAGCCACATGCATCATAATTTAAATCAGAAGAAACTTTTTTAGTCTTAACATCTCAATAAGGACTAGGTCACTATCTGCTCATTTTACTGACTGTAGCCAACTTGTCTAGTACTGCTTCTGAAGTATATTTAGAAGTGTATATGTAGAATATGGACACAAACATAGAGTGTGTGTGTGTGTGTGTGTGTGTGTGTGTGTGTGTAATTGCTATTGAGCCAGTTCTGACTCACAGCTGACCCTCTATTGAGTTTCCAAGCTGTAGAACACATGCGAGGAGATTGCCCATCTTTCTCCTGTGGAAGGCCTGGCTGATTCAAACTGCCAGCAAAGTGCAGGTTTGGGGTTAGCAGTACCACTAAGTATTAGGGACGATGCCACCACACAGCTTTCTCTTTCCCTCTACCTCCAATGCCAAGGAATTGGGTCTGGCTTAATGCAACCCAATGTATTTCAGAACAACTATTCTCCAGAGGGTTTTATGGCCATGATGGCTAGGCTTTTCTTCCAAGGGGCTTCTGGGTAGGTGGGTGCTTCTGAACAGTCAATCTTTCCGTCATTAGTAAAGTGTTTAACTGTGCATCTAGAAACTGACTTTCTTTCTCTGTATATGACACATAGATTGCAAATCGTAGAATAGTTCAAACATATTAAGCCCTCAATAATTTTTCTTTCCTTTCATGATAAAAATACTAGTATCATGTACCAATCAGATTTACACAGAGATGGGACTTCACCTCTGTCCTCCTCAACTGCTCAAACACACAGAATCACTTTTCTTGAGAGAGGGAGATGACCGAGGAGGGATTGTGAGGGGCAGGGATGCTTTCTGTATCCTTTCCCCTACTCACTGAAAGAACAGATCCTGTGGAAGGCCACTTTGTGATTTGCATTATCACCCAGTGAGACTCTGAGAGATAGAGACCTCTTTTAGGGACACTATTCTCCACTGACTCAGTTAAAAAAACAAAACAAAACAAAACAAAACAAAACCCAACCCACAACTCCACTTTATTTCCCCCAAAGCTGCAAACAAAGGTTAACAAAGGCACTTGGCATTTGCACCCTCTCCATGAGATTCTAATTTACATTCTTATTCTTTCTGTTTTCCAGCCAGGGGATGTTGGGACTGCCTGACCTATTACAATGCAGTAGAGGACTAAGGCAATTAAAGTAGCTAATCTTGATTTTGCAACTACTTTTCTGCCAATGAGATGGGCATTTCAGACCAAGATTTTTGGAGGTGTGAATGACCCAGATTGTTGTAGAAATGCAATTCACTTTCTGTGTCTATGTGGGTCTGGAAACAGCCTTTGAGCAGGGTTAGCCTAGAACAGAGCTACCAGGCAGAGGAAAGCTCAGGTGGTTGACTTGTTTTATTTTTGTTAAGAAAGGTAAAAACATTGTCTCTTACTGTCGGTGGTGATTTCGTAGGGAGAGTTGAGGCGCGCGTCTCCACAGGGGGAAGTGCTCACGTAGAGATGGAACAGAATGTTTTCTTTCAGTCTGTAGCCGCCCTCTTTTAACCGTACAAATATTGATCGCTCTGAGTCCTCGCGCCGTTTGCTAGGGACCAAACCAGAAACATGCCGACTAAATGAATGTTTTTGTCTTGTTTTGTATAGTGGTTTGCCCACTTCTATTCCCCACGCCCCCACTTCTTCACAGTGCATGTTGTTTCCCCCTGGCAATATGACTTCCAGAACATTCAGCAGTGAAAGCACAATGAGTGAACCAAATCCTTAGCAGTTCTGCCACTGTCATCCTTCCTCAGTGTTGACACTGGGGTTTATCTTTTACCCAGATTTCTCTGATGATAGTAACCCGAATCTACATACGTATAAAACTATCACCCTGTGAATTCACAAAATGTTCCTCCTGGTGGCCAGATCTGACAGTGGGCTGTTAATTTTACACAGCATCAGAAGAGAACATGTTTATATATTAAAAGGAAGGAAGGAAGGGACTTCTAAAAAGGTGGCTGGAGTTGACAGCGGAATGACAAGGTAGAAATAGCACCGAGTGCGGAATCTAAATATATGAACCTTTGCTTTGCTTTTTGCAGCCAACCATGACTGAGAGTGCATGCTCAAAAAAAGCCAAGTCTCCTAATTTTTGATGGATAGACCCCTTTTGCCCTTGAAAAATCATCCCTGCAGCTGGTGTTAGATTCATATATGAGAGGTCTCTTTGTAAAGAGAGCTGGGGGAAGACACTTGCCTGTATTTCCTCTCTTCTAGATTTTATTCTCATTATTTACAGACACTTGACTTTTCTTCCCCTACTCTTTCTCAGTACTGTGTTGTATTGACACAGTTCTGCCCCAACGATGATAGATTCTGTTTTGCTGGGTCCTAAGATCACACAGCAGAGCAGAACTTTTCTCCCCAGGAAACCCTTGAAGCATCATTCCATGCCTTTCTGCATCTGTGCCTTTGCGCCCGCTACTGGGGTCTCCCTCCTTCACTTGGATTTTCAGAACATTCTCCCTGCAAAACACTTCCACAGCCACTTCCTTCACAGACTGAGAACCCCCATGCCAAGGTTCTTCTGTTCTCTTGTTGCCTGGTTCACCCCCTGCCCACAGTGAGGCTTGGATTGTGAGACAGCCTCTCAGAGGACTTTGAACTTGGGGTTCCCTTGGGCTCACACTGTCTGCTACTGCTGCTCGTCCTCCACTCACTGAAGGGCGAGGCCGGAGTTTCACTTGCCTTTGAATTTTGCACTAGCATATAGAGAACTCATGACCGAGGCTGGCTGAACTGCATTCTATAGTACATACAACTACAACAATTATTTTGAAATATCTCCACGTAAGCAAGCTGTTGGATGTTGTGTTATTGTTGTTAAGTGCCATTGAGTCATTGACAACTCATAGCGACCCTATGAATGAAAGACCTGAACACTTGTATAACTTATGTTTCTCTGAGTTCATAGGGTTTCCGGAGGCAAGCTATTTCGGAAGTAGATGCCACTCCTGCTTCCAAGCTTGTTTTTTTTTATTGGGGACCTCCACCAAACACTGTCGACTATGGGTAACATCACATTTGACACATCCGTGTCACAGTGTTCAGCATCACAGCAACCACAAGTTACCTCTGTACAGCAAACGGATAGACCAGTGCTGTAACACTTAGAAGAATGTTTGACCAAAAACAATTAAAACCAGATTCAAATAGACCATTTAGGAGAAATCTTTGCCTACAGTTTGAACCACTTCCAGCCCTGTCTCCCTACATCCAGTCTGGCCACACCCTTGACGAGTGTCCTGGAACAAATGAGGAGCAATATATTTGGCTATTGCTCACTGTTCAGAGGCTCAGATAAAAATTGAGTGTATTATGCCACCGCTTTCATGTGAGTTGTGCCGAACATCTATTTTAAGTCTTTCTTCCCTTCATGTGGCCTCTGCACGTGCTAATAGGCCTGGATGAATACACAGTAAATCCTCACTTCGACTCCAACTTAATGGATTTGAGAAGCACTACTTGAAAGGATCTAAGCGAGGAAAGGCTGGGTGGGAAGACACAATGAAGAAAAGTTTCTGGCAAAAAGACTCACAACAATCAAATAATTATGAGTAGAAAGTAGAACTGAGGAACACATCTGAGATACTCTAGGCTCAAATCCACCTGTTTCTTTGTTCCTGTTTAATACATCTAAGTGAAAAATGCTGGCCCAGGGGACAGCTTACTTCCTATAAATGCTAAGTGCAATGCCACCAGAATACTGGAAATGTCAATATTAGAGAATATTTCTTCAGGGCTCAGGGCCTTTTCATTTGAAAACAAATACCCTTATTAAAAAGGCAGTTTTCAGGAAGGAGAGGCCATGGGGACAAAAATCCATCACTAGCCATTTTGGTCATATTATCTGAGGACAAGGTCTTAGAAAATGGAGCAAGTAAAGGGTTATGGGTATGAAGGGAGAAGTAAGGAAGAGAAGAATAATTCCTCTGACTCAAGAAGGAAAAGAACTGTACAATGAAACCTTATGTACTTGTCTTATATACCTAGAGCTCATTGGTAAGGGACACAGTAATAGAAGTCTAAGGGATTTGAGCCCTGTAGCCCTAGGAAGAAATGTAGTGAAAAGAAAAAAAAAAGTGGAAGCCTGTTTGATAGTCTGTCATCTTGACGGCAGCCCAGTTGGTCTTGCAGAAATCATGAACTTTCTAAGAGATTAGCTTGATTGAGAAATCCTCATGATAAAAAGCTAAAAATGAAGGTGCTAATACTTTCAACCTTTTTGTGAGCTCTCTGTTTACCTCTTTAGAAAGCACAAAAACTGGTGGAACTAATGAGATGTGGGTTCTGCTTCAAGTGGCCATGATTTCATCAAAATTGAACCTAGGAGTCAATGTCAACTTGGCATCTTTCCATGGCTGGAGTGAAAGTTTACTAGGGAGCAGGTAACATTGATCCAAATAACATAATACTCTTACTGAACACACTTCCAGGTTTGATCAATGCAATTATGTATTTCAGAGGGAGAAAGCAATAGCTCTCCTCTCCCATGATACAGTGTGTGTGCTGCTGCTTCTTTTTTTTTTTTTTTTTTTACTAGTGTATGTTTTTCCTTCTTTTTTTTTTTTAAATAGCAGGCTATCTTTAAGATTAGTAATTGAAGGGCTGGTGGTGAATTGATTATTATCTTCATTTAAGCCCAGAGTTTAAATCAGATCTGAGTTGGCAGCTTGCTTTTAGGGCCCATCTTTATAGCCCTCTAGTCAGTTTTACAGACTTTTCCCTAGTCTCCTTTGTACTTAGAGTATGAGTAATTAACTGGAGGAGTACGTTGGCTAGAAGTTGACACAGTATGAAATAGGTTATCAATCCTCTTTATCAAGAGTTTCCTTTCTTCTTGAGAAGGCATTCTCAGCCTCAAGAAGAAAGAACTTGTGCTACCTTCTTATGCATTTATTTGTGGCATCCTGTATTCATAGACAAATTTCATCCTTTAAAGAGCCCCTTGAGTGTTTGAACAGAACATAATTGGCATGTTAGTTCTTGGGATGGGCACATGACAAGATGTGTCAGTGTGCATGAGGGCATGTGGGTGTGCTATACATGTGCTTGAAAGTTGTCTGCCGAGATAATTCATAGGCAAGCTGAGTATTTACTGGAGAGAGAAATGACAATAATGAAGAAGACGTCTGGTATTTCAATATTTTACCAGTTTGCATAGCAACACTGTCAGTGCTTAAAGAATTGTCAACCGCCTGAATAAAAACTTAAGCATTTTGGCTCACAGTGATTCATCATGAGTAGGAAAACTGCTGGGATAAAGGAGAAAAGACATTTTGAGCTGAGTGTGGAATAGCTCTTCTTGCCCCTTGAAACTGACTGAATATCATATACTTATGAAAACAATCATTACTATAAATGTCCAAATGACAGGTGTATTTTCTCCAGTGGAATACCAAAAAGTCCCTCTAAGTCACTAATAGATCAGGAGGGTCTAAGCCAGGGAGAAAGTCTTAATGTTAAGTAAAGTGGAGGGCCAGCTAAAAAAATAGGAAGACCCTCTGTGAGGTGATGGGCTCAAAGAAAGCAACAATTTACGAGGATGTTTTGTTTCTTTCAACATAGGATTTTTGTTGCTTTAAGTTGGAGCTGATGTGACAGAACCCAATGAAAACAACTGTACATAAATGTCACAGGTAATTTGCTTTAAAGAACAGAACTTAATTTTTTTTTTTTTTTGCTGAGAGTTTGAATTCAGGGCATGGCTCTAGGAAGAGGTCCTTTGTTGTCTATTTAGTTTCTAGAAGTCGCCAGCCATGTTTCTAGATTTTGTAGATGCAGCTGTTCTCACCAGCTGTCCTCCTCGTTCCCCTGTGTTCTTGTCTGACCAATTCTGCTACTTGTTTGACTCCAGTGTGATTAAGTTTAAGACCCTGCCTCCACTGGTAGGAGCTTATCTGCATAAAAAACCAGACTCTAGTTTCAAACAGGATCAAATCCACAATAATTAGGTCCAGGACTCCGTGATGGATTCTGGGGGAACACAAGCCAAGCCATCACACACAGCGGTCCATTTACCTTAGGTGCAACTCCAGCTGTGCATAGAGGAAGTAAACAAATGCTCTCCTTGCCACAATTTCTGCATGGCAGTCATTGACCACCAGTCCTTGGTCATTGATGTACTCGCCATTGATACACTTGGTGCCAGATGACAGAGCGATTACCTGAGCTTGCCTGACATCCAAGCCTGGGGAGAGAGACAAAGAGAAAGGTGGTTAAAACAGCATGAGGGATACACTGTTGAAGGTTCCCCATCACCTTCCTTTCTGTGGGGGCTTACTTTTCCACTTTAGACATAATCGTAATCTTTCTTGCCTTGGTATCACTAGACTCTTTAGGACCCTATTGCATCCAGTCTAGTTGATTCTCTAACAAAAGCACTTCTTAAAGTTTTTTGTCTTTTAAAAGGGGAACTGACATTACAGGCTGAAATAAACTATAGTTTGCTGCCTCCAGGAAGTTTGCTTATGGACTATGGAAGGTGCATTTTGGACGATCTTGTTTCTACTTTGTTTATGATGTGGCTTTTCTCATTCCACTGCCACTCAATTAGACTGAAAGTTCTTATTCAGAAAACTCTACTTACTTTTAAACAAGACAAACATGATCATCCTACAGTTTTCCCTAAATAGTTAGATTAGAGATGTCAGGCTTTTATTTATTGGATGGAAATGTAGATGCATGCTGCAATCTTGAAGTCATGTGTGTCGAATCCACTGGTTACTCTGAGGGAGAAAGATGGACAATCTCCTCCTGTGCAATTAACTGCCTCTGAAAACCCACTGGAGGGTTCACTATGGGTTGTTTCCAACTCAATGGTACACAACAACAACAACAGGAAAACGAAAGTGTAATAGAGACAGGACAGTTGTGAGCTCCAGCAAAGAAATGACATAATGATACCTTGCCAAAGGCCTGGACTGGAAGAGTAAAACTTCAGTGCTACATCTGTGTCTTCAGCAGGGAGCATCTGTGAAGGTTCCAAGGGGCAAGGTGAAATGGGTGCTACCCATGCAAACAGTTAATGTGCTTGGCTCTTAATCAGATGGTTAGAGATTTGAGTCTAAGCAAAAACATCTTGGAAGGTAGACTTTTTAAATCTACTTCAGAACAGTTAGTCATTGAAAACCCTGTGGTGACTAAACTATGAACCTGTGAATCACAGTTCTACTCTGACATGCACGGGATCACTGTTTGTAGAGAGCAACTCGACAGCAACTAGTTCTTCATTACTCCCCCAGACATTTTAATGCTTGCTTTGTCCTCCAATTTGAAAATTATAGTTTAATTAGGACTTTTTTGATGACCTGAGTAGGGTGAAGATATTTAAAAGTGGTTGAAAAATGTTGTGTTTCATCCTCCTGATTGATCTGCATTTGCCACTGGGCCATAATCTGAGATTAAAGGCAAGATATCTATGAAATCTTAAAATAGGGGCTTCGAATCAGTTCGAATCATTTGACCTCCAGCTGAAAATTTGTATTTCCACCAAAGACATCCTGAATTAATCTGTATTTTAGCATGTCCTCTAGCTGGTTCTTTAAAACACCCATCTGTTTTTATACATACATAGAAATTGTTCATATATTGTTATCTTATATGCATAAATTTGGAGTCCTTGTTAAAATGGAGATGCTAATTCCATATATTTGGGTGGAAATGCAAATTCTCAGCACAAGGTAAACTAGATAAGTCCTGCTTGGGACAAATGATCTACTTGTTTCATGTTCCTGCATGTAAACCTTTTCAGATCAAAGAGTACATCATTGCTGCCCCTCACAGCCACCTGGGAGGCCTAGAAATCACAGAATCCATGCCAGCAGCTGAAGCCACATGACCAAGTTCATCCAGAGCTCTGTGATTCTAGACAAGCCTCGACCTGAAGTCATATAAGAAGATCTGGGTAATTTATTCCATAGGGCACTCTCCATACAGCCCAGAGACACTTGCTTTTCCGATTTAGTTGCTTTAACTAAGCTTTGTCCTGAAGCTTGAACAAATCTCTAAATCTGCAGAATTCAAGGTTCAGTGGTTTAAAAGAGTTGGAGGCACAATGTCTCATACAGCAATCTGCACCTGAAGAGCACTTGTAAAAAGCATAACATCGGCATTGAGGGCTGCTGCGGTGCAGCCCTGAAGAGGCGTTAAAGGCGTATTGATCCAATGGCAGGGACGAGCTCCACTTGAGTTACAGCAGAATGCTGTACCAAACACGTCCCTTTTCAGAACGGCATTTTACAGACTGATGCTGGGGGGGCCAGAAGAGTGACTGGGTGGAAACTGGCCCCTCTTCCATTTCTTCTAGTTCAGTGCCAACTCATCAGCCGTAAGTGACCACGCAGCAGGCCAGCCTGGATTCCTGCTTGATGGCTGCAATCAGTTATCACACAGTCTTCTACCACACAGCATCCCCAACGTGAACATTTAGCAGAGAAGTGATTAATGCAGGCAGCCACAGGTGAGAGGCGTCTGTGTCCCGAATCACAAGCAGCAGGCTGTGGGCAGCGTCTCCCCTCCAAACAGAAATGCTTTATGCTAGGCTGGCCCCATGCCTTCCCCTGGACATTGGCTTTGCCCTCGCCTCATTTCTGGGACTGTATTTTAGGTGTTACATGTTTATGGTATGGATTTTCTGCTTCCAGAAAGTCCTATTTACACTGAAAGGCAGGGTGCTATGTTGTTGCAAATCAACAACAATGAAAATGAGCCTAGTTTTCTGGTCGGAAATCACAAAGCCTTTTATTTTCGCCCAAGAGCTTCAGGACAGATGGAAGATAAGTAGCAGGTAATAATGCTTTCCATTATGCAGTACTTTTCATCTTCCTCAAACCCCTCACTAGCTCCCAGGAGGGAATTTAGAATAGAATAGGCCTCTCTGTCGATCCTTATCTTTCCCCTCAGTCCATGACTTTTATCAGGGTTAGATAGCAGCTACTTCTTACTGTTGTTATGTAACATTGAATTGACAGGTACTCACAATGACCCTATGTACATCATAGCGACCCTGTGTATAATAGCTCTGAATCCTGCCCAATTCTGAACCAGTCTGTCTCTGACACACCTACTCCCATGATCTCAGTCACTGTGTCAATCCATCTCACCCAGAGTCTTTTGCTCCTTTGCTGTCCCTCCACCCTTCCAAACATGATATACTTCTCCAAGGACTGGTCCCTCCTGGCAACATGCCCAAAGTATGTGAATGGAGCTTAAAAATCCTTGTCTCCAAGGAGCAAGTTGGTTTCACCATCTCCAGGACAGATCTGTTTGTTTGTTTGACAGTCCATGATATGTTCAATACTCTTCTCCAGCACCACAACTCAAAGATAATCAATTATTCGTCTGACATCCTTAGTGATTGTCCACCATTCTGATGCATAGTAAGTAACTGCAAAGACTATGGCCTGGACCAGGCTTACCTTAGTCTCTAGACTGAAATCATTGCTCTTCAGCACTCTGACTTAGAAAACCTCTGACACAATGTACTTTGTGATTTCATCTTGCTAATTATGAAATTAGGCCTCTATAGTTCCTAGGCATCATGTTTGACTGAGTGAAAGAACCACAGCAGCTCTGTCAGGGGCCGAATTAGGGAAACTTGCCACATGTCTTAAGATATAGTTATTATTTTTTAATGTTCTTGTACACAAGAGACAGGCCACTCTGCAGTTGGGGTCCACCAATGCCTCCTTGGGAGAAAGATGGGCTATCTCCTCCCACGTGATGTATAAACTCTGGAAACATGCTGAAGGGTCCTCTATGAGTTGATTCTGACAAAGACAAGAGCTGTTGAATTATATACATGACAACTGAAGAAAACCCATTCCAATTAACATGTAAAAGGAGTTCTGATAGCAAGGTGTTGGGCTGCTAACCAAAAGATGCTCAGGCGGAGAAAGATCTCCCACTCATAAAGATTTCTAGCCTCAGAAATCCAATGGAGGGTCATTGGGTGGCAGAAGGTTCAGTTTATGTAAAGGTTATCTAAGGCTTGGTGAAGTACTTTTTTTTGTTGGACCATTTGCATTCTTAGAATAATCCAAAGAATTCTTCTAAAACAAAAATGTACATGATCCCTGTAAATGAAACACAAAACGAAACCTTAAAAACAGGTCATAAACATAATGTCTTTACAGTGTTAGTCACTTTTGTTTAAAGAGAACTTATGAGGTCACAGGAGTCCCTAGATGCACACTAAGCTGCTAAATGACATCTGGAGGAATGAACCTACCCAGAGGTGTCTCAAAATTAAAGTTTGAGGGGAAGACAGAGAGAGGGGTGAACAGGTGATAGAGACAACAAAGGTAAACACAATGACACACAGTCTTGTATCTTAAGTAACAACAAACAATACACAAGTATATACATAACCTGACAAACAAGACAAACAGATCGTGAAAAGACTAGACCCATGACTATACATGGTTATGTAAACTCCTTAACTATAACCATCCTGAGGGAAAGAATTATTGGATGGAGGTTCTCAGAACCATAGTCTTATGGGTCATCAAGTTCAACTGGCAGTATTTAGACAACAAAGTGAACGTTTTACCTTCAGTTTTTGTTAAGTAGCACTCAGATCTTACAAGTTTGTGAGTTGCCACTTAAGGTGCAACTGTTGCTCTCTCCCAATCCAAAGCAAAGAGTAAAGAACATTAAAGATTCATGGAAAGAAAAAAACTCCCTTAACCTTTACTACTCTGAGACCAAAAAAATCTAGATGGTGCCCAGCTACTAGAGGTGACCACTCCAAAATGGATCACAAGAGAGGGTCCTGGCACCACAACAAGATAAAGGTAAATAATCTAATAGAAAAATGGGCACAGGACATGAACAGACACTTCACCAAAGAAGACATTCAGATGGCTAATAAGCACATGAAGAAATGTTCAAAATCCCCAGTTCTAAGAGAGATGCAAATTAAAACAATTATGAGATATCATCTCACCCCAGTAAGAATAGCAAACTTTAATTGATGTTCATAATACCGTTATTCACAATAGCAAGAAAATTGAAACAGCCTTGAGAAATTGTGGTACATTCAAACAGTCAAATACTATGCAGCATTTAGGAGCAATGATTTTGAAAAAATACTATAGTAACATGGGAGGGACTAGAGAGCATTATGTTGAGTGAACTAACTCAATCTCATAAGGACAAATATTGCATAAGACCATTAATGCAAAAGTTGAGAGCTATCTAGTTGTTTTTGTGGTGGCATGCTATCGAGTTGGAGTGGACCCATAGCTGGCCCTCTGGCAGTTTTTTGGAGGCAATTTATCATCCTTTTGTCATGGAGCAGTTTGTAGGTTTTGGCAGTGTGCCTTTGGGATTGTGGTGCAGCTTCTTGCCAATAGGCTACAGATCTGGGAAAGAAGAAAGGAAAAAGGGAATGAAAAAAAAAGGGAGAAGAGTGGAAAACAATAGAGAGCAGAGTTTAGTGGACAGCTTATGGGAAAGGGGAGTGTGAAGGGATAGAAAAGAGTCAATTCCACTTGAAGAGACAGTGTAATAATAGACACAGGTCACTGGTCAAAAAAGCAGAACATAGATATTCTATATGATCCAGCTACTCCAATGCTTGGGATATACCCCGAGAGGATAATAACTGATGAGGCACAAATGTAGATTTGCACACCAGGGTTCATAGCAACCTTATTCACCTTCCCAAGAACATGGAAACAGCTGAAATGTCTAACCATAATTGAATGGATAGAGACATTATGATACATTCACATGACGGAATACTATTGAAGACCTTTATGCTGAGTGAAATAACTCAATCCCTAGAAGACCATTATTGTAGAAATAGATAACTAGTAAATCATGTATGAGGATCTAAGGGGGGAAGGGGAGAGCAGAGGGATGAGGATGGGAGTGGGGGTAATTATGCGGTTGCACAATTTGATACGTAGAGGGAGGGGTGGGTAAGGGAACTCGAAAGCTCCAATGTGAAGAACAATATATATATAAACTTCATAAGTAACCCTGTATAAAACAAAGTTTTTATTTAAAAACAACAACAAAAGCCTCTTGTTTAAGTCAATCAGGACCTGATGGGTGGGCATTTGTATTTAAAATTTGGTTGGGTCCTGACTAAGTCTCCAGTTTGGAGGCTCACATGTGAAGCAGTTGGATTCTGGAGGGTAGGTTCTATTTGTTTAGTTAAAAGTCAGATGTAAACTGGTGGGTCGGTTTTCTTTTCAGTGTTTTTTTTTTTTTTGTTTGTTTGTTTTATTTCCTTAACAATAATGTGTAAGCAGATTGGTCTCTTTGGTTTAGTCAACAATCAGCTTAAATCTTGTTTAAGTGAATCAGGACCTGGTGGGTGCCTGCTGTTGATTGTGTTTGGAAAGAACATTGTTCTAAGTGGTACAGCACTTGTCTGAAAGTTGGCTGTACTGGGATAACTTGGCGTTTTTGTGATACTCAATGCTGGTCATTACTGTGTCAAATGTCATAATGGTTACCCATGGTGTACAGGGTTTGGTAGAGCTCCCAGATTAAGACAGGCTTGGAACCAGGATTGGTACCCACTTCCTAAACAACAGGCCTTTGGAAACACTATAAACATTAGAGAAACAAAGACAGTTATAGAACAAAGTTCAGGTCTTTTGTTCATAGGGTCATTATAAGTTATACTCAACTGGACAGCACTTAACAACAATAACAACAACAATAACAACATGAATGATTGCATGAAACACAGGGTAATGAAAGACTATAAAACACAATGCATATGAATGAAACCTAATTTAAATGAATGATTGCATGAAAACAAAAAAGAGGGAGAAATGGGGGCAGAAAGAGGAAAGGACATGATCACTGGGATAGTAGAGGTTGGAGGGAAAGACAGAGTGGGAAGAGTATCAGCAAGGTCTCGGGGAGACATTGTGATAATAGGTAATAATTATATGACAAAAACTGAATATAAGGTATTGTGTGGAGCACAACGTGCATGCTTAAAATGCAGTTTGTATGGTGGTTACATGCGAACCAATTTTAAAAGCGGGAGGGAGATTAAAAGAAGTATGATATAAATGAACACTTAGATATTGTGGAATTACAAATTATAATTCTGCCTCTAGCCAATGCTTGATTGGAAGTACTAAAAGGGAAGATACGCTCTAGAGATCAGCTTGTTAAAGGCTGAATTTGGTAGTGGGTACTGGGGCTTGGTTAAGGGGAATAATTGAGTCCCATCCAGTACTCTGAGTAGATTTGCACTTGAATGGATTTGTAAACCCACATTGGACTTCCGATTGAAGATATTATTTGAAAAAAAAAAAAGGAAAGTAGGAAAGGAGAGGAGGAAAAAGGAAAAAAAGGATGAGACTGTCGTTTTAAAACTGAAACAAGCTGTTTGGCTTCTGAGGCAGAGTAAAATTGGTGCTCATCAGAGTCCACTTCCAGGACTTGAGATTGAATTATGCTCAGTCATAACAATCACTTGGATCACAAAAGTGGAATTGGGAGGTATACAATGTTCTGCCCATGAAATGCCCCTCAAAGGATATCCAATCACACATCTGAAAATTTCAAGAGTGCTTATTAATTCCACATGTGGAGACTTTCTCCCTCATTAGGAAGATGGTGAGGGAAAAAGCCCCAAGTCCCCCCTCCCAATTACTTTTATGGCTCTCCTGGGTGCCCCTGTTGGGGCAGGGAGACTGAGATCATGGTTGGTGGGTCGGGGGATCAGTCATGTGGGTCGGCTTTTGATGGGCTGGCTACTTCGCCCACCTTTACTCTTTTTGTGTCAGGTAGACACTAGTTAATTCTTTACTTTGCAAGGACAGATAAGACTTTACCCGGGGCATTCGTGTTTGCCTTAAGCTAAGAATTTTTATGGCCTGCTTCTGCTTCTGGCATTAATGGGGTTTATAAAAAAAAAGGGGTCCCTTCATACAATACTGGAGAAGCAGGTTGATCTTAGACATGTTACTTTAGCACTGCACATCAAACACTCACAGATGTGTGGATGTGCAGGAAAAAGTTTTTGGTTTGTGGAGTAGGAAGTTATGATAACCCCTGGCTTGTCAGCTTGGCCCCTTGTGAGAGGTAGGGCTAAGTGAGGAGATGACCAGGTCTGGAACTCAAGGAGAAGTGACTCCTGAGTTTATAGGAAATGCCTATTTGAACCTAAACGTAAATGGCTGGGGATGAGTTGGCCAGAACCCAACCAGATGAAGAGAGTACGATCCAAACTGTGCACTAGGATTGGTTGCTGCAACCTGATGACTTGCTCTGGACTTCACTTGTGATGCAGATGCTCAAAGTTTCCAAGTTGAAATGAGGATTCTTCAGCAAAAGGGACATGCTTGTTATCTCAGAATACTTACTGGTTTGATAAGGTTGGGGAAATCAGTGATTGGCTATGCAAAAGTGGAATATTAGGGCATGAAGTGTGAAGTAGCTGGCTTACATGCTTTCATGAATGCAGTTAGTAGTAAGGAGGGATCTCCACAGTATACATGAACAGAATATAATATAAAGGAAAGATTATATAAAATACAATATACATTCATGAAACAACATGTATATGAATGATAACAACATTAATAAAAATGCTTTAAAAAGAAAATTTATATGGAAAATATGAAACAAAATGTGATTAAATGGCAAACCAATATGCTCTGTAAATTCAGACTCAAATCACAATAAAGTTTAAAAACAAACAGAAAGGCTTAGTGATCTACTTCCAAAAGAACAGCTATAAAAGTCCTCTAGAACACAGTTCCACTCTAAAATGGAATTGCCATGCCAGAGTCTAATGGCAAATGGAAGAAAACACAATTCAAAGTATATTCTTACTTCTGTTCAAATAGATAATCTTTAGAATCTGTTCATGCTTATGCTTTGTCTCCATTTAGATTTAATAATCTCTCTGCCATGGACAGTTTTTAACCTCTGCTTCCCCTCAATTTCAAGTGTGCTTTCACCCTATGATGGAGCCATCAGAAGAATCCCTACATAGTGTTAACTGGTGTCTGTGCCCAGTAGATTTTGGAAAGGAGGCTTTATGCACTTTCAAAGAGCTTAAGCCATTTTCATCTGAAAACCCCTAGCAAGGCTGGCCTGAGCTTCTTGGAGTGACTTAAGTCTATTTCTAGTTAGGTAACATTTAATTTTTTGATGACTATAGTATTTAGGTGCTGGAGAAGAGTATTGAGAATACCATAAACTGCTAGGAAAACAACCAAATTAGTCCTGGAAAGAGTTAAACCAGGTGGCTCCTTGGAGGCAAGGATTCTGAGGTTCCGTCTAACATACTTTGGACATGTTGTGAGGAGAGACCGGTCCTTGGAGAAGGACATCATGCTTGGAGGGTGGAGGGATGGCGCAGGAAGGGAAGGCCCTCTATGGGGTGGATTGATTCAGTGACTGGGATAATTGGGATGGGAGTGTCAGAGACAGTGCGATTGACACAGGACAGAGCAGAGTTTAGGACTGTTGTACATCGGTTCGCTATGAGTTGCAAGCGACTCAAGGCACATAACAACAACAATAGTATTGTAGGTACAGGTATAATATTTTAGCAGGAGAGCAAGAGAAAGAACCATACTTACTCTTACACATTTCAATATATGGGTTTTAGATCCTCTGTTGTATGTGGCCACACTCCACTCTTTTCTAGAATTTTCTAGCAAATGACCAGTATAGACAAGTTCTCAAAATATGATATGGGGGTGTGTCTTTGAGGGAAATTGGAAGATTCTGTTTTTGAAAACAAGGTATTTGAATTTTGTAAATTAGTATAAAAAATCAACTTGGGAAGGGGGAAGGAGGGAGATGGAATGAAAAAAAGGAATATGTGATTAGGCATTATTGTCATGAAAGGAGTCCAGAATGAAGGTTGCACAGTGCAGTGGACTTGGGGGAGGGATTTCATAGCAATGAAAGAATCTTTTTTTTTTAATCAACAAGGAGAAAAGTGAATTGGGGGTGGGGTGTGCAGGGAGAAAAGTGCAACAATGAATGACTGGAAACCCGAAGTCTCTGTAAAGTTTCATTAAATTCAATTAAAAAACCCCCCAAACCCCCAAAAAACCATAATTATGAAGGAAAGAAAGTACAATGAATGAATGAATGAATGAAAATCTAACTTTTCTATAAACTTTTGTTAAAATCGTAATCAAAACATAAAATTTTATTTAAAAAAATACTGCATGGGAACTAAAGATATGCTAAAGTGAATTGTCTATCCTTAATAATACTTGCTTCTCCAAATGCCAATGTACTAGACATATAATAAGTGATTTTTACTTGTTGATCTAATTTAAGAACTTAGTTCTAAACCCTGACTGATTGTCTCTTTTCATTCTACACATGTTGGGCCTTTCTTTATAAGATAACAAATAAGCAAGAAAAGAAAGAGAAGAGAAAAACCAGCAGCTACAGATACAACAAGAGCAATGAATGAAAAATTGGAGAGAAAAGGAAGGGCTTAAGAAAATACATCCCATTTCATTGTAGTCAAAGGATTGATCAGTCACATACATGAGGTGACACTCCTACCAGATGAATGAGATAAAAAAAAATTGTTTCATTCTTGACCTGCTACCTGTGTGCTCTAGTTGTTTGGCTTATCATGTCTGGCTTCTTTTAACGCTTTGGCAAAGCTATGCCTCAACTCTACCACTGTCTCCTATGCGCTCTCCTCATCAAGTCTGTGCTTATCTGGCTTCTCCTTGTGGTGTCTGTTTATGCATATCTAAAAGCCTACTAAAAGTCATGGCTGTTGTATTCTTCACCCTCCCTGTCATGACTTAACTGACATTCTGATCTCAGGAAAATACTGACACTTTTCAGAACTGTATTACATTTGTGTATTTTACTCACAAAGCCCCCTACTACAATGACTGCAAAAACAGAACACAAAAACACAAGATCCTTGTGTTTTCTTCACCAGGATTGACAAAACAATTTTGAAAGTTGTCTATACCTAAGCTTCAGTCCTTTTGAAAAAGTTCTAGCATCTTTGTGAAGTCCTTTGGTCATTCAATTGGCCATGCTTTGCTTTGCACACACTGTGTCAAATTTTAGCCTCTCAGTAGGGAAGGGTTCAAGAGGTTGAAGTGACAATAATTTATAAACAGCATTTAATTCTGTAAAGAGCAGAAGTGAGTCAAGCTGCTCACTTAACTTGAAGACAACCAGGAAGCCAGTTTCTAAATAAAATGTTTATCATCCAATACACCAATTGCTAAGGTTAATGAGAAAGCTATTTTGAGACCGAAATATTTGTAAAGATTGCATAATGCAAAAAGATGTTAGAATAATAGAAAATAAGATTTAGAATAATTTTTCAAAAGTTTTTCTTAATGATGGTTAACTATTTAAACATTGGCACCATTCTGATTATTTTCATTTGGTTCCAAATAGATGCTGGAGAAAAAAAGAGAGTTCTTTTTGCCCCTCATTAATTCTGTGGTGTTGGAGGAGAGTATTGAGTATCCCATGGAATGCCAAAAGAACAGATATGTCTTGGATAAGGTGAAGTTAGAGTGATCCTTGAAAGCAAGGATGGCTAAACCTTGTCTTACATACTTTGCTAGAAGAGGCTCTTCCTTGGAGAGGGACCTCATACTTGGAAAGGTGGAGGGAAGGTGAAAAAGAGGAAGACTGTCAACCAGGTGGACTGGCATAGTGACTGCAGCAACGGGCTCAAGTGTGTCAGAGATTGTGAGTATGACACAGGAGAGGACAGGGTTCTTGAACTCTTGTCCACAGGGTCCCTATGGGTCGTATCCAACTCGACAGCACCTAACAACAACAGTAGTTCTCAACTTGATTCCAGAATCAGTTTTGTTCAATGCAAGAATGTTGTCTATTGTAGGATACTAGGGAGGAAGGAAGGGCCTCTGGCCCAGACAGATGGCCTAAGCTCCAGGTAAGTGCAAACCTCCCAATGACCTTTAATATGGGGTAGAGAAAGCTCCCCTGTGTTTGGCTATACTGGCTTGAGAAAGCTCACCACCTGGGAAGACGGCTGCCACACCTGTTGAGCTGGGAGTGGTCTAAAGGAGGCTGAGATTCTCCTAACCAATCTGCATGCCCCATGTCTGTAAGCCAACCCTATCCTGTCTTCCTGTTTACATGTTTGTATATAAGTGCACTGCAGATCACAATAAAATTGGGTTGGATTGACTCTCTGATCCTCTCCCAGAGTGATGTATCTCCGTCGTGCTTACTCCCACCAGGATGTCGCCTAGGTTACTGGTGAACAGACAGTGACAGTTGTCCAAAAATGTATTTGCTTATTCAGTTTTCATAAATCCCTATCTCATATCATGCTCTGTTAGTACAGGTGACACAGACTTTTAAGGCCAAGCATGTCCTTCATAGAATTTATTATGTATTCTGAGATTTGATTTAGAGACAGAAAAATCCCACTGCTGTCAAGTTGGAACTAACTTGTAACTGACCCTTCAGTGGGGGTTCCAGGGCAGTAAATCACACAGGAGGATATTATTAATCTTTCTTCCCAGGAGTCACTGGTAGAATCTGAACCATCTGAGAAGGTAACCTTTAGGTTAGCAGTGCAACTCCCTGTGGACTACACTATCAGAGCTCCCTTAGAGACACTAATGTCTACAAAATAAGACATCATATGTAATAACTATGGACACTGCTTCCATTGAGATTTTCAGCCTCATAAACTCAATGGAAAATTGCCTCAAATTGGAATCCACCTGATGGCAGTGGTTCTGGCTTTTGGTTTGCTGTTAAGTGTCAAGTAAGTGCTACACTCAGAGCACCACTAGAATTTATGGAAGAGAGAGACAGAAAATTTTACATTTCATCTATAGAAAGACTCTGGCAGAGATTATAATTTGAAATGAGTCTTAAAAGACAGACAGAATTTGATCTGTGGATACAAGAGGTGGAAGAGAGAAAACTTTCCTGTTAAAGAAAATACAGTGATAAAAGCTTTTAGTGTAGGTGGCACGAGCCATATTGGTTCAGTTGCAAGAGTAGGCAGCTGCCTTTGAGTAAGCTTTGACTCAAGGTGATTGTGATGATTAGAATTGTGTGTTGATGTGACCATGGTCCTTAGTCTAATTAAATTATTCTATGTGTTCTAAGAAAGAGCTGGTAGCATCATTTATAGACAGTTGCACTGCTAATCTAAAGAGGGTAGCTCTTGGATGGTTTTAACCCACCAGCTGCTTGGCAGAAGAATGATAAGTAATCTTCTCTTGTGCAACTTATAGCCTCTGAAAACCTACTAATGAATCAGTTAAGAGTCCCCAGTTTTGACTCAGAGACACCAGCAGATGCTCCCAGGACAGAGAGGCAGCCAGCTCTCTACCATTGCTTCTTCCTCTACTTGCAACAACAGATACTTCTACCCCTAAGCCAGCCCACCTGAGCTGAGCCTTTACCCCCAAAGAGATACCAGCAGATGGTGCTTCTAGGAGAGAGAGGCTGCAAGCCCCTCTCCCATGCCATTCCATTTACCATTGCTTCTTTTTCCTGCTTGCAACAGATATGCCCTGCCCCTGAGTCAAGAAGGGATCATGACAAGATATCACCTTCACCTATTATAAGATTGAAGCAAAGAGTTTCCCCCTGAATCACCAGATAGGATAGAGAAGAGATTTGAGGAACCTGGCCAAGACACTCCACAAACTGTGGTGAGAAGACACAAGAAACACTGCCTAAGTTGGCACTCCTGGTTCTAGGCCACTTCTGAGGAAAAAGGGTAGATAAAAGACTCAGGAAAGAAAATGTCATCAGGTGAGAAACACTTCCCTAGAGACAGCACTTTTAGGTACAGGGGAAAGAAGGGCTTGAAACTCACTGGAGAAAGTCTTCTTAATCTAGGGATCACTGCTGCTGTGGGGTCATCTCAGTGACCAAAGAGGCAAATAGAGTTTGGGACAAGGTGCTACTTACACACAGGGGAGAGACCCACTTTCTCAACCAGCACATTGAAGTGACAGAGTGAAAGCTTCCCTGGACAGAAACTGCTTAAGTGAAGTACCTGGTCTTACATCACTCTGTCACAGAACAGAGAAAGGTGGATAATAGTGTTTGAGAAAGGGGAGCACAATAAGGCAAGATTCCTGCAGGACTGCACTGCAGACCAGAGAGAACCTGAAGAATTTTAGGAAAGGCAAACTTTCTCAGAAGGACTTTCAGTAGAGTGAGTAGCCAACCTCATAGATTAAACATTTTAAGCTGGCAACAAATCCATAACATCAAACAGATAGGAGGTATCAACAACTTACATAAACACAATAGAAACAGCCTACACATGCCAATGTCACATAATGTCAAGAATGCAACAGGCAGTTTCAAACATTGTGAAAAACCAAATTAAGCCTTCTCCAAACCAAACAGAGCATATTGCAAACCCAATGGATACCTAAGTCAGGGAGACAGAAGATATATATTGATATGGAGTCATATTAATAGCTACAAAAGAAGGTACAAATGATGGAAGAAACCATGGGAGCCAAAAATAAAAGTGAATACCCTAGAGGAAGAGAATCAGAATAAACATATTGATGTGGGATTGTTTGAAAAGATACAAGAAAAAGATGCAAATGATGGAAGAAACAATAGAAATCATCAAGAAAGTGAATACTTCAGAGACAGAAGAAGCCAGAAAAAATAAATTGTTGAGAAGAAACTTGAACAAGTACAGAAGAAAATGCAAAAGATGGAAGAAAGAATTGAAACTTTAGATAAAGAGGTACAAGAACATAAAAAAACCCCCAAAAACCACATCAGAAGACAGAGAGGATACAGCCAACACTGTAGTGGAAATAACAGAAATGCATGAAAATGCAATCCAGAATACTAAGACCTAAATTGAAGAAGTGTCCAACATACTGGAGGGACTAAGAGGTAGAACAGAAAATATGGAAGAGTCAGTGAACTAGAAGGCAAGAGCCTTAATGGAAATTTACTAAAAGAAAAATCAGATGAAATGTAAAGCAAATAAAGAAAATATTAGAATCATGTGGAATGGCATGAAAAGAATCCATATAGGTATCTTTGAATTTCCAGAACATGAGAGAGAGAGAGAGAGGGAAATTACTGAGAAATTGTGGAAAAGGTACCAGAAGAAAACTTCTCAGATATTATGAAGAGAGAAATACACATTCAAGAAGCTCAGTGAAATAGAGTACACTCCAAAGGAAAAAACATCAAGATATGTTATCATTAAATGCATAAAATATAAGGATAGAAATCTAAAAGCAGGATGAGAAAAAACAATCACCTACAAAAGAGAAACAATTAGATAAGTTATGATTTCTCAGCAAAAAACATCTGAACAAGAAGACAATGGAATGTCATTTACACAAAGTTAAAAACAAACAAACAAACAAACAACTGCCTGCTGAGGATCCTGTATCCCGCAAAATTCTCCAAGAAATATGAAGGAGAAATTAGATCATTTGTAGAAAAAAAAAGGTATGTAAGGAATTTGTGAAAACAAGATCAACTCAAGAAATTTTAAGGAGAGTCCTTTACACAGAGAGTGCATGGACCATCATGACTAGAAAAAAAGAGAAAAACGACACACCAAAATGGCAATGATAAACTCTGGCACACCAATAATCACACTTAATGTCAATGGACTAAATGCACCAATTAAGTTAAAAAGAGTAGCAGGATGGATAAAAAAAACCAAAGCCCATCAATATGTTGTCTACAAGAGACACATCTAAGAAATGAGGATAAATAGAGACTCAAAATCAAAGGTGGGAAAAAAATAAAACAAGCAAATGGCATCCATAAAAAAGCAGTAGTGGCAATACTAATCTCTGATAGAATAGACTACAGGATGAAAACTATCATAAAGATAAAGAAGGGCACTATATAATGATTAAAGGCACAATAGATCAAGAAGACATAACCTTGGTCAACAGCTATGCACCAAATAATAAAATACATAAAACAATGGTTGACAGAATTGAAGAAAGAAATAGCAACAAAATAGTGGTTGGAGGCTTTAACACACAACTCTCACCAAAGGGTAGGTCAACTCAAAAGAAATTTAACAAAGATGCAGAAAATCTAAATTATACAATCTTGACCTTGTGAATGTATTCAGGGTACTACACCCAACTAAAAGTCAATTTACTTCTCAAGTGCACATGGTACCTTCTCCAGAATATATTAGGACACAAAGCAAACCATAATAAATTAAAAAAAAACCACCAAAAAACCCACATTGAAATAATATATTGTTTAAGATCATAATGCCGTAACACTAGAAATTAACTACTGAGGGTAAAGCTTACAAAACCACCCACATGAAAACTAAATAACACCCTATTAGAACACGACTGGATTATAGAAGAAATAAAGAACAAATTAAAAAAGTTCTTTAAAACAAATGAAAATGAAAATACAGCATACTAAAACCTCTGGAAGTAGCTAAAACAGTTCTCAAGGGGTAATTCATACTAACAGGCAAATGTTGTTGTGGAATGTTGGAGAGGAAAGGGAGCACCTCTGGCCAGGACAGATCATATAAGCTACAGATAAGTGCAAGCCTCCCAACGACCCTTAATATGGGGTAGAGAAAGCTCCCCTGTGTTTGGCTGCACTGGCTTGAGAAAGCTCCCCACCTGGGAAGATGGCTGCTGCATCTGTTTAGCTGGGAGTGGTTCGCAGGAGGCTGAGATTCTCCTAACCAATTTGCATGTCCCACGTCTGTACACCCACCTTTTCTGGGTTTTCTATTGACATGTTCGTATATAAATGCACTGCAGTCCCCAGTAAAATTGAGCTGGATTGACTCTCTGATCCTTTCCCAGAGTGGTGTATTTCCATCGTGCTTACCACCATTAGGGTATCACTGTCAAGTTGTCAACAAACAGACAGCAGCAAAACGTACAAAAAAAGAAGAAAGAGGTAAAATAAATGACCTAACTCAATACCTCCATCAAATAGAAAAAGAACAAAAATATAACCCCACAGACTCTAGAAGAAAGAAAATTATAAGGACAAGAGCTGAAACCAATGAGATAGCAAACAGAAAAACAGTTGAGAGCATCAACAAGACCAGGAGCTGGTTTTTTGAAAGGGTCAGTAAAATTGATGAACTAGTGACAAACTAAAGAAAAGAAAAAAAGAAGTCACAAATAATTCTACAGAACCAGATGAAATTAAATCCATAATATCTGTAATAATACTTTTTCTGAGGTTTCCTCTGGTCCAGGTATGAAGAATGTATTTACCCAAAATGAAACATTTTGTCCTTTTCAGCAACTTGTTCTGTTTGTGGAAGAACTCTACTTTGATGTCACCACATAGGTAACGGCCAAGGAAATTCAAAGTATATGAACTTGTCTTCCTAGGGGGAGGGGTGTCCTGAAGTGGATGAACATATATTCACCTTTAGCTGGGAGACCAAAAAATTGAAGATATTACCACACCATCAATGTTATTCCTATATACACCTTCAAGTCTTTCTGGAGGAAACACAATCATAATGTTTGGATAAATATGTCAAGTCTAAGTGGAATCCATCTGCTTGATATCTCTTTTTGTTTCTACTGATGATCTCAGTCATGATATCTGTCATGTACGGGAGACTGTGGCTGAAGTAAAAGAAGGAAAGTGATGGCAGAAGCTTCTGGTGGAGAGCCTTTTTCTGCAGATGGCTCTAGACTTGGTGGTGGCTGATGCCCCTTGCTCTTCTGCTACTTGGTTCTGGACTGCAGCAGGGTAATGGCTGCAGCTGTAGCTGCTGGATGGTTGCAATGACTGGTCCTGCCCGCAGTAGCCAGAGGCCTGACAGCAGTGGCTGCAAAATATTATGAAAAGCTAGGGAACTCTGGTGGCATAGTGGTTAGAATCTGTGCTACAATCCTGAAGGCATGCAGTTCAAATCCATTAGCAGCTCCACAGAAGAAGGATGGAGAACCTCCTCCTGTGAAGTTAACTGCCTCTGAAAACCCTCTGGAGGGTCAAATCTGGGTCAGTTCTGACTCTATAGTACAAAACAAAAACAATGTACTCTGATAAATTTGAAAACCTTAAGAAAATGGACAAATTCCTTGAAACTAATGCTGTACTTAGATTGACATAGACAAATGTAGAATATTTCAATAAACCCATTCAAAAGAAATTAAATAAGTCATAAAAAGATTCCCCTACAAAAAGAAGTCTTGAACCAGGTGGCTTCATGGCTGACTTCTACCAAACATTCAAAGAAGATCTAGTACCAATTCTACTTAAATTATTTTAATGGAAAAAGAAGGAATACTCTCAGAATCATTCTATGAAATAATCATAACCCTAATACAAAAACCAGGCAAAAATACTGCCAAAACCCCCCACAGACCAATATACCTCATGAATATAGATGCAAATATCTATAACAAAATCTTGGCCAATAGAATCCAACAACACATCAAAAAGATAATTCATCATTCCCAAGTGAGATTCATAACAAGTATACAAGGATAGTTCAGCATAAGAAAACCAATCAATGTATTTCATCACATTAATGAAGCAAATAACAAAAATCACATGATCCCAGTAATTGATGCAGAAAAGGTTTTTGACAAAATTTAACACTCCTCCCTAGTTAAAACACTCAAGACAATAGGAATAAATGGGAATTTCCTCAACGTTTTGAAAAGTACACATGAAAAACCAAAAGCCAATATCATTCTCAATGGAGAAAGGCTGAAAACATTTTCCTTGTTAACAGGATCAGACAATGAGGTCCACTGCCAACTCTTCTATTCAATATTGTACTGGAAGTACTTGCTAGGGCAATATGACAAGAGAAGGACAGAAGAGACATCCAGATAGGTAAAGAAGTGGCGATACTGTCACTATATGTAGATGATATGATAGTGCACACAGAAAACCCCAAGGATTCAACAAGAACACAAAAATACTTTTAGAGCTATAGACCAATTTAGTAGAGTGGAAGGATACAAGATCAATATACAAAAGTCAGTGGAATTCCTCTACAGTAACAAAGAAAACACAGAGAAAGAAAATAAGAAAGTAAGATAATTTATAATGTTGTTGTTGTTAGGTGCCATTGAGTTGAGTACAATTCATAGCGACCCTATGAACAAAAGATCTGAATCCAGTCCTATCCTGGGCCATCTTTACACTTCCTGAAACACACAATGCCCATTGCAGCAGTCACCATGTCAATCCACCTGGTTGAGGGTCTTCCTCTCCTTCACCGACCCTCCATCCTTCCCAACATCACATCCCTCTCCAGGACACCTCCTAGCAACATGTCTAAAGTATGTCAGGCAAAGCCTCATCATTCTTGCCTTCAGAAACACTCCAGATGCACCCTCTCCAAGACATATCTGTTCATTTTCTTGGCTATCCAGGGGATGTTCAGTGCTCTTCTCCAACATGACAGCTCAAAGGCATCAACCCTTTTTCTGTCATCCTTATTCATTAGCCAGGTCTTGGATGCATAGCTAGTAATTGGAAAGATTGGAAAGTGTCCTGAATCACATGCACCTTAGTCTTCAAACTAACATTACTACCCCTCAATAATTTGGAAATGTTCATAACTGCAGATTTTCCCAGTGCAATGCATCTCCTTATTTCCTGACTGCTGGTACTAAGGGTGTTAATTATGGATCCAAGCAGAGTGAAGCTGCTGACAGTTTCAATCTCCTCTCCATCCATTATGACACTGCCTATTGGTACAATAGTAAGAATCTTTGTTTCCTTGATATTGAGATGCAAACCACACTGAAGACTGCATTCTTTGATGTTCTGCAACATGTACTTCAAATTCTCCTCACTCTCAGTGAGTAAGGTTGTGTCATGTGCATAATGCAGGTTATTGTTGAGTCTCCTTCCAATTCTGATACCACATTCCTCTTCATAGAGTACAGCTTCTCAAATAATTTGCTCAGCATATATATTGAACAAGTATGGAGAGAGAATACATCCCTGACACACTCTTTGTAATTCCAAACCTGGCAGTGGACCCCTGCTGCATTTGCACAACAGCCTCCTGATCCAGTAATGGGTTCCTCATGAGCATAGTCAAGTGCTTTGGGATTCCCATTCTTCTCAAAGTCAACCACAACTTGTCATGATCCACACAGTCAAATGCCTTTCCATAGTCAATACAACATAAATAGACATTCTTCTGGTTTTTCTTACTTTCAGCCAGGATCCATCTGACATCAGCAATGATATCCTTGGTGTCACGGTCTCTTCTAAATCCCACTTGAAATCTGACAATTCCTTATCTAGGTATTGTTTCTGCCATTTTTGAATGATCTTCAGCAGTATTTTGCTTGCATGAGATATCAATGATATTGTTTGATAATTTCCACATTCAGTTGGATCACCCTTATTAGGAAAAGGAACAAATATGAATGAATCTCTTCTAACCCATTGGGCAGACAGTTGTCCTCCAAATTTCCTGGCATAGACTGGTGAGTGCATCCAAGGCTGCATCTTTTGATTGAAATAAGTCAATTGTTATCCTATTGATTCCTGGGTCCTTATTTGTTGCCAATGCCTTCAATGATGCTTCCACTTTCTCTTTCATTACCATTGGCTCCTGTTCATACGGTACTTTCTGAAACTTTTCAGCTTCAATCAATTATTTTGGTATCATGACTGTGTATGCCCTCCATCTTCTTTTGATGCTTTCTGGGTATTCAATATATTGCTATAGCATCTTTCAACATTGTGCCATGACGCTTAAATTTGTTTTTCAATTCTTTCAGCTTGAGAAATACAGAGCAAGTTAATTCCTTTTTATTTTCCAATTCCAGCTCTTTGCACATTTCATTATAATACTTTTCTTTGTTCTTTGGAGCTGCCCTTTGAAATCATCTCTTTCACTTCAACATGTTTTCCTTTAGATTTGGCCTCTTGACATTTCAGTGCAATCTTTAGAGTCTCTTCTGACCTCCATTTCTATTTTTTCTTTCTCCTCTCTTTGTAATGACCTTTTGCTTTCTTCATGGATGACTTCCTTGATATCATCCCACAACTCATGTGGTCTTCTGTTATTGGCGTTCAATGCCTCAAATCTATTTTTAAGATGATCATGAAATTCAGATGGGATTGATTAAAGACCATATCTTGGTTCTTATGGACTTATTTTCATTTTCTTTGGCCTCAATTTGAACATGCATATGAGTAATTGATGATCTGACCCACAGTCTGCCTCTGGCCTAGTTTTGACAGCTGAAATTGAGCTTCTGCAATGATTTCTTCCACAAATGTAGTCTATCTGATTCCTAAGCAGCCCATCAGGTAAAATCCATGTGTAAAGCTGTTTCTTGCCTCTTTTAGAAAAAGTATTTGCAACGAATAAATCAAATACGAAATTCAATAATTCTATTTCATTATCTAGCTTCATTATCTAACTACTGTTCCTTCTTCACTATTTCCTACTTTTGCATTACAGTCACCAATTATCATTAATGAATACTGATTGCATGTTTGGTCAATTTGAGACTGCAAAATTTGGTAAAAATTATCAATTTCTTCCTCTTTGACACTAGATGTAGGAGCATATACTTGAATGATAGTCATTTATAGCACTCAACCATAAATTGAGATACTTATTAATAAACCTAACTAGAGACAAAAAAGACCTTTACAAAGAAAATTACAAGACACTTTTGCAAAAAACAATAAAAGACCTAATAGAAAAATGTTCCCTGCTCATTGATAGGAAGACTTAATATTGTGAAAACGACAATGCTACCCAAAGAAATCTATGCTTAATGTAATGACACTACAGATACTAAATTTCTTTTTCAAATAGATAGCAAAGGGAATTGGTAATTTTATTTGGAGAGGAAAGAGACCCAAAATAAGCAAAGCATTCTGAAAAACAAAAATGAAGTAGGAGGCATATCACTCCCTGATCTCAAAACCTGTTATACAGTTGTTATTATCAAAACAATGTGGTATTGGTACAATGACGGGCACACAGATGATTGGAATAGAATAGAGAACCCAGAAATTAATCTATCTACTTATGGTCAACTGATGTTTGACAAGGAAACAATATCTATCAAATAGGGAAACGACAATCCTCTTCAACAAATGGTGCTGGACATCATGCTTGGAAGGGTGGAGGGAAGGCCCCAAAGGAGAAGACTCAGGATGAGATGAATTGACACAGTAACTGAGATAACTGGGGTAAGTGTGTAGGAGATAGTGATACTGATTCAGGATAGGACAGGATTCAGAGCTATGGTGCTATCAGTTGCAGTTGACTCGACAGCATGTAACAACAAGAAGCCACCAGAGCTCCCATATATGCTTGTTGTTGTGATACACTATTGAGTTAAAACTCTCTCATAGCTGACCTTCTAGTAGGTTTTCAGAAGCAGTAAATAGCATTGAAGGTGATTGGCTATCTTTCTCCCATGGAACAGCTCATGGATTCCAACCACATTCCTTTGCACTGGCAGCTTGATTCCTTACCACTCTATTACCAGAGCTCCCTTATTGATTCTAGGAAAAAATTAAGCTATAAGATCTAAGTATGGCTGTCTGACTTGTGGTCTCCAAACATGAATTAGTAGCCTGATGTGCTTGTCAACTTTGGGCTTGTCAGTATACAAACCCTTCTGCAAATTTGTTTCTCAACAATAACCTTGGATATATCAGTTTTTGAAATCTGTAGCCTCCAATGTCTTTGGCCTGAGACTCTGCTTGCCTGCTGACCAATTGAACTTTGCCTCCCGAGATGTCTCTTTCTCCAGGTCTAACTTACAGACCTGGGACTTGCGTCTAAAGCATGCGAGACATTTTCTTGAAATCTATGTGCCTATATAGTTCATTTGCCTTTGAGTTGTGGTGCTGGAGAAGAGTATTGAATATACGATGCACTGCTAGGAGGACAAACGTGTTCATCCTAGAGAGGGTGAAACCAGGTTGCTCCTTGGAAACAAAGATTCTGACACTTTGACATACTTTGGGCATGTTGCAAGGCGGGACCAGTCCTTAGAAAGGGACATCATGCTTGGGAGGGTAGAAAGAGGGTGCCAGAGAGGAAGACACTTCATGAGACAGATTGATTCAGTGACTAGGGTAATGGGGGTAGGTGTGTCAGAGACAATAAGATTCTTAAAGGATAGAACAGTGTTTGGAGCTGTCATACAAAGGATAGCTATGAGTTGCAAGCAAGTCAATGGCACATAACAAAAATAACAACAATAACAACAACATATAGTTCGTTGCTTTTTCTTCTTTAGAAAACAGCTTAAGACAGTAACTTTATGTACAACAGAATAAAGCATTATCTATTCCTGTATCATCTTCATGATTTTCTGATGGTTTGAGTTCATTATTGTGCCCTTTTCAATCTATCTTATCATGCCCCTTATCCATAATGGCAATCTACTTCATCATACATGATGTTCTCCACCAGCAATTGATGTTTCCTGATAATGTGTCCAAAGCAATCAAATTTGGCAATGTTCTATTGTCATCTATATGGTTTTTAGTGGCTGATTTTTAATAAGTAGGTAGCCAGACCTTTATTACTGGCCTTAGTCCAGAAATTCTTCTGAAAACTATTTACCATGTCAGTTTTTCATATTGTGATGGTTTGCAAGATTTGCAGCCTTGGAAACCTGATGAGAGGTTGCAGTGAGGCAAAACCAACTTAATGTAAGAGGGTTTTTATTGCTATTCACAGTCAGCATTCAAGGCAGCTGAAAAATAAATGCAAGAAAGCTACTAGATGTGACATCAAAAGCATCTGTCATTTGTCAAATGTGTTACTATTTCTCAAATGATGCTGTTCTAACCAATAACAACCAGGCTCACGTACAGACATTACTCAACCTGCATTAGTTTTTGGTAGAAACTTTTCTACTTCAATTAATATTGAGAGTGTAACTATTATCCCACAGCACAACATGGCAAATAAATGTGGAAATATATATATATGTATGTTTTGATAGCATAGAGATACTGATCAAAGATCTCCCTCCTCCTCAGAGCACCAAATCCAATTGTGTGAGAAAGAAGTTTCTCAGACCTTAACTAACAAAGTATTACAGGGTTATTTAAATTATAGTCCAGAAAGAGAAGGAACGCTTCCTAAGTATCTTCATATTAAATGCCTCTATTATTGATCAATCCAACTGAGACTACATGAGAAAGAAAAACTAAATAGATCTTTCAGCTACAAGCAACCATTAAAATATTACAGGTAAAATATTACAGGTAAGCTGAAGAAAAGAATGAACTACAGAACATTGTTAAAATAAAAACAAAACAAATACCCCATTACCAGAGAGTCCTTTCTGCTTTATGATGATCTCAGGTTGGGTTTTTGAAGCTGTAAATCACACAAGAAGAAATTGTCTTATTATTGTCCCATAGAGCAAGTGGATTTGAATCACTGACCTTTCGGCTAGCAGTCCAACAAAAAATGCACAGTACAGACTATATTATCAGGGCTCTTTATATTACTACAACGTGGATAATTCCAGAAATACAAAAGTAACTAATATTAAAAAAATTAAAACACAAAAATATGATCTAAACCACGGACTCTGAGAACACATTGGGTAGAATCCAACAACCATTTGTTACGAAAAAAAGTTTCTATATATGTGAATTATCTTCCATGGTTTCACACACACACTTACACACACCCACCCACATACCCATGAGACATCCTTCCATTAATATTATCACATGTTTTAAGGATAAATGCTAGTTGATTTTTTACTAAGCTCAGGAATCTGATAAGAACACCCAGTATGACTTCATTATTTAACATTTACTTAGCACTAGAGGCTGAGCCCTCAAATGGGAAAACACAATGAATAATAGTTGCAGACAGCCACTAAAAATTGGAGTGTGGAATCTATGAAATATGGATATAGGAAAATTAAACATTGATATACAAGAAATGGAATGCATAAATATGAACATACTTTTACTAGGCACTGGCGAGCTGAGATGAATTGGCATAGGCCATTTTCAATCAGACAATCATATGATCTACAATCTGAGAATATAAAAGTGGGGAAAAATGAAGCCACGTTCATGGTAAAAAAGACCATTTCTAGTTCCATCTGAAATACAATGTTGTGAGTGACAAGATAATATCCAAATACCAGGAAGACCTATTAATACTACTATCATTGAAATATATGTACCAATAGCTAGCCTTAGAGGAGGAAATAGATTTCTACCAACATTTACAATCTGAAACAGATTGAATGTACAACCACGATTCATTAGTAATATTTGGTGACTGAAGTGCAAAAGTGGAAAATAAGGAAGAAGGGTCAGTAAGAAGAAAATATAAATGTGGTGACAGAAATGAAGCTGAAGATAGAATGAGAGAATTTTGTACAATCAATGATTTATTCATTGTAAGTATCTCTATAGAAAACACAAGTAGTGACTATACACATGGACTTCACCTGATGGACTACACAGGAATCAGACTGATTGTTTTTTAATCTATGGAAAGAACAGTTGGAGAAGCTCAATATCAGCTGTGAAAACTAGGCTAGGTGCTGACTGTAAAATTGACTTTCAATACGCATGTGCAAGTTCAAGTTGAAGTGAAAGAAAATGAAAATAAATCCACAAGATCTCAAATTTGACCTTGAGTCTCTTCCACCTGAATTTAAATACCATTTCAAGAACACGTTTGAGGCCTTGAACACTAATGAACGAAAATCAGATGAGCTGTGAGAATATCAAGAATGTCACCCATGAATAATACAAAAGATACTTACAAAGACAGAGGAGGAAAGAAAGACTGAGATGGATGTCAGAAGAGGCTTTGAATATTGTACTAGAGTGCTGAGAAACAAAAAAAAAAAGGGAAGAAATCAAGAACTTAAGAAGCTGAACAATGTCAAAGAGGAATGTGTAAAGCCAAAGCAACGTATTTTAATGAAGTGGGCAAAAAGCTGGAGTTAGAAAATCAAAAGGGATGAACTCGCTCAGCATTTCTTAAACTTGTGCTAGCTTCGGCAGCACATATACTAAAATTGGAACGATACAGAGAAGATTAGCATGGCCCCTGCGCAAGGATGATACGCAAATTAGTGAAGCATTTCTTAAACTGAAGGAACTGAAGAATAAATTCAAGCCTCAAGTTGCAATACTTAAAGATGTTATGGGCAGGAAACATCAAAAAGAGATGGAGGGAATACACATTCATTGTACCAAAAAGAATTAGCTGACACACAACAATTTCATTAAATAGCATATGATCAAGAAGCAATGTTAATAGAAGAGGAAGGTTAAGCTTCTCTGAAGGAACTGTCAAAAGAAGAAGTCCCCAGGTATTGATGTTATACCAAGTGACATATTTCAACAAACAGATGCAGCCCTGGATATACTCACCAGGTTGTGTCAAGAAATCAGGAGGACAGATGCCTGGCCAACTGCAAGGAAGAGATCCATATTTATTCCCATTCCCCCCAAAAGGTGATCCAACAGAGATATGGAAATTATCGAATGATATCCCTCATAATAGATGTAAGCAAAATATTGCTGAAGATTATAAAAAAATGACTAGAACAGTACACTGACAGAGAACTGCCAGAAATACAAGCTGAATAGAAGAGGCTGTGGCACTAGGAATATGATTGCCAATGTCAGATAGATCTTGGCTGAAAGCAGAGAGTACTAGAAGGATGTCTATTTGTATACTGACTATACAAATGCTGTCTGTGTGGCTAACATTGACAAGAATGGGACACCTAATTGTGCTTATGTGAAACTTACATCTAGACCAGGAAGCTGTTGTATAGAACAAGGGGACACTGCATTGTTCAAAATGAAGAAAGTGTGTCAGGGATGTACCTTTTATCCATATCTTTTCAATCAATATGCAGAACAGATAATTTGGGAAGCTGGACTTTATGGAGAAGAATTTTGTATCAGAATTGGAGGAACAGTCATCAACAACCTGCAATATGCTGGTGATACAACCTTGCTCTCCAAAACTGAGGAAGGCTTGAAGCATTTACTGCAAAAAGTCAAAGACTGTAGTCTTCAATATGGATTGAAGCTCAACATCAAGAAAACAAAAGATTCTTATGACCAGCCCAATTGGCAGCATCATGATAGATAGAGGAAGACTGAAGTTGCTAACAGTTTTATCTTACTCAGATCCACAGTCTTTTTGCATCAGAAGTCAGGAAATGAAGAGTTGTTTTAGAACTGTCTACTATCAGACACCTCTCAAGAATGCTAAAGAGCAATGATGTCAGTCTGAAAACAAAGGTGCTCTTGATCCAGACCATGGTCTTCTCAATAATTTGCTATGCATTTAAGATCTGGACAATTACTAAGGATGACAGAAGAATAATTTATGCCTTTGAGTTGTGATGCTGGAGAATATTGAGCATATTATGGACTGCCAAGAGAACAAACATGCCCACCTTTGAGAAGGTGAAACCAGGCTGCTTCTTGAAGGCAAGTATTTGAACTCTGTCTCACATACTCTGGGCATGTGGCCAGGAAGGACCAGTGCCTGGAGAGGGACATCATGCTTGGAAGGGTAGAAGGTCAATGCAGGAGAAGAGCACCCGACTGAGATGGACTGACACAGTGACTGCGGCAATGGGAGCAGAAGTATCAGTAACACTGAGGTTGGCTCAGGATAGGGCAGGATTCAGAGGGTCGCTTATGAGTCATAGTTGACTCGATGGCACATAACAACAACAACAACAACATAGCCAACACAAGATTACTTAGGGGGAAAAGAATTGGAAATGAATAGGTAACACAATTACTGAATATGATGTGATTGTCTTACTAGAAGCAGTTGAAATACTACTAGAAACAATGAGAGAGTTCAGTAAGGTTACAGGGTACAGAGTTAATATACAGAAATCAATGGCTTTCATCTATACAAACAACTAGTGAGAAACTATAAAGGAAAAATTACTCCAGTTAATAGTAGCAATAAACAATATAATAGATACAAGTTTAGCAAGAAAAGGACAAGCACTGTAGAAATTAAAAAAAAAAAAACAACCTTTTAAAACCTTACTAATCACGCCAACATATTTGAATCAAGAGACAAACATACAACATTCTTGGCTAGAGAGATTCAACTTCATGAATTTATTAAGATTAATATGATTAAAAAGAATAGCCATGGTGTTTAGTTTTGAAGAAAGAGAAATAGGTTAAAAAGAATAAGAAGTTTTTGGTTTTGTTTCTTTTTTTTAAACCAGGCAATGATTATAAATGACAACTCATAAAAGTCTGCAAGAGTACCAGTGCCACAGCAGTAATCCTGTGTGATGTTAGAGGTTTATTGTTCAGAATGGCTTCCCTATCCATAATTTACTTAGCCATGCGGATGAGTTGGACTGTGTGAATAGGGTTTGCTTTGTTAGCTTATCCACAAGGGGATTGTCTAGTCTCACCAATGTGCAAGGGCATTGACAAGTCTTGCCATTACATTGAGCAGATCCAGCAGCAGAAAAAATAAGCAAGACAATGTAGCACATTCTTTAAGGTCAGAGAGTCTTCCCCTTCCCCTCCTCCGCCCCCACCCTGTTGGTGTACCATTGGTACAGGAAGAGATTGCCGCTCTTTCCCCAGCAGAGTTGTTGTTGTGGTGTGCCATCAAGTCGCTTGTGACTCATAGTGACCCTATGTACAAGAGCTCTAAATGCTGTTCTATCCTGTGCCAACCTAGCCATTTCAAACACTCATTCCCACCACTCCAGTCACAGAATCGACCCATCTCATCAAAGGTCTTCCTTTCCTTCGCTGCCCCTCCATTCTTCCAAACATGATGTTCCTCTCCAAGGACCAGTCCCTCCTTGCAACATGCCTAAAGTATGTCAGATGAAGTTTCAGAACCCTTGACTCCAAGGAGCACTCTGGCTTCACCTTCTCCAGGACAAACCTGTTTATTCTCCTAGCAGTGCATGGTATATTCAACACTCTTCTCCAGCACCACAGCTCAAAGGCATCAATTCTCTTTCTATCATCCCTATTCACTGTCCAACTCTCTGATGCATACCACATATTTGCAAAGACTATAGCCTGGATCAGGCACACCTTAGTCTCCAGCCTGATGTCGTTGCACTTCAGTACTCTTGAGAGCTGACTTTCCTAATGCAATTCATCTCCTGATTTCCTGGCTGTTGTTACCAAGTGTTGACTGTGGAACCAAGTAAACTAATACTGTTAACTATCTCAATCTCTTCATCATCCATACTGATGCTGCCAATTGGCTCAGTGGTGAGAATCTTTGTTGTCTTGATGTTGAGCTTCAATCCTTATTGAAGACTGCAGTCCTTGACCTTCTGCAGCAAGCGCTGCATAACGCAGGTTGTTGATGACTCTTCCGCCAATCCTGATGCCACATTCCTCTTCATACAGCCCAGCGTCTGGGATGATTTGCACTCTAGCTGCATCCTCTCCAAGACATATTTATTTGTTCTTCTGGCAGTCCACGGGATGTTCAGTGTTCTCCAACAATACAGCTTAAAAACATCAATTCTTCTTCTGTTATTGCGATTCATTGTACAGCTCTCACAGGTATAGCAAGTGATCAGAAAAACCATGGCCTGCACCTTATTGCACTTTATTGCTTAAATTGACATCATTACTCCTCAATAATTTGGAGAGGTCCCTAACTGCAGGCCTTCCCATACAATACTTGATTTCCTGACTGCTGGTACAAAGGGTGCTATTTGTGGACCCAAGTAAGATGAGGTTTATTGACAGTTTCAATCTCTTCTCAATCCACCATGATATTGCCTATTGGTCTAGTTGGTTAAATATCTTTGTTTTCTTGGCATTGAGATACAATCCATATTGAAGGTTGCATTCCTTGATCTTCTGCAACAAGTGCTTTAAGTCCTTCTCACTTTCATGAATCAAGGTTTCATAAAGCAGGTGATTGATGAGTCTCCCTCTAATCTTGATGCCACATTCCTCTTCATAGAGTCCAGCTTCTTGAATCATTTGCCCAGTATACAGATTAAATAGGTATAAAGAATACAGCCCTGAAGCATGCCCTTTTTATTTTTTGTGTTTTTGTATATAACAAATATATTAAAAAGCTTTAATAACAAAACACTAAAGCTCTCTAGACTCTCTGATGTTATATAGTATTTTACAAAAATTGTTATTCCTTAGTACTATATTCCATTGTGTGAATGTACCCCTGAGTGAACTAACTCAGTATCATAAGGACAAATACTGCATAAAGCCATTATTGCAAAAATAGAAAGAGAATTACTAAGGTATAGATGTCCATAAGGGTAAGGTAAGGGTAAGGATAAGGGGGTGGAAAAAAAGGGGAAGGGTGAAAATCACTAGGATAGCAGAGTTTAGTAGGCATATTAGGGGAGGGTGAGTGAATGAGAAAGTCTTTGGGGACTTGAAAAGGTGGTTTAAATAATAGGCATGTTGTTGTTGTGTACCGTCAAGTCAGAAGCTAACTCATAGCTGACCCTCCTGGTTTTCAGAGGCAGTTAATTGCATGGAAGGAGATTGCCCATCTTTTTCCCATGGAGCAGCTGGTAAAATCAAACCATATGCCTTTGGGATTACAGGGCAGCTTCTTACCAATAGGCCACTAGAGCTCCCTAAGAGTAGGCATAGATCAATGGTAATTAATTTTATGGGATAACAGCGAATATGAATTCATTGTATGAAACAATATAAATGAGGGGTTGAGAGGATGAAAGGCACCCAAGCGTCGAGGACTCTCCTTCATAGGGTCGCTATGAGTCGCCTGCAACTTGACGGCACTTAACAACAATAACATCAACAGAGAAAGAGAGAGATATGGATCAGCTGGCCCAGTGAAGATAAAATGATGTGACCAAGACAAAGATGGGTGACTTTTAGTTTGTGGCCCTCCGGCCAGTCTTTCATTGTTTTTGTTCAGACATTCCTCTAGGTCGTATAGCCCTGGTGTACAAGTTGCCATCCCATGGTCACTTGTGGTTGCTGTGAGGTTGAACACTGTGACACGGATGTGTCAAATGTGTTAATGGTTAATAAGAACAAAACACAATGTAAATAAATTGTTGTATGGAAACCAAGAAAAATATTTTATAAAATCCTCACAGAACACCATGGCAATGATGGATGAAGTTACAGACAGAAATAGTCAAGAAATCAACTCAAATATGTACAGGAAGATAATAAAAGTAATAACATCTTATACTATTAATGAAAAAAGACTATTCAATTAATGCATGCGTTTACTGAAAAACGGCCTGAAAAGTAAAATCGGATCTTTACCTTCCACAATATACTGGGATAAATTCCAAATGGATCAAAGAATTAAATAGAAAACAACTGAAATATGAAGGTTGTAGAAGAAAATATGGAGGAAATCTATAAATTTGTTGTTGAAGCACTTTCAAATAACAATTCAAAGTCTAAAAGCTATCAAAATTAAGACAAATAGATAAGAATAAAGGAAGTCTTCATGGAAAACATCATAAAGGCAGTAAAGAGACAAACATTTCTGATATTTACAGAGGTATTTTTCAGAGGTAAAGCATTTATCTCTTTAGTATGTAAACAACTTCTGGAAAAGCAATAATAATAACAACTCAATAGAGTAATAGTCAACAGTTAAGAAAAAGTGTTGACTGAATGAAAATACTGGTAGCTCATAAGCATTTAGAATAATATTAAAATATACTCAACAAAAATAAAATAACATTTAAAAGTTTGGTGAAACAGGGAGCTCTGGTAGCCAAGTGGCAAGAAGTTGCATTGCAACCTCAAAGGCCCAGGGTTCGAAGTCACCAGCTGCTCTGCAGGAGAAGAATGGACAGTCTCCTCCTGTGGGATTAACTGCCTCTGAAAACCTGCCAGAGGGTCAGCTATGGGTCACTTCTGTCTATGGTACACAACAACAACAACAGTGGTAACAACATGGTAAGACACTACTCATCCATCGTACTGGTGAATATCCAAAAGCGTATTAATAGAACTAAAAATATCAACTCTGATAAATGGAGAGTGGAAATATTTTTTGAAGGTTAATCTGAAAATATCAGTTAGATTACAAATGCATACACCCTTTGATTCAGTCATTCTATTTCTGGGAATGTATTTTATAAACATATATGTGTGAAAATTATTGTGCAAAGGTATTTACTACAGCAGCGTTTATAACAGCAAAACACTGTAAAGAACCTAATAACGGAACTTGTTCTGTAGTGTGGAGTTGCAGCTTACTCATAGATCAGCCTCCAGGGCGTTTTCAGAGGCTCTATATCAAACAGGAGGAGACTGAGCAACTTCCTCCTGCAGAGCAACAGGTGAACTTGAGCCTTTGGGTCGGTAGTGCAACTCTTTACCACTAAGCAACCAGAGCTTCCAACGGGGACTGGTTAAAGTATAATCTCTGTGTTTAAATCCTACAGAGCTATAAAACAGAAGGAGTTTCTAGAAAATGCAAATACTCATGAACCTAGCGGCTAGATGAAAAGTTAGAGGTTTGAGTCCATTTAGAAGAACCTCAGGGGAAAAGCCTGGTGGTTTGCTTCCAAAAAAATAATTCCTTGAAAACCCAACGAGCACAGCTCTACTCTGACACACACGGGGCTGTCATGAGTTGGAACTGACTTACTGGCAACTGGTTAATTTGTAAGACAGAGAAGAGAAATCTCAGAGAAAGATCTTGAAAATATACTGCTAAGTGAAAAAACACAAGGTGAAGAACATGTGTCATACTCTCCTTTTTGTGTTGAAAAAGGGAAAGGGAAGAGTGTCATGATATTTCCTCGCATATACATATTGAAATTCTGGAAGAATATCTGTCAGGGTGTAGAATTTTATTCTCCTTACAATGTAATAAGTTAGTCTATCACTGTCTCATGGATGCAGACAGAAGTCACGAGCTGCCTGGGTAAGAGATGAAGGACTTTACTACAGAGCAGGCAGCACAAGCACCCCGTTTGCCTTGGTGCCCCTCACCCTGTGAGTTCCAGCGGGGTGAGTGTAGAGAGGCACAGGTGAGTGCTGCACATGCACTGGTTTCGCTGAGTAACAATTAATGTGGGAATTCATCAGTTCACAGTCAGCAGTAAGCAAGCAGCCTATTCTCTGTTGGGGGAGGGGGAAGTTTCCTTTATCCCTTAAGGCTGTTTGCTGCATAATCTTAAGAAAAGTTCAGGGTAGAGTGGTCAGAGCCATACATACTCTTGTCAGACTCAGCAAGGATCTGCAGGAAACCCAGGACCTGTGTACAGTCTGCCTCTCCCTCTGTCTCCTCCAAGACAACCACAGTGATTATGCATGTGGACCAGGAGGGGGTGACGGGAATGAGCAGATAGGAAGGAGGCCTTCCCTGTTACTTCTTGTAATTGTTCATAGAACACATTGTTGTTAGGTGTGACCAAGGTGACTTCAACTCAACAGAGACCTTATGAGCAACAGATTGAAACCTTGCTCATCTCCTGATATCCATGCCCAGGCTCATTGTTTCAGTCAAGTCCTTGGGTCGAGCCATCTTGTTGAGCGTCCTTTTCTCTTTCGCTGACCCTCGACTTTTCCAAGTATGTTGCCCCTTTCTAAAGATTGGCACTTTTTGGCAACTTGTGACCTCTACGGAGAACTCAGTTGAACTTCTTCCAAGAAAGACTTGTTTGTTCTTTTGATAGTCTGTGGGCTAGGCAGTACTCTTTGTCAACACCACCATTCAGAGGCATCAGTTCTTCAGTCTTCCTTATTCATTGTACATCTTTTAGATGCATACAAAGGAACTGAAAATGCCATGGCTTGGGTAAGGCATACCTGACATTCTTGCTCTTTAACACTTACAAGACACCTAGACTCAATTTTGCTCAATGTAACAACTCTTTAGATTTCTTGACTGCTGTTACCATAGACATCAATAGTGGGTCCAAACAAAATGTCATGGGAAACTTCAATGATTTTTCTCCATCTATTTTGCTCCCTATTGTTCCACTTGTGATTATTTTTGCTTTCTTCATGTTGAGATATATTGTTGATGTTGTTATGTGATGCCAAGTCCTGTGGCAATCTTATTGTCTCTGACACACTCACCCCATTACCCCGATCACTGAATCAATCCATCTCATTGAGGGTATTTCTCTCTTGCACTGTCCCTCCACCTTCCCAAGCATGATGTCCCTCTCCAAGGACTGGTCCTACCTTGCAACATGTTCAAATTATGTCAGATGGAGATTCAGAATCCTTGCTTCCAAGGAGCAGCCTGGTCTCACCCTCTCTAGGACACACCTGTTTGTTCTCTTAGCAATCCCTTATATCTCCTAAATAGTACATTATAACACATATCATTATAGTTACATAATGGATTATAATATTCAACACTGACAGTATATGTATTAAAAAGAGATAACTGCAAAGTCATATAAAGAAATAAACATTAAAGGAATGTAGGTGCCCCATTAAGTGTATACTGAATTGTAGCATCTTAGATAAAGATTTGCCAGAGGACAGCTTTGATCAGCAAGTTTATCCTCCCATATACTATAAACTTTGCTTTGTTTTCACCAACTCCAGATGTCTTGCTTTGAAGTACCTTGTGAAGCATATGTGCGCCATATTAAAACCAAGTGGAAATTTAAATCTACTAAGAAACAAGATTTCTATAGCAGTTACTGAAAATGACTTTTTAAAAGCACCCAACACAAATTCTTTTAAACATCTCTACGGTGTTTACATGAATCCTTGAGCAGTGCAAAAGTGATTGCCACTCACTGCAAACGTTAGTTATTCAAATCCATCCAGAGGTGCCTTGAATGCCCATATGGGGTTGCCAGATGTAAGAATAAACTTGATAATACCGTTTTTAAAAAGGATTCATTCTGTAGATATGATGTAAATTAGGTCTCAAGTCTAGTCTCTTTGCCAACGAGTCAGAACCGACATAGCTGACCCAGGTTAAGTGTCTGAGGCTGCCAACCACATGACAGGAAATTGCCTGCTTTCTCCTGTGCAGTTGCTGATTGATTTGAACTGCCAGAGAGATGCATCCTTTAGGTTAGCAGTGCAAGTCCCTGTGTGTGGACTATGCCACCAGAGCACCCTTTGAATTAAGTAGCATCAGTTATAGGATTTCTAATAATGCTTCAATCGAGCACACAAGACAAATGGCTGAGTTCCTCTCCTCCTCCCCCTCCTCATTGGTGGTCTCATCTGCACTAGAATTAAGAAACAAAACAAACAATAATCTTTTCTCTTTTGATCTAGGACTTAGCCTGTCCTAGTGCTTAGAAGTTTCAAAAAACTTTATCTGAGGAAGGAGAGAGTAATAATGACTGCCATGTTTTGAACACAGACTGTGTTCAGTTGCTGCTTTACTGCTAAAAAGTGGGTACTGTGATTATCTCGTTTTATAGATGAGGAGATGAGGTGCAGATGTATTGCACAGTTTACCAAAGCTGGTAATTCAAGAGTGCAGGGATGTAGTTTACAGAGCCTGGACTTGGAACCATTTTTTTAAACCTATAATCAATCAAACTTTTAATTTAGAAAGATTACTGTGCAATCATATAGCTGAATAGGCAGTATTCATTAGGTTTAATTAGAAAACAACCATAGAACAATTTATTTTTTTTTTCCATTTACCTCCCATTCTAATTTGTTTTGTGATGTTCTTTCTTCCCCTTTTGTGCAAGGATGTGCCCTAGGGTTTTCTCATTAGCTTTGATCTTTCAAAGTAATACCTCCAGGGCTTTCTTCCATAATAGCCCAACATGGATTTGAACCATCAACATTTTTGTTTGGTCAACAGCACTTAGCAGCGTGACTGATCCCCTTCTGCCTACCCCATTTATCAGGATCCCCTGACCCCAGTTCAAAGAGTCTCTCCATTAGGACTGAAAGGAGGGAAGGAGTTATAAATAGCAAAAAGTTCTGCTTGACTCATTTTATGCTATGAGTTGAAAAATAAAAGATAATCTGAAGTCCTAACCTGTCCACTTGAGAGTGTGACCTTGTTGAGAGGTATAGTGTTTGCCTTTTGTTATCCGTTAAGTTAAAGGAGGTCACTCTGATGTAGGGCAGTTATTTCTCTGAATTCTTTCTGAATAGCAGTTTATAGACAGGGAAAACAAATGTAGAGGCAGAACTACATACAAGGGAAAGACAACCAGCAAGTGACATAGAGGTATGTACACCTTGTTGTTACTAACCACCAAGTCAAGTACGACTCATAGTGACCGTATGAATGAATAACAGTTCTGAATCCTGTCCTATCCTGTGTCATCCTCATCATCTCCGACACATTTGAGCCCACTGTTGCATCTATAAATGAATAAAGAATGCCAAAGACTGCTGGGAGCCACCAGAACCTATGAGAGATTAGGAGCAGTTCCTCTCTTGAAGGTATGGAAGGTATTTATAAAGTTAGCATCCTCATTTGGACATCTAGCCTCCAGAACTGTAAGAAAGAAAAGGTTCTGTTTTATTTTTTTTTAAATTAATTTTAATGAAAATTTACAGAGACTTAGGGTTTCCATTCATTGTTGGACTTTTCTCCCTGTCCACCCCCCCCCCCCAACAAGTAGCTCTTCTCTTTGAAAAGTAAAAGAAAAACTCTTTCATTGTTATACAATCCCCCTCCTCCCACCGCCCCCAAGTTCACTCCACTGTATAGCCTTCATTCTGGACTCCTGTCATGACAATAATACCTAATCATATATCCCTTTTAAACAGTTCTGTCCCTCATCTGTTTCAATGCAGTATATATTATTTATTCCCTCTTTCTCAGTCTTCCCTCAATCCTGATGTCAGTCTCATTTTACAACAGTGGTCCTATGTAATATTTGTCCTTTTGTGACTGAGATATTTCATTCAGAATAATGTCCTCCAAGGTCATTCATTTTGTATAATATTTCTTGAATTCCTTGTTTTTCAATGCAGCATAGTGTTCTATTGTGTGAATATACCAGAGCTTCTCTACCCATTTTTTGTTGATGGACACTTGAGTGGTTTCCAACTCTTTGCTATTGTGAACAAAGCCGATTGTGGAGAAACTGGAAATCTTATTCACTGTTGGTGGGAGTGTAAAATGGTACAACCACTAAGAAAAGCCGTGTGGCACTTTCTCAAAAAGTTGGAAGTAGAAATACCATTTGACCCAGCAGAAACCATAACTACCACCCAAGCAGATATATGCACACCCATGTTTATTGTGGCTTTGTTAAAAATATTCTGTTTTTTAAAGCTCCCCATTAAGAAACAATTGCAAAAACAAACTAGCTGCCATTGGGTCAATTCAGACTCAAGGCAACAATGGCTTTGTGGTATTTTGTTAAGAAATGAAGACAGCTGATTAGTATGGTCAACAGTTCTTCTGGAGACTAAGGGTTATTTAAAATACTTTCTTTTGTAAGTCATTTTAACCAGATTTTTAGAAAATACTTCTTCCCTCTCTCCTTCCTGACACTCCCTGAAGATTTAATGTCTGCACTCCTCTTTTAAAGTGCAGAAAATTGTGGTTAACCTTGAGGAGAATCCCACAACGTTTGATTATACTTATGCAAAACCTATACTTGGACCAGGAAGCAGTCCTCAGAACAAAGCAAGGGAACACTGCATGTGTCAGGGATGCATCCTGTCTCTATAACTTTTCAATCTATATGTAGAACAGATCATTTAGGAGGCTGGACTTAATGAGGAGGAATGTGGCATCAACATTGGAGAGACTCATCAACAATCTACATTATGCAGATGGCACAACCTTGCTTGCTGAAACTGAGGAGGACCTGAAGCACTTGCTGTAGAAGGTCAAGGACTGTAGTTCTCAATATGGAATCTTCTATATGGATTGAAGCTCAATATCAAGAAGACAAATATTCTCACCACTGGGCCAACTGGAAGCACCATGATGAATGGAGAGGAGATTGAAGTTGTTAACAGTTACATCTTGCTTGGCTCCACAATCAGCACTCTTAACTGATCTTGGCACCATCAGTCAGGAAATCAAAAGGTGAATTACATTAGGTAAACCTGTTGTCAGGGACCTTTCCAGTACTGAGAATCAACGATGTCAGTCTGGAGATTAGAGTACGCCTGATCCAGGCCATGGTTTTCACAATTACTTGCTATGCATCAGAGAGCTAGACAATGACTAAGGATCTGATTGAAGAAGAATCAATGCCTTTGACAGAGCTTCTCCAAGATGGGGATATTACTTCTAAGAAGATGACCAGGCTGACCTACATTACACACTGGAAGTGGAAGCTGGTAGGCATTTCCACTATCCCAACTCTCTTGCTCCACCTATTCCTCCATGGGAAAACGGTGAAAATGAACTTTCATTTACTCAAATGGGACTTAAGTAGGTCCAGTGCTTAAAATGGAATTTCATGAAACTGTATCTAATTTTAGAGGGAAGTGATCCCAGATATCTAAGGATAAAACTGAAGGTAAAACATATAAAGCAGTATCTAAAATATAAATCCACAAATCACAGAATGGAGTGATCTTATAGACAATCCCAGGGGTCTGGTGTATAATTAATTCCTCTTCTCCTTTTTTTAGTGCTGTATCCATTGCAAATTAATGACTCAAGTAATAGGGTTTCCACAACTTCCCTTGAAAAAGGCTAGTCTACAACTTACTCAGTTTTAGCATTAGAGGACCTTTCTCAATGTTCAATCTAAATGATCAGCAGAATTCCCAGCCTTCTTGTCATTTTCATTCTAGGAACACTCTACTTTCAGAGAATATAAAAATCTTCCCACAGTCCTATTTCTGAATCATTTATTTGAGCAACATCAATGTTTGATAGTTTTAACCTTTTCTGTAAGTCAATACCATTCTCTTCTAACAATTTCTGTTTTCATTATCTGAATTTCCTCTCATTAATTTAAAATCAGGCGTTTGAAAATGCCTGCCTACACATTTTGTTGGTTATAGATCTGAATGGACTGAGAGAGTAAGGAAGGAGCCCTGGTTGTACCATAATTTAAGCATTCAGTTGCTAACTGAAAGATCAGTGCTTCAAATCCTCAAGCTATTGGAGAGAAGCTGTTTTCAGAGAGAATGATGGGGCAGTTTGCTTCCACAAAGATTTACAGCTTGGGAAACTCAATGGGGCAATTTGACTCTGTCCTACAGGGTTGTATGAATTGAAGTCAACACAATGGCAATGGAGTTTGGTTCCCAGATTGAAAGGAAGCATTTTTATTTGTGACAGGAAAGATTTTTTTTTCTTGTGAAGATTTTGATTTATGGCTGTCTCCACAAATTGAAAGATACTAGTGTTTTCTGGGACTTTCAGTCTCTGAATATTCCAAATGTGTGTGTGTGTGTGTGTGTGTGTGTGTGTGTGTGTGTGTGTGCTTCCATACATGGCTATAAATCTGATAAGGATAGTAAACCTCACAGGAGCTGTTGGACAGGTATTGGTGGTGGACAGAACATAGAGGGGCCCTGTAGCACAGTGCTTAGAGTGAGCTAGACCCACATCTGCAACTTACTCATCTTTTATTAAGGTAAGCTGATGATTTACAGGGAACTTTGGTGATCAAGTGGTAAGAAGTTGTACTGTCAACCCTTATGTACATGGTTCAAATCCACTAGCTGCTTCATGGCAGAAAGATAGACAACCTCCTCTGGGCAAAGCTTCTGACAAACTTTTGGAGGGTCAGCTATGAAGTAGTTCTAACTCAATGGTACACAACAACAATCATGCTTCAGTTATCTCATCTGTAAAATAGGGGTAATACTAGCTTTATTCTTACAACATTACTAAGAGTTAGAATCTATTCAATGGCAATGAGTTGGGACTCACTTTTTCAGGATTAAATAAAAGCATGTAAATTATTGTGCCTGATAAAGTAAAATGCCATAATTTCTAGTTATTATTACTGCATATATTCCCCTATAATCATATTTGTGTATCTGCAACCAGAATTTTACTGTGACTTCTCTTGCCAGAATTCTACTATACTTCTGTGTATTAAAAACCCCGAGTCTTTTTTATTACTTATACTGACTTTAAAGCCAGCATTCTCCATGTTTAGCATAAGAGGGCTTATTTGGTACTTATAATATACAGAACGCATTTGAAGATACCTTAAAAAGAAACTTGACTCTGACCTGAGAGTCCAACTCATAATTCAGCTGATGGCTGCTACTGATAGTTCTTCTCTTATAATCTCAGTGGCATATTTTCTTAAAAACAGATTTTTATTCATTTATTTATTCATTCATTAAACATGTATTAAGCACCTAACTTATTCAAGGCACAGTTCTTAGGAGTGGAGGTGAAACATTGTGGAATCACAAAGTCCCTTTCATACATCTATATCTATCTAAACTATTTCTCTCATCTATCTATCTATCTATCTATCTATCTATCTATCTATCTATCTACTATCTATCTATCTGCCTAGTGGCAAAAAAGCTGTGCTGCAATATCAAAGGCAGCGATTCAAGGTCATCAGTTGTTCTTCAGGAGAAGGACGGGCAATCTCCTCCTGTGCAATTAACTGTCTTTGAAAACCCATTGGAGGGTAAGCTATGGGTCAGTTCTTTTTTTTTTCTTTTTATTTTTATGATTTATCTTTATTGGTATCTGAGCACAAGCTTATGATATTTAAGGATCCTTTTGTGATCTAAAGTGACTTATAAAGAGCAGAACACAATCGAGCTCAGTTTGAAGATAATGTTCAGCTCAGTTTAGCTCTTTTTTTTAAAAATTATTATTTAATTTTATTAGTTTTAATGAACATTTACAGAGATTTTGGGTTTTTATTCATTCATTGTTGTATGGGTCAGTTCTGATTCAACAGTACAGCACCACCACCACTACATCTGTCTCTCTCACTCTCTCCTCCCTCACTCCCTCTCTCCTTCCCTACCTCCTCTCCCTCTCTCTCTCTCCCTCTGTCCTCTCTCTCCATAGTGGTTAGAATTTGTGCTACAAATGCGAAGGCACATGGTTCAGATCCACCAGTCTGAGAGAGAAGGAGGGAGGTGTTGACACTGACCCTGGAAAGGTGAGCAGTGGTGTAGTCTGATGAAGTGGGAAGAGCACCGCAGGCAGTGGGAGTAGCATGTGAAATAGGACTCTACCCAGACATGCTGTTTAGGATAAAGTGGGGCTTCCCTGTAGATGGCATAAGGTACATTGGGAGGTAGAAAGATGACATACACTGAAACATAAAAGTTTGAAGGACCATGAAGAACACGGAAACAGACTAGACCTCAATCTTATAAATAACAGGAAATCAATACATAGGATGAAAGATTATTTAATGATTGGGCTTGTGAGCAGGGATGTGACCAGCACTCTAGATGCTGAGTTGTAGGGGCCAAGGCTAGTATTTATCTTTTGCTTTGGTAAAAAAAAAATTAAAAATTAATCTCTTCTATGATCAGAAAGCTGAACAATGACTAGGGATGAGAGAAGGAGAATTGATGCTTTTGAGCTGTGGTGTTGGACAAGAGTATTGAATATACCATATTCTAGGAGAACAGAAAGGTTTGCCCTGGGGAGGGGAAAACCAGGCTGCTCCTTGGAGGCAAGGATACTGAAGCTTCATCTGACATACTTTGCACATGCTGCAAGGAGGGATTAGTCCTTGGAGAGGGACATCATGCTTGGAAGGGTGGAGGGACAGTGCAAAAGAGGAAGAGTCTTGATGAGTTAGATTGACTCAATGACTGGGGTAATGGGAGGGTAGGAGTGTCAGAGACAATAAGGTTGGCTCAGGATAGAGCAGAGTTCAGAGCTGTTGTACAGAGGGTCACTATGAGTCACAAGTGACTTGACAGCACATAACAACAACAATAAAATTCCTGTATGGTAACTCGTTGTTGTTCTCACAGCTGCCAGTGCTGACCCTCTGCCTTTTTGCTGACATTCATGGAATACATATCTCCACAAGAGTTATCAGTTCTTCAGGCTTGGAACACTCAGCCTGCATCCCCTGTTCTCATTTACCATGGACTCTCTTTCAAACCTATAGCCTCATTCTGTATTTGCTCAATCTGTAGACTATTCTCTAAGCCATCTGCTCTAAAAAGCTAACTGTAGCTAATGCGTTACTGTCAAATAGGTGCTTAATATGTACCTTTTCTCAGGAAATGTAGCCATTTTAGCACTGATGGTCAATGCTTTAACTCTAAGAAACCCATGTGACTTGAGGGTGTGTTGAGGGGGCTCTTGGGTGAGTTGTCTATTATGATTTGGAGTAACTTTCTCTGACCTAAATACACTGTGTAGACTCAATCCACTCCTCCTGTACCCTATGGAATGGAGGGTGACCAAGTTCTATTTGCTTCTGTGCTCTTTCATAGATACATCAACTCCATGGAGAACTGCTGCATGCAGTAAATTTTGACTAATGTGTTCTCATTCAACCACTATTTATTAGTTCTGGGCTTGGAAGAACTCCCTCCACCATTGATTGCATTTACTTATATGTGTCTGTGCTAATGGTAAGCCAATCTCTCATTGTCTTTCTTCCCACCAAATCCTATGAGAGAACACTAGTACCTCTGCTAGAGGAGCTGCTTTCACCGGCATTCAGGGAGCCACTCCATACATGCAAGACTAGAGACTAAACAATGAATTTGTAAAACACTACTCAATTTGGATGAGTCTGGAAGATATGCTCAGTGAAATATTTCAGTCACAAGAGGACAGATACCCGCATAAGACCACTGTTATAAAAATAGGATGGATATGGGGGATGAGAGTGTAGGAAAAGAATGGATGATGAACACTGCACTGGAGTAGGAGAACAGAGGGACTATCATAAAGGAAGGGGTGATTATACATTGTATGTATGACAGTTAACAATCTTGAACAAGATATGCATTACAAAGTGAACTGGAAGAGGGGGGAGAAAAATGTGTTCCAATGAGTGAATGAAAACTCATCCTTTCAGTGAATTTTCACTAAAATCACAATAAAAATATTTTTAAAAAGACTTGAGACCAGTTATGACCATATTCCTTAAAATTTTTGTGCCCATAAAATTGTTTTGAACACTTTAAAAAATTAAATTTCATATTGGTTTGCTTACAAAGTTCATATACATTGTTTTTCACACTCTTCTTCCATTGTATTGTGTTTCATACAATCATTCCCATGCATTATGTTTTATAAAATCAATCACCACTGGACCTTGGCCATCATTATCATGTCTTTTCAGGTCTCCACTGGATCCTTCACCCCTTTCCCCCACCCACCAAACTGTGCAACCTTGTGGTTTTGCTCCTACCCACTCTCACCCTTCCACTCCCACCACTTGCTCCCGTTAGGTCCCCATACACATTTTACTAGTTATACTTCTATTTTTACAATAATGGTCCTATGCAGTATTTGTCCTTATGAGACTGAGTTAGTTCATTCAGCATAATGCTCTCCATCCTCTCTCAAGTTATGTAGTATTTATGAGATCATTGCTTCTGAGCGCTGCATAGTATTCCATTGTGTGAATGTACCACAATCTCAATCCATTCAGTTGTGGTTGGAAATTTGGGCTGTTTCTATGTCCTTGTAATGATGAATAATGCTGCTATGAACATTGGTGTACAGATCTCCTTTCTAATTTCCTTGGGGCATGTTGCTACTAGTAGAATAGCTGGGTCATACGACGTTTCTATGTTCAACTTTTTGAGGAAACACCAAACTGTCTCCTGAGCACTTTTAAAAACACGATGCTAATACCAGCCCCCTACCAATTGTCAATAAGGCGATCTCACATGTGTGAGGGTAGAACTGTGCTCCCTAGGGATTTCAAAGTCTGCTTTTCAGAAAGTTTGCCAGGCCTTTCTTCCAGGGCACCTGTGAGTGGAATAGACCCTCCATACTTTCAGTTAGCAGCCTAGTTGTTTTAACTATTTGCTGCCTTCAGGGACTTGCCATTTAATTGTCATAAAATTCCTAAATGAGTGAATAAAAATATCTTCAGATGGTTCCTGAGGAATCTTCATTTAAATGATTTTCAGGTTATTCTCACTGCTAGGTATATTTGGGAAGCACTAAAATATGAAAATACAGATGAATAATTTTCAGTTTCTCAGCAGACTATTGGATCTTTTATGGCTACAGTTTGGAGACAGGTACTCTTACCTGAAGTTGATTCTTTGGGAACACAATTTGAGATAAAATCCCCACTAACCTGAAGAGGCAATTTCTTCGGAGACTTAAGCGTTTTCACATAATGGCTGTTCATATTCAAGGATTATGTGCCAAAAAAAAAAAGACTAGGTGGGTATAGTGCACTGTAGTAATCATTATCTATACCATGTTTTAAGGAACAATGGGAATTTCATAGAGAATCAATGCTAATGATATCTGATTTTGCCAATGATCTGTAAAACCCACAGTCTTAAAGCTTCAACCCTTTGTAGTTAAAATAATTATCACATATTCATTAATTTCTTTCACAAAGAATTGCCTAAGATGCTCCCTAAATTATTTACATAGCTTGTCCTTTTAAATGGCTAAGTCTGTGAAGTGGCTATCAGCATCATCCAATTTGGCAGCCAGCTTGGCAAAAGAAGAAATGGACGTGACCACTCCAATGGTCTTAATGGGGTCAAACTACAGTGGAAGAGTTGGACTAATGGTAAAAATAAAGGATTCAATTCTATTGATCACACTTTCTTTGTACATACAAATGTATGTCTGGCCTTAGCAATATGCCTTTGATGGGAAGTGAGGTGGTTCTTCATTCTACACCATGTTGATTGTTGTTATTGCTAGGGAGGCCAGTGCAGTGAGGTGGTTTGGGGGAGAGAAAAGGGACTTTCATGGCTGCAGGACCTGGAAGACAGGGAGTAAAGGCGGTCTCTACTTGGAAGGTACAGCAGAAAGTAGTGGGCACAAGATGAGGGGGCTCCCCACCTAGGGTGGGTGATGAGAAGTAAATGCCAGTAGGGAATAAGCCATGTATATGATAGTAATGATGATAACCATTAGCACCCTCATTCCTTGCAGTAGACTCTGCTGGTGGAGCAAGCGTGATGAAAAGGGGATCCCACAGGCCACATACATCCTGCAGACAGCAGGACAAACTGGGACATGTGATTGAAAATCAACAAGATCCTTTTCTATCAATTTCAGTTCCTATTGAAGATGACTCTGGCAATGAAGATGGGACTCAGCCTTTGACTATCCTATAAAACCAATTTTGCATAATGGCCTGGCCTTTGGAGTCTAACCATGTGAATAATTGAGGAGTGGGGGTGCCTCGCCTCAATTAATCTAAATGTGCTCAATATTCCTGTCACAGAGCAAGAATGAATGAGATTTGAGACAGGGACAGTCTTCAAAGCTAAAAAGAGAGCAATGTTAAAAAAAAGAAGAAAAGGTTTGACAAATTAGACTTTGCTTGACAATAAACAGTGATTTTGGACTCATTTTCTCTACCTTGACTGTTCCTACATTCTCTACATCATAGCATTTCAGTTAAATAACTAATCAAACAAGCAGTTCCAAACTCTCCTGCCTCCCTGGATTCTACTATTAAAAACACAAAACTGAAAAAAAAAATTAAAAAACCCCACAAAACTCATTGTTGTCAAGTCTTACAAGTCAGGGTGAGCTTTGGAGATGACCCATTTTTCTCCTGTGGAGCTCCTATTGGATTCTAACTTCTAAACCTTCAGTCAGCTACTCAACCCCTTAACCTAAATGAAACACTGCCACTTCCTTGGAAGCTGAGTTGCCAGACCTTACTTCCTGCCTTGGATGTGGCTGTGAGATCAGGTCCCATTGCAGCCTTGTAACCAGATGATGGAAAAAACCAAGCCAAATTGAAGACCTTGATATCATCAACTAGTTGATCCAAGTTATCAGCTGCTGGCTGGCTGTGTGAGACTAGTGAAAATTGCATTTGGTAACTCATTAGTAACTCATCAGGTCATCTACAACTCACAGTGACCCTATGAAAAACAGATCAAACTTTGCCCTATTCTGCACCATCTTTGTCATGCCCACACCTACTGTTATAGTCACTGTTTCAATCCATTTAGTTGAGGGTCTCCCTCTCTTTCTCTGACCCTCTATTTTTCCCAGTATGATGTCTCTTTACAGGTACTGTCCCTCCTGATAACATGCTCCATTGTGCTGCTACCTAAAGGTGGCTGGTTCAAGAAAGAGAGGCAATCAGCTCCTGTTTGATGTTGTTGTTGTTGACTGCCATTGAATCGATGTGACTCATAGCGAGCAAAAGATCTGAAGTCTTTCCATACCTATCGTGGTTTCTCCAAGTTCATACAGTTTCCATAGGCATGTGGTTTAGGAAATGGATGCCACCTGTTTGATTTACAGCTTCTAAAAACCCATGGAGGGTCAGCTGTGAGTTGATTCTGACTCGACAACAATGATGTTTCAATAAAATGGGCATCTGCTTAATGACAAGAAGCCTGAATAAAGTTGGCATATGCCAGTTGACAGTGAGTTGATTCTCTCTCAGGGTGACACCATGTTCGTCAGAGGAGAACCGTGATCCACAGGCTTTTCAATGGCAGATAATTCCAAATTTGATTACCAATCTTTCTTTCGTGGTGCCTCTTCTTCTGAGGAATCAAACCTCCAACATGGCTAGCAGTTGAGTACTTTAACTGTTGCACCATCCCTCCAGGCCCAAGTTTCCAGACATGGTTAATTAGGATTGATTTAGCTTTGGAATGCACAAAACTCTAGGTTGTTGTTAGATGTTGTTGAGTCAGAACTGACTCATAGCTGACCCTCCAGTAGGTTTTCAGAGCAAGTAAATAGTATGGGAGGAGACTGCCCATCATTCTCCCTTGATCTCTAGCATATTGTTGTTGATTGCTGTCAAGTTGAGCACGACTCATAGCGACCCAATGAACAAGAGGCCTGAAGCCTTTCTATAACTATCAACATTTATCAAAGTTCATAGAGTTTCCAGACGCATGCCGTTTAGGAAGTGGATGCCACTTCTGCTTCCAGTAGATAATATAAAGTATATATTAAAAACTGTAGTGGGATTGAGATTAGTTTATAAGGAGGTTATTAGTTATGCCATTAGACATCAGCACTGTGAAGGCTTTCACTGTGTATAAATATGATAATTTTACATTAAAATATTCAATGCTCTCATCTTCTCCCTCCCCTTCCCCTTCCCTCCACTCCCCCTCCAATGAAATAGAATGACAAGGAATTCTTTGCAATTAGTAGATTGAAAAATCTATTTATCTTCCATTTGGATTGGGCTGAGCAGGTACTTGGTCTCATTAGTAACTCACTCTTTTATATCAAAGGAGCAAATATGAAACACCTGATTTGATTGATAAGCAGTCTTATTTTTTTCCCTTTCGCTGAGCATCACTGACAAGAAAGTCTCCTCACTAATGCTAAAACCAGAAATAATGAGAGTGTGAAGACAGAACTTATAAATAATTCATGGGGCCACATATTTTAAGTGAAAGTGCTTTCCTCATCTGTAAGCAATCGCTTGATGTTCTCATTTTGTTCTCGCCTATTGTTCTTTGCTTTTACGAAGGTAGATATGAAATGATATTTGAAATAGTTCAAAGGGAAAATGTCATTCAGGCCCTAATACTCCTTCTATCTCTTATATTCCACCCTTGCTGCCAACCTCCTAATATTTCCTATTATTTTCTTGACTTTTGTGTGAGTACTTTTTGGAAAGAGATGTCGATCTGAAACATAGGGTTCATTGGATTATTTTAAAACTAAATTCCTGGTCAATTGCTCAACTTTCTGGTCTTTGGAGGAACTCTGAAGGTGCAGTATTGAGATGCTAACTGAAAGGTCAGTTCTTTGAATCTGCCAGAGGCCCCATGGCAGAAGATGAGGAAGTCTGCTTCTGTAAAGCTATACAGTTTTGGAAACTTCATGCAAGTAATTCATCTGTGTCGGAAAGGGTCATTATGAGTCAGAATCAATACTATTTGAAAGGGAGACCTGAACTGAAAGCCCCTTCTTTGAAGATAGTTAGGGAGTCGAATGGAATGAGCAAAACTTACATCATCTTGGCATCTGAGTGGTCTCTTATCAATGATTAGCTCCTGCTTGCCCAGCTTTAAGGAACAGGTGAAAATGGCAATAGAAGAGATAGTCTTTCCATTCAGATGACAATTTATTGGAGAAAATTGACCAGCATACACAGAGAGGAAGTCTATGTCAAGTGCCTAGCATAATCAAGATACAATTTAATTTATAAGTATAATTTAAAACAATCAATAAACAGGATACAAGAAAAAGAGTGAATATTTGTCTATTCTGTGTGTGTAGAGACAGAGTGAGAGGCAAGAGGCAGAGAAAAATCAATGACTACAGGTGAGAAAAAAATGGGGTTGGTTTCATAATTAGAAAAGTCATTTCTAGATCTATCCTGAAATACAATGTGGTGAGTGACAGGATAATATCCATACACATACAAGGAAGTCCAGTGAACACCACTATCATTCAAATATATGCACCATAATTAGAGCCAAAGAGGAGGAAACAGAAGATTTCTACCAACTTTTGCAGTCGGAAATTGATCAAACATGCAATCAAGATGCATTAATAATAATGGGCTACTGGAACGTAAAAGTTGGGAACAGGAAAGAAGTATCAGTAGCTGGAAAAAACGGGCTTGGTGAGAAAAATGAGGCTGGAGATAGAATGATAGAGTTCAGCACATTCAATGATTTATTCATGGAAAATACCTTTTATAAGAAACATAAATGCAGGCTATACACATGGATCTAACCTGATGGTATGCATTGGAATCAAATCGATTGCATCTGTGGAAAGACTCACTGTAGAAGCTCAATATCAGCAGTAAAAACCATGCCAGGTGCTGATTGTGGGACAGACCACCAGCTACTTATATGCAAGTTCAAGCTGAAGTTGAAGAAAATTAAATCAAGTCCATGGGAACCAAGATTTGACCTAAAGTCTGTCCCATTCGAATTTCAAAACCATCTCAGGAACAGGTTTGAGGCCTTGAGCAGCAATGAGTGTAGACCAAAAGAGCTCTGGGAGGATATCAAGAAAATCATCCATGAAGAATGCAAAAGACCATTACAAAGACTGAAGAAGAAGAAAAGACCAAGATGGATGTCAGATGAGACTCTGAGTATTGCATTAGAATGCCGAGAAACCAAAGGTAAAGTAAGAAATCAAGAAATCAAAGAACTGAACAGAAAATTTCTAAAGGCAGCTCAGGACGACAAAGCAAGATACTATAATGAAATGTGCAGAGAGCTGGAGTCAGAAAATCAAAAAGGCTGGATTTGCTCAGCGTTTCTTAAGCTGAAGGAGTTGAAAAACAAATTCAAGCCACGGGTGGCAATACTTAAAGATAGTTTGGGTAGAATGTTGTTAAACGATCCAGGAAGTATCAAAAGAAGATGGAAGGAGTACACAGAGTCACTGTATCAGAAGGAATTGGCTGACACAAAGGAATGTTATGAAATAACATATAAGCAAGAGCCTATGGTGATGAAGGAGGAAGTTCAAGTTGCTCTGAAGGAACTGGCAAAAAACAAAGCTCCAGGAGTTAACAGCATACCAATTGATTTATTTCAACAATCAGACACTGCCCTGGATGTGCTCACTAAGTTGTGACAGGAAATCTGGAGGACAGCCAGCTGGCCAACTGACTGGAAGAGATCTATATTTGTTCCCGTTCCAAAGAAAGGTGACCCAACAAGTGTGGAAATTATTGAACAATATCATTGATATCACATGCAAGCAAGATTCTGCTGAAAATTATCCAAAAATGTTTGGAATAATATGTCAACAGAGAATTTCCAGATGTGCAGGCTGGATTTAGAAGAGGTCACGGTACTAGGGATATTATAGCTACTGTTAGATGGATCTTGGCAGAAAGCAGAGAACACCAGAAGAATGTCTATCTGTGTTTCATTGACTATGCAAAGGCTTTTGACTGTGTGGATCACAACAAGCTGTGGCTGACTCTAAGAAAAATGGGAACCCCAGAACCTTTGATTGTGCTAATGTGAAACCTATACTTGGACCAAGACACAGTCATCAGAACAGAGCAGGGAGACACTGGATGGTTCAAAATCAAGAAAGGGGTCTTTCAGGGATGAATTTTGTCTCCATACCTTTTCAATCTGTATGCAGAACAGATCATCTGAGACGCTGGGCTATACAAGGAGGAATGTGGCATCAGGATTGGTGGAAGAATCATCAACAACCTGCGTTATGCAGATGACACAACCCTGCTTGCTGAAACTGAGGAGGACCTGAAGTGCTTGCTGCAGAAGGTCAAGGACTGCAGTCTTCAATATGGATTGAAGCTCAACATCACGATAACAAAGATTCTCACCTCTGGGCCAGTTGGCAGCATCAGTATGGATGGTGAAGAGATTGAGATAGTTAACAGTATTAGTTTACTTGGTTCCACATATACAACACTCTTGGTAACAGCAGCCAGGAAATCAGTAGACAAATTTCATTGGGAAAGTCAGCTGTGAGGGACCTCTCAAGAGTACTGAAGAGCAACAACATCAGTCTGGAGACTAAGGTGCACCTAATCCAGGCTATAGTCTTTGCAATTACGTGTTATGCATCGGAGAGTTGGGCAGTGAATAGGGATGATAGAAAGAGAATTGATGCCTTTGAACTGTGGTGCTGGACAAGAGTGTTGAATATATCATGGACTGCTAGGAGAACAAACAGGTTTGTCCTAGAGAGGGTGAAGTCAGAATTCTCCTTGGAGTCAAGGATTCTGAAGCTTCGTCTGACATACTTTGGGCATGTTGCAAGGATGGACTGGTCCTTGAAGAGGGACATCATGTTTGGGAGAGTGGAGGGACGGTGGAGGAGAGGAAGACCCTCAATGAAATGGATTGATTCTGTGAGTGGAGTGGTGGGAATGAGTGTTTGAGATGGCGAGGTTGGCACAGGATAGAACAGCATTTAGGGCTCTTGTATAGGGTCTCTATGAGTCGCAAGAGACTAGATGGCACATAACAAATACAGAGGAAGCATACTAGAGAATGGAAGTTGTTGTTGATTGCTGTTGAGTTGAGGATGACTCATAGCAAGGCCTGAAACCTCTTTATAACTATCATCTTTTATCAAAGTTCATAGGGTTTCCAGAGGCATGTTGTTCAGAAAGTAGATGCCAACTGAAAAGAATTTAAAAATTGCTAATGAGGCTTTCAGAGAAATTTGAGAAGATACAGCATCTCTAATTCAAGAAACATATCCCTTGGAAAAAGTTGTTGTTGTTGTTAGATATCATCAAGTTGTCTATGACTCATAACAATACTAAGAATAGCAGATCTGAACCTTGCATTATCCTGTGCCATCCTCATGACTCCTGCCCTATGTCAGCCCATTGGGGAAGTCACCATATCAATCCATCTTCTGAGGGTCTTCCTGTCTTTCACTGACCTTTCCCGGATGATGTCCCTCCAAGCACTGGTTCCTCCTGGAACTATGCTCACATTAAGTAACATGAAGTTCCACCTTTCTTGCCTCTAAGAAGAACTCTGATTGCACTTCCTTCAAGATGGATTTGTTTGTTCTTTTTGGCAGCCCATGGGATATTCAAGACTTTTCTCCAACACCACAAGTCAAAGGCAGTGATTATTCTTCTGTCATCTTTATTCATTGTCTAGCTTTTACATGCGTAAGAAACAATTGAAACTAGCATGACTTGGATCAGGTGCACCTTAGCGTTTAGCCAGATACTCGTGCTCTTTAGAACTTGTGAGAGATCCTTGACAACTTTCTCTGATGTGATAGGTCTTTTGATATTTTAACTGCTGCTACTATAAAAGGTAGAGACTTGTAGAACAAGAGAAATGTTTTGAAAAAGAACAGATTACCAAAATAAGCAGGAAGACAAAGAGCTGTGAGATAAATATAAGAGCTTTCCAAAACAAAAGGGTAAAGCATAAAGAGTCTCAGTATAAAAAAGAAAAGGTAAAAGACTTTCATTAAAAATACTGGAAATGTGACAAAAATTTGTTCTAAGGAAGGAATTTACGAAATAGATAATTAAAATAAAAACCACATAGATAAGCAGGTAATACATGTGAGGGATGATAAATGGCTCACATCTAAACATATTCTCAGGAAGTTCTACAAAATCCATGTTGAGAAGAAAACCTCGTTGGGCAGCAGGTGGGGAACTGGTCACAGTAAAGAAATGTCAGTCTGATGTAATATTTCTCATCAGAAACTTTAGCTACAAGTTACAGTCTTTCAATAATACCATGGGATTTGAAGTTTAGAATTTTCACCTAGCTAAATTATCAGCATAGCAATAAGAACCAACAAAGATCTCCTGAGACATGCAAGTATTTAAAAGTGTACTTCCTATAAACATTTTAAAAGGACATTACTTAAGGATGTACTCTATCCAACAAGGGACATAAAACAAAAAAGAGACATAGATCTTGTAAATAGTAGGTCTGTTTTTAAATTTTTTTATTATACTAGTTTATTTATAAAATTTTAATACACTGTTTTCCAGAACAGATTCTCCCAATTTCCCTCACCCCCCACCATCAAATTGTATAACTCCATGATTATTCCCGTCTGTTTTGATGATGTCAAGATGGTAGCTGTGTAGACCTGAGAAGATTTCTCTGGCAAAGAAGTGAGATCTGTTTTATAGATCCTGTTGTTGTTTTTGATGATTGCTGTTGAGTCGTGTGTGACTCATAGAGACCCTATGAACAAAAGACCTGAACCCTATTCTATAACTATCATTATTTCTCAAAGTTCACAGAGTTTCCAGAGGCATGTTGTTTAGGAAGTGGATGCTACTCCTGCTTCTAAACCTGTCTTATAGATCCTAGAAGTGGGAAAAAAAATTTAGGACATATATCATTATTCAAGTTATATTTAATGTTGTTGTTGATTGCCTTCGAGTCGACTACGACTCATAGCGACACTATGAACAAAAGGCCTGAAGCCCCTCTACAATTATCAACGTATTTCCGGAGGTATGTTACTTAGAAAGTGGATGCTACACCTGCTTCCAAACCTGTCATAGTATGTTATATGCCATTGAGTCACTTGTGATGTATAGCAACCCTATGTGCAGCAACTCTGAACCCTTCCCTGTCCAGAGCCAGTCTCACTCCTATACACCAATCCTCATCGCCCCAGTTACTGTTTCAACCCATCTCATCCAGGGTTTCCCTCTCCTGCGCTGTCCATCCACCCTTCCAAACATGAAGTTCTTTTCCAAAGACCGATCTCTCTTGGACACATGCCCAAAGTATGTGAAATGGAGCTTCAAAATCCTAGAGTCCAAGGAAAAAGTTGGCTTCACCCTTTCCAACACAGACCTATTTGTTTTCTGGACAGTCCATGGCATGTTCAAGACTCTTCTCTGTACCACAACTCGAAGGCATCAATTCTTCTTCTGTCATCCTTAGTCATCGTCCAACTCTCTGAAGCATAGCAAGTAATTGAGAAGATTATGGCCTGGATTATGTGTGCATTTGTATCTAGACTGAAATCGTTATATTTAATAATTTTGCTATATTATTTATCACATTGATTCCAAAATAGTTTCACAGAAGAAAAGAACTTTATATGAGTTCATTGTTGTGAATGTGATGAGTAGGCACTATGCCTAAAAGTGGAGGAGAGCGAGTGGAATCATATTCTGTTTGAAACGAATTTTAACTGAGAGATTGAAACTGTCAACAACTTCATCTTACTTGGATCTACAATCAATATACTTGGTAGTAAGAGGTAGGAGATCAAGAGACATATTGTATTAAAAAATCTGCAATCAGGGATCTCTCCAAATTATTGAGAAGCAATGATGTTAGTTTGAAGACTAAGGTGTGCCTGATTCAGATCATGATATTTTCAATCATTGCTATGCTGCTGAGAGCTGGACAATGAATAAGTATGACAGAAGAATTACTGTCTTTGAACTATGCTGTACTGAGTATGCCATGGATTGCCAAAAGGACCAATAGTTATGCTTTGGAGAAGGTGCAGCCAGAGTGCTCTTTGGAGACAAGGATGTTGAGGCTTTGTCTTACATACTTTGCACATGTTGCTTGGAGAGGGACATCATAATTGGTAAGATGGAGGGATGGCAAGAGAGGAAGACCCTCAACAAGGTAGACTGACACAGTGACTGCAGCAATGGGCTCGAGTGTGTCAGAGATTGTGAGGATTACACAGGATAGGTCAGTGTTCCTGAGCTGTAATCCATAGGATAGCTAGGATTTGTACTTGATTCAATAGCACTGCACAACAACAACAACAACTGTGATATATATGACCACTTGAATCAAATGCCACTTTTTAGGGTTTCTTAAGGAGGCATTTGCTTGAACATTTGGACTAGATTTATGACTAAATGGCACATCAACTTTAAGTAAATGAATATGTTTAAATCTTTCTATTAGTTTTATTGTAAATTTCTTGCTAATCTTTTTTCAGATCAGTGTGTTTATTAAATCTTCCCTTTAAAGTAAGACAATAAATTTTAGCAATTTGTTCTTCAATATTCATAATTCACTAATTAGTGAAGCTTTAACTTGTGAAGTCTAATTTTCATATAATAAATTCAATTCATATAAATAAATTGCCTACATATGAAACAGTGCACGTACTGGGAATTTTAAAGTATAATTTCCCAGCGGCTTTTGAAAAACACTATTGCTTTCTAAGACAAATATTGGAATCGCTTCTAAGATGTGCCAGAATTTAGTTTTCTAGGAAAGTGCAATTAACTGCCTCTGAAAATTTGCTGGAGGGTCATCTATACAATGACTTCTACTTGATGGCACAGAACACCACCATCACAATCATCTTTTTTTCTTTTTAACTTACTTTATGCTGGTATACATACAAAGTTCATATACATTGTTTTTCATACCAGATCTTCTCCCCTACCCCCTTTTTTAGGTAAGAAAATGGAGTCCTGGAGAATGTGGTGTCAGGACTTTTGAAAACTGTTTTTTCTAGCCTTTATCTTAGCTCTTCTGGGGTTATGGTCTCCACTTACCTCAATTGTAGACATAAGGTTTATCCATTAATTAGCATTTTCTACAAGGTCAACAAATGCATGGCCAACATGAGAGAGAAGGAGAGGGAGAGGGAGAGGGGGAGGGGAAGGGAAGAGGAGAGGGAACGCTAACCCCATCGTTCAGAGACTATGGAGAGGTATAGCCTGACTCACCCCTGGAAACAAAGCCAGAGTTTAAGGTTTTGTTTGAGGGATGATTGAAAGAAATCTGATCGGTAACTGCTATGAGACAATGTGTGCTGGATGACTGAAGAAATCAGAGGCTTCTCGCATTTGTGTTGCTAGACTTAATCTGGGTATATTCACTGTGTGTTAGCCTTTGCTTTCCCACCTCCCTCCACCCCCAGCCTGTTTCTTTAATAAACCCCATAGTTTTTGTAATGAATATCAGGCCCAGTGATTAATGGAAATAAGTGCAACAGTTTGAAGGCGAGGACATGTCTGACCTCGTAGTTGTTTTGTTACTTTAGATGTTATTGATGGGGAAATTTCCCTTTATGAAGCTGACAGAAGTCAGACTTGGCCTTGCCCATGGTGCCTTGCTCCTTTTACAGATAGACAGGTTAAGTGATAAGTATGTTATATAGCTAGTTGTAGGTAGACCTGGGATTCGGACCCAGGCAGCAAGCAAGATTCTGCTGAAGATTATAAAAAAATGACTGGAATAGCACATCAACAGAGAACTGCCAGAAGTGCAGGCTGGGTGTAGAAGGGGTCTTGGTACTAGGGATATTGTAGCAAATGTTAGATGGGTCTTGGCTGAAAGCAGGGAATACCAGAGGAATGACTATTTGTGTTTCATTGATTATGCAAAGGTGTTTGACTGTGTGGATCAAAACAAACTGTGGCTGACTCTGAGAAGAATGGGAATCTCAGAACATTTGATTGTGCTAATGCGAAACCTGTACTTAGATCAGGAAGCAGTCATAAGAACAAAGCAAGGAAACACTGCATAGTTCAAAATTGGGAAGAGTGTACACCAGGGATGTATCCTATCTCCATACCTTTTCAATCTATTTACAGAACAGATTATCCGGGAGGCTGGACTCTATGAGAAGAAATGTGGCATCAGGATTGAAGGAAGATTCATCAACAATCTGTGTTATGCAGATGATACAACCATGCTTGCTGAAACTGAGGAGGACCTGAAGCATTTGCTGCAGAAGGTCTAGGTCTTCAACCTTCAATATGGATTGAGGTTCAATATCAAGGAAATAAAGATTCTCATTTCTGGGCCAGGTGGCAGCATCATGCTAGATAGTGAAGAGACTGAGTTTGTTAACAGCTTTAGTTTTCTTGGCTTTACAATTAACACTCTTGGCACCAGTAGACAGAATTTAAAAGACATATTGCTATGGGAAAGTCTGTTAGAGACCTCTCCAAAGTACTGAAGAGCAATGATGTCAGTCTGGAGACTAAGGTGTACCTGAGACAGGACATGGTCTTTGCAATCACTTACTACACATCAGAGAGCTGGACAGTGACTAGGGATGATAGAAGAGTTGATGCCTTTGAGCTGTGGTGTTGGAGAAGAGTTTTGAATATACCATGGACTGCTAAGAGAACAAACAGGTTTGTCCTGGAGAGGGTTAAACCAGGTTGCTTTTTGGAAGCAAGGATTCTGAAGCTTTGTCTGACATACTTTGGACATGTTGCAAGGAGGGACCAGTCCTTGGAGAGGAACGTCATACTTGTAGGGTGGTGGGACAGCAAAGGAGAGGAAGACCCTTGATGAGATCGATTGATTCAGTGACTGGGGTAATGGAGGTTGGTGTGTCAGAGACAGTGAAATCGGCACAGGATAGAGCAGAGTTTAGGACTGTTGTACATAGGGTTGCTATGAGTCTCAGCAAATGACAACAACAACAGCAACAACAACATATTCAAATGGCAAATATTAAATTTTTATAGTGTGCACATCACCAAATACAATGATATCATCAACAGAACTGAATTACTCTTAGAAAATTAGCCTTATTAAAGAACTTTTACCTTTGAGAACATCTGACATTCTTTGTATTGCTCACCAAATAATATTTTGAAGCAAGCACTTTCATTTTCATGATACCAAGCTTCCAAAAGATAAAAGGTTAAGTAATGCACCCTTGTGCTGAAAATAAGACAGTGCCTTGAGTATTTCCACTCACACTCCAATGTTCTTGAATTTAGCAGTGTTGAAGAAGCTCCAGGAAGCCTATTACAGCAAAGAACTACACCAGTCATTGATTTTTGTGCACTTTGGACCCCAGGAGGATGCTGGATTTCATGTCATAACCATAGTCTTCACATATAAAGCAAAGACTAAACATGTAAAATGCATCTGTGTAAGCATTTGTGTGTGTGTTAGTGAAACGTAACCCAAGAAAGGGTTGTTTTAAAAATAATCATTCTCTACTCTCACAAAACCCTCAAACACATCGCCGTTGAGTCAGAACCAGCTTAGAGCTGATGCTCCAAACACATTTTCAGAAGCTGTAGATGGCATGGGAAGAGATTGTCCACCTTTCTGCCACAGAGTAGCTGCTGGATTTGAACCATCAGAGAAGTACCACCTTTGGGTTTGCAGCACAACCAATTCCCCATGGACTATGCCATCACCACAGATTCTGGCAAGGTTTTAGAAAGAAATCAGCTGAATTCATATCTTCCTGTTCTTCTCCCTCCTTCCCTCAATGATGTTGAGCTGGCACTTGTTCACAAGACCCTTATCAGCTCACTGCTGATCCACGATTCGCTTTTGAGGCTATAGATTGCATGGGAAGATATTGCTCACCTTTTTTCTCCTGTGGAGCTCCTGGTGGATTCAAACTGCCAGAGAGCTGAGACCTTTTCTTTAGCAGTGAAACTCCCTACAGACTACACCTCCAGTGTAATTTATGATTAAGATATTACTGTGTAGATTTTTTAAAAGCTAATTAATTCAGCTTTCATCGACTTCCCACCAATTTCACCAAGTTGATGGAGATCAACTGGGCACTATCTTGACCACAGTACCGAAGGTTTCCTCCCTGGCTCTATGACTCTGGCTTCCTACAACATGTTTTGGCCACTGTGAGCAGTTTAGACCAGGGCTGTCCTCAGCCTTTGAATCGGAAAATAACATCCTCTTCTGGTGTGGGGAGGGAGTCTATTGACAGAGGTAGAATTCACAAAGGTGCCTTATACCTCCAGAGGGAGGAACTTAGGACTCTCAGACTAAGTTTTCTGGTTAGAACTAACTTTCTGTGGTAGAGGAAACCAATGTGGGAACTGGATATAAGTAAGTGGGCAGCAGCTGCAGAAAAGACAAAATGAAAAGAAAAAAAAAAGAAGACAAAGAATGAAAAGACAGAGCCATAGGCGGGAAGAAGGACTAGAAGGGCTTGGTATGCTTTAGAAAAGCTTACGCAGTCTACAGCCATACCACCCTGATCTTGTCAGATCTTGGAAGCTAAGCAGGGTTGGCCCTGGTTAGTACTTGGATGGGAGAAAAGCTTGAGCACTGTCTCCTAATTTGTCCTTTTCTTTTTTTATCCCCTCATCCCCTTCCTCAACTCCAGACAGCCAGGTATAGGGCAACTCCATTTGAGTAAGGGTGGATATGCAGTGTCTGCCCTGAAACTGGCTCAGAAATGCCATTTGGCCCTAGGGGACTAGGCACTTTGACAACAAAGGTCCCCCTCAGAAAGGTCATTTCCAAAGCTCCCCTTTCACTTGTTGAAGCTGGCTCCCTCCACCTGCTCCTTTAGGCACAGCGCTGGGAGTTTGAACACACTCTTGCTTTACACATTTGACAGCCTGAAAAGCCCCAGGTCTTAGCATGCACTGGTGCTGACAGGGTTCAGGGAGGAAATTTTATCTCATCTATCAATCTGAAATGACTTACTTAGGGGCCTTGCTTTAACCTTGAATGCCAAGTTTTAAAAATATCAATGTTGTACATTCTCCCTAAGGATGAGGTACCGGAAAAACATCTAATAGGAGAAAAACCAGCCAGGTGCTTATTTCAGCTTTCATTGTGGAAACAGTGAGAGGCTTGTATGGAGATGATTTTTAATGGACATGTTTACAAGACCCTTATCAGTAAAAAGTTTTTTTAAGGTTTTTTTTTGTTGTTGTTGGCAATACATTTTTGTCACTGGTCTCTCCATATCCCATTTCCCTTTTCATTGTTTGTGTTTTGTGTGGAATAGAGAATCCACCCCCATCTGGTAAACACAGAATCTCCTTTCCTTGCAGATTCTAACTTCTACAGAAGAAAAGAAAGGCAAGTTACCTTTGGTCATGACGATCCCGGCCAGGGCTTTGTGGCGCGCATGGACAGAATTCAGGTTGACTGTCAACTCTTGGAACTTTTGTGTGACCAGCTGGTACACGGAGTCGGCGAATTCCTGAAAGACACAAACACTAGGCCTCTGACTTGCTGAGCAGATGTAGAGAAGGGGGACCATTGACTCCCCTCCTCCTCTCCATCCTTCTTAAAGCAGGTCCAGGGTTGGAGGCTGCAAGGGAGGTCCTGCCACAATATCCCACCTCACTACATGCTGCTATTGTTATTCATCCCATTTCTTGCCCCCAAGCCTCAGGAAACAAATGCAATATTATTTTAGATTGATTGTGGGGCTTGATTCTGAGGAATTAGCCTGCAGTTTTGCCCTTTGGCAGATAGCCTTATCTGTGCTACAGCAGATAACCTTTCTCTGGAAACGATTTCGATTTCCTCTCTTTCTCTCATTTCCTCCCCTCTTTCTGACAGTAAATGCTGAGGTTTCTTTCAGAGAAAACATTATTTGGTAGACTCCCAAAAGGCAAGAGGGGGCTTTCACACACTGGACAGACTGCTACCATTTTCTTAGTACTGCAGAACCAATATCTGAATACAACACACATCTCAGGGGCCTCCCCTGCTAAGATTGGCCTGCCCTCTCTTTCACACGCAGACACACACTCCCACAAATTCACACTTTCACAGACTCACTCAAATGCGCATACACACACACACACACACACACACACACTCAATACACAAACTCTGCACCAGAAACACGCGTTACTTTACTATCCCCCATTGCTTCTCGTTTGGTTGGAACCAACTTATAGGTGACCCTCCATTAGGTTTCAGAGGCTGTAAATCTCATGGGAGGAAACTGCATATCTTTGTCCTTTAGAGCTGCTGCAGGATTTGGATCACTAGAGAGCGGCAGTGTTTGGGTAAATAGCATAACTCCCTACAAACTCTGGTATCAGAGCTCCCTACATCCAAAGTTGCTTTGTTGTTAAGTGCCATAGAGTCAACTGCAGTTTATAGCAACCCTATAAATAGCAGATTTGAACCATGCCCTATCTTGTGCCTTCCTCACCATTTCCAATATGCTGAGTCCATTGATACAGTCACAATGTCAATCCACCTTGCTAAAAGTCTTATTTTCCCGAAAAGAACTCTATCAGTTTTTCTACTAAATCAGCAAATATGAAAACAAAGTGAGCTTAATCCAGAGAATGTGAAACTCTTCTCGTTTCACCTAATTCCAAGACTGAGCTTTCTGTCCTTTTCCTGAATACAGACCACCTTGTTCCCTCTTAGGAGAGAGAGTGGCCAGTAATGACCACAGCTGTGCAGTTAGAGAAGCCTGATCTGAACCCAGATCTGCTCTTTCCAGTTTGGGTAAGTTTAGCAAAATCTTGGAGCCCTTGCTTTTCTATCTCTGAAAATAACCGTCTTCGTTTCTATTTGACAATATTTTAATGAAGAATAAATGTGTTAGACACTTTACATGTTTAACACAGTACCTGGGACTTAATAAGTGCACAAAGCTATTTTGTTCAGTGCCATTGACTTGACTACAACTTACAGCCACACCGTGAAATAGATTGAAATCTTGTCCTACCCTGCACCATCCTCACAACCATCATGCTCAAGCCCGTTGTTTCCAAGCAGTTTTATTTTTATTATTTTATTACCATTGCATTTCTTCCTTGCCGCCCCACCGGCTCTCCCCTCATGCCTGCAGGCATGAGTTAAATAATCCTGTAGCCAAAACTAAATACCAACTGATTTCTAAGTTGGTGTAATCAGTCCATTTGCGTGAGAGAGTGGATTTCCACTTTTTAATAGGGTGTGTTTTGATACCGTGCAGGCATTGCCACTGATAAAACCAACCAACTAAGCCAGAAAGCAAAACAGTTCTCAGAGTTTTCAAAAATTTCATTTGTAGGCAATAAAACATGTTCAGGGACAAATGAGCACCTGAATCTATGAAAACAGGCCTGCTTCCTGGAAAGAAAACAACCTGTCACAAAAATAGCAGACTCTTTTGCACCCCTCCCATTACCAATGATAGTTATGGATACAGTACAAGCCATGCAGTCTCCAAGGGTTAGCCCAACCCATATGCTTTCCTGGCTGTGATTGCAAGTGCTCATTAGTTTTTAAACTGTGTGGTAAACAAATATGGAAAAGCCCATAAATAATAAATGTCATACAATTTAGGCTTTCCCTAGGTAGATGTAATGAGCATGTATTATTCTCCCTTCTATAACAGCTTGAGCTTTTCTCGTTGGAGTGTGTAAAGGGCTAGGTGTTTGGGAAGAGCTGTTTAGGGCTCTCTTATGTCCCTGTGGGATTCCCCACCTCAGCATCCCAACTCATGGGCCTGGTACCTGCCTCCTGTTGTTGTTGTTGTTGTGTGCTGTCAAGTCAACTACAGCCTATAGTGACCCTAATGAGTCTGAACTTAGCCCTACCCTGAGCTAATCTCACCATCTCTGACACACTTGACCTCATTGCCACAGTCACTGTGTCAATTCATCTCATCTAGGGTCTTCTTTGCCTGTGCTGGGCCCCGTATCCTTCCAAGCATGATGTCTCTCACCAAGGACAGGTCCCTCCTAACAATATGCTCAAATTATGTGAGGCAGAGTTTAAAAATTCTTGCCTGCAAGGGAAAAATCTGGTTTTACCCTCTTCAGGACACCCTTGTTCTCTTGGCAGTTCATGACATGTTCAATACTCTTCTTCAGCACCACAATTTAAAGGCACTGATTTTTCTCTGTCATTCTTATTCATCATCCAGCTCTCAGATACATATACAAGCAACTGAGAAAACCATGGCCTGAATCAGATGCACTTTACTAGCCAAAGAGCCAAATACTTTTTAAAAAAATTTTTTTATTATTATTAAATTTTATTAGTTTTAATGAACATTTACAGAGATTTTGGGTTTTCATTCATTCATTGTTGCACTATTTTCTCCACCCTCCTCCCCAGTTTGTTCTTCTTCCCCCGCCATCCGAATGTCTGTTTTAATTGTCCAATTGCCACAGTGCTTGTCAAAGCCAGTTCTGATTAATCTCCTTTGTCAGTGTGTCCTTTGCCATTCCCTATCACTCCTCCCTGAGAGAGACTTCACCCTGAGTCATAAGGAAAAAGGGATGGTGTATTCTCTTAGCTACTTCCTGCTGAAAAGGGACGCTGTGGGTTTCAGGGTGAAGATCTTCTCTCACTACTCTAAAGGGCCCCTTTGGCAGCAGGAAACACATAGACTATTATGGAGATTGATTTTGGAATATAGATGCACTGTTATTAATTGTGCTTAGCTGTACATGTTCATATCCTTGAAGATATATCATGGGGATGTTGCAACCTAGAAGACACAAATTTGACTAACAAGTTATAAGTACATGAGTCAAAAATTATGGAAAAGTAAAAGAAAAGATTCTTTCATTGTTTTACAAACCCTCCCCCAGGTCCCCTCCACCATGTAGCCATCGCCAAAGACTTATTTTAATGTACTTTATTTTTTGGAGAAGTTTTAGATTTATAGAAAATGAGTCCAGCATAGAATTGCGCTCTCGCTCTCTCTCTCTCTCTCTCTCTCTCTCTCTTTATATCCTTTCCTCTCTGGCTCAAAGTTTCTCTTATTATGAATTATATTTATTACTACTTCTCCTCCTCCTACTTGTTGCTGTCAAGCTTTAACTGATCCTTGGATGGCTCTCCATTGGGTTTCTGAGGCGGTACGATGCCCAGGAGGAAGTGAGCCATCTTTTTCTCTCAGAGATGTTGTTGTTATATATTATTGAGTCAGAACTGACTCATAGGTGACTCTCCAGAGGGCTTACAGAGGCAGTAAATCACATGGGAGGAGATTGCTCACTTTTCTCCCACAGAGAAGGTGGTAGATTTGAACCACGTTCCTTTGGGATGGCAGCACAGCTCCTTAGCAGTACTCCACTAGATCTAGTGGATTTAAACAATTAGAAAGGCATGAGCTTACTAGTATAACTCTCTGCAAACTATGCCACTGACTTTACTAAGTTTATAAGTTACATGAGGGTCCACCAGTTGGACTATTCACTTGGGTTTCAAAGAAAGCATATCTGTGAAAGCCATGACAACATTGTGCAGAACCAGGTTACTACCACCAACAGTTACATTACGTTAATGTTAAACAGCAATAGAATTTAATAGAGTATCCACCGATTAAAACAAGCGTGGATGCAAGAGTGGCATCCACTTCCAAAATAGCTTGCCTCTGGAAACCTTCTGGAAACCTTATGAAACTGGAGAAAAGATGAAAGTTATACAAGTGTCCAGGTCTTTTGTTCATAGGGTCACCTACAACTGTCTGGTACTCAACAACAACAACAACAACAACAACAAGAGAGCTCAGTTGGCTTAGTGGACAGAAAGTGTTGCTACCAAGCCAAGGTGGGTGACTTTAATCTGCAGCCCTCAGGCCTGGTTTTAAATGTTTTTGGTCAAACATTCTTCTAGGTCATATCACCCTTGTCTGTCCACTTGCTGATGTGTCAACTGTGATAATGGTTGCCCATGGTGGACAGTGTTTGGTAAAGTTCCCCGATTAGAACAAGCTTGGAAGCAGGAGTAGCACCCACTTTTGAAATAGCTTGCCTCCAGAAACCCTATGAACCTGGAGAAATGATGAAAATCATACAAGCGTTCAGATCTTTTGTTCATAGGGTTGCTATGAATTGCCTACAACTCAACAGCACTTAACAACAACAACAATAACAACAGCAACATCCACTGTAAGACATAAGGTAGGTGCTATGACTACAGAAGGCTTAGCCCACACTAGTGTAATGAAAGTTAGTTATCATTCTTTCATTTAAAAGTTAAGATCCTAGTAAAATAAATCACTGCCTCAAGGTATGATGGTGAGTCAATATGGGTCAATCTAACACCATCCATGCTTTTCCCACCCCCCCTTCTCTTTGTGAACTGGAGGAGATGAAGGGGGCTAAAAGGGTACAGCCTGCCAGGGGCATAGGCAAGTCTAGTACTGAGAAGCCTAAGAGAGCATCTCACGCTGTTACTATCACACAGTCAATTCTATTTTATAGTGACTCTCTACTGCATTTCTGAGGCTATGAATTTTAAAGAGAGGAGAATGCCCATCTTTGTTCCTCAGAGACATGAGTAGATTTGAACCACTGGACACCTTCAGCCATTTGATTAGTGGAATAACTTGCTTCCAACTAAGCTACTAGGGTGCCTAGAAAAATAGTTGTTGTTATGTGCCATCGAGTCACCTGCGACTCATAGCGACACTATGTACAACAGCCCCAAACCCTGCTCTATCCTGTGCCAATTGCACTGTCTCTGACACTCCCACCCCGAATACCCGAGTCACTGAATAAATCCACCTCATAGGGGGTCTTCCTCTCCTGCGCCGTCCCTCCACCCTCCCAAGCATGATGGCCCTCTCCAAGGACTGGTAACTCCTTGCAACATGTCCAAAGTATGTCAGACGAATCCCCAGAATCCTTGCCTCCAAGGAGCAGCCTGGTTTAGCCTTCTCCAGGATAAACCTGTTTGTTTTCTTAGCAGTTCATGGTACATTCCAGCACCACAGCTCAAAGGTATCAATTCTCCTTCTATCCTCCCTAGTCATTGTCCAACCCTCTGATACATAACAAGTGATTGCAAAGACCATGGCCTATATCAGGTGCACCTTAGTCTCCAGAGTGACACCATTGCTCTTCAGCACTTTGGAGAGGTTCCTAACAGCAGACTTTCCCATCACAATATGTCTTTTAATTTCCTGGCTGCTGGTGCCAAGAGTGTTGGCTGTGGAGTCAAGCAAACTAAAGTTATTAACAATCTCACTCTCTTCACCATCCATCCTGATGCTGCCAATTGGTCCAGTGGTGAGAATCTTTGCCTTCTTGATATTGAACCTCAATCCATACTGAAGGCTACAGTCCTTGCCCTTCTGCAGCAAGCGCTTCAGATCCTCCTCAGTTTTAGCAAGCAGGGTTGTGTCATCTCCATAATGCCGATTATTGATGAGTCTTCCTCCAATCCTGATGCCACACTTCTCCTCATAGCGCCCAGCCTCCCAAATAATCTGTTCTGCATACAGGTTGAAAAGGTATGGAGACAGGACACATCCCTGGGGTATACCCTTCCTAATTTTGAACCATGCAGTGTTTCCTTGTTCTATTCTGATGACTGCCTCATGGTCCAAGTATAGGTTTCTCATTAACATGATATATGAGTAAAGGGAAAGAATGAAGAAGATAGAAGATAACAACACTCTTGTGTTAATTGTGGGTGTCAATGCCAACAAGCATCAAATTAAACAAGCGGTAAAGAAACTCTATGACATTGATGTGGCCAAGGTCAACACTTTGATTAGGGCTGATGGAGAGAAGAAGACCTGTGCTCTACTTGCTCCTGACTATGATGCTTTGGATGTTACTAATGAAATTGGGATCATCTAAACTGAGTCCAGCTGGCTAAATCTAAATACAAATTGTTCTCACACAAAAATAATTATCAAGATGGCACAGGATCAGGCAGAGTTTGTTCTATTGTGTAGAGAGTTGTGCTGAGTGGATGCCACCTAACAAGAACCTATCACCCTCCTGCTAACTAACAGTTGATTTTCATTCAATAGCAGTCTTTCTACAACAGATCTGGGCATTGCTGCATGTCTGGGTGGGGCTTGATAACCACAAGTCCAAATGCCGCCCCCCCACCATCTTCCTGAAGGAAGATATTTCTATGTTGTGGTTTGTTGCTGTGTGCTGTCAAGTTGGAACAAATTCATAGCTGACCCTCTAGTGGGTTCTTAGTGGCTGTAAAGTACACAGGAGGAAATTACTCCTCTTTCTCCTGTGGAGCAGCTACGGGATTTGAACCACCTTCCATTGGGTTGGCAGCACAACTCTATACCCTCTTGGACACCAGAGCTCAATACCAAAGAAGCACCAAATTAGAAAGAAAATAAAAAAAACTCATTGATTCTGGCTTGGGGTGACCCCAGGATCACAGAGAAGAATAATTTCATAGGATTTTTTTCTTTGTGATGTCCAGGTCATTTTTCTAGGGCATTGACTGACTGCTGGGTAACTTCAAATTGTCACTTTTAGCTCACCAATGGAGCCCAGAGGTTTGTGCCACCTGGGGCTGGCTGATGGAGCACTGAGAAGGTGAGAATGCCAATCAGCACAGACTGACCTTGTGAGATTTGACAGGGGTTATGGCAAAGGTGTGCGTTCTTCCTTGGCTTGGAGTTCCTCTTATGTTTATAAATATATGATATTATATATGTTATTTATAATATAAGTGTATCAAGGAGATATTTTGAATGATACCTTTAATTGTCCTGTTCCTGCTTCTTAAAATGAAGTTTGCAAATGTCTAAGAGGTGACAAGATTAATAAAGAGAGGAAGCATCTCCTAATTACTTTGTATCTGACCAGTGGATGGCCTGAAATAACTGAATGGTAAAATAGAAGAATATAGAGTCTAATTTGTTTTAGAAATTGAAAGACCACTCTGCTTTCTTTCTAGAAAACAAACCAAAACACTTCAAACCATGATGTAGTTGTTACATGCTGCCCAGCCAGAATCAACTTCTACCTGACCCTCCAGAGGACTTACCAGGTCTGTAAACCGTACAGGAGGAGATAGTCCATCTTCCTTCCACTGAGCAGCTGATGGGTACAAACCATATGCCTGTGGGTGGGCATTACAACTCCTTACAACTGCACCACCAAAGTTCACTCAATTGGACTCACGTTGACCTCTTGTACAATGAAATGAAATACTTAACTGCATGTCCTCATATCATCCTCATGATCATCAGCGTGTTGGAGTGCACCCATGTGGTTTTGGTTCTACTCAGTCTCAGTGGCCGACTCTCTGCCTCCCTGGTTCTATATTTCACTCAGCACGATGGCTCCTTTAAGAGATTATTGTCTCTCATGAGAGGGTGCAATCCCTAGGGAGTTTTGCTGGTAACCCAAAGGTTACATTTCTCTGGAGGTCTGAATCTACCAGCAACTCCACAGAAGAAAGATGGAAGTTTTCTCCTGTGTGTTTTATAGCCTCAGAAACCCAAGGAATGTTAGCCATGAGTCAGGTCTGACTTGTTGGCAATGAGTTGAGAGTTAGGATGACATGTTGAAGTATGGGAGTCTGACAATTAATTTTTTTTAAAGTTATAATTTTATTTTATTATTTTGGTTTTTTATTTTATATTGGTTTGCATACAAAATGTGTATACATTGTGTTTAATACAATCATCCCTGTACATAGTATTTTATAAATGAAATCCTCATTGAACTTCACCTACCATTACCCTGTCTTTTCAGATCCCTGATGGATCTTTCCCATTTCCTCTACCCCTTCCCTACACCTACCAAATTTTATGACCCTGTTATTTCCCTTCTACCCATTTTCACCCATATGCTCCCACCCTTTCCCCTCTTGGAACCCCATACATGCTTTACTAGCTAGACTACTATTTTTACAACATGGTCTTCTTTGTTTTTATGAGACTGAGTTAGTTCACTCAGCTTAATGCTCTCCATTCGCTCCCAAGTTATGTAGTACTTTTCAAAACCCATGCTCCTGAGTGTTGCGTAGTATTCCATCGTGTGAATGTGACACAAGCCAGGGGACAATCAACTCTCATAATCGCTAATGTTTCCATTGACTGATATTTGGTAGGAGGCTGCCATGAATTTCTATTCTGTTGCTGACTGGAATCTCTGCTAAAAACTGTTCACCCAGTCATGGCTGACCATGCTGAATCTGGACTAGCATAGCCTTTTGGAGAAACATAGCCTCAAGAATCACAGCAACACATAAGCCTCCATAGTAGTAAACTGATAGTATTGGAAAAGAATAATAAGAGATTAATTACCACTTGCCCGGCACGAATATAATAATACAGAATATTATATTTAATCCTTACAAAAACACAACTAATATTCCTTTTAGCCACTGAAAAAAACGAGCTTAAAGGGTTGAAGCACCTTAACCAAAGTCATAGAGCCAGAAAGTAGCAGCTACAACATTGAAACCCAGTAACATAGATTTAGTTGTTCCATACTTAACTCATAACCAGATTGCTATGAGAAAAAGCAGCACTTTTTTCCCTTCAAGAAATGTCACAGGTTTAATTTCCTCAGTGGGTTCAGTTTGGACTAGCTCCATTTATAACAAAACATTAAGCCACCCACAAAAAAATGACTTAATGTACGCTATCATCTTGAGAAGGAGCAAATTGCCCCCAAGGTCCCTGTAAGAGTGGCTGGACCATCCTGGCTCCTGGGAACCCTTCAGGCCTGCATCCCAGGATGCTTTGCACCCATTATGAACTAATTAGCCCTGAGCCACATCCACTCCCTAATGGAGTCATTTGAGGAAATGCTGAAGCAGAACAAATCACATTCCAGCTTGGATTTCAGCATTTCCACAGATGAAGGGTTCCTCTACTCACTTAGCTTGGCAAAGAATGCATGGGCCAAGGGACTGCAGGCGAATTGTGTTGTTTAGTACTTCCCAAAAGTGACAAGGACCAGTGACTATCAGAGACTGCCTCAAACAAAAACAAAGCAAGATGGTGAAGTTTCTCATTAAGAGGTTCCCCACTTCCACAGTCCCTGACACAGAGCCTCGAAAGCAGCTGCTAACTGAAAGAGCACTATTGGGGCAATGTTCCTGCCTCCATGTCCTGGGAGATCTCTGGGTGGGAGAGAGCAAGTTGATGTGGTATCAAGATTAGGAGTTACTGCACCTTCTTAAGGGGAACAACACAATACCTTTAACAGATCCCCAATGCTGCTAACTCAGACCTTACTCTAAGCTTGGACTCCCTAACTTATTTCCCTGTCTTTTATGTCGGACCCTCTTTCAGTCTCTTTCAACTCTGTCCTCAGCTAAAAACACCCGCATAGTTCTCCTGACCAGTGAGTGGAATCCATAATATTCACGGGGCCATCATTTGTTAAACATGTTTCATATGTGCTTTCAATTTATTGCAGATTCAAATGTGCAACAAGAAGTACAGTTGCTTGCTTTTTTGGCAGTTCATTTTGGACTGGCAAAACGTGAGGATCTGGATGCTCCTGGATTAATTTTTAAAATTATTAATATTAACGTGATATCATGTTGTTGTGGTTGATTGCCTTCAAGTTGAGCATGACTCATACCGACCCTATGAACAAAGGCCTGAAGCACCTCTACAACTATCAATATTTATCAAAGTTCATAGAGTTTCCAGAGGCATGTTGTTTAGGAAGTGGATACCACTCCTGCTTCCAAAGTTGTCATAGTTTGTTATTGTCGTTATGTGCTGTTGAGTCACCTGCAATGCATAGTGACACTATGTACAGCAGCTCTGAATACTTCCCCGTCCTGAGCCAGTCTCACCAATTCTGACACACCAACCCCCATTGCCCCAGTTACTGTATCAATCCATCTCCTCCTGGGTCTCCCTCTCCTGTGATGTCAGACCGCCCTTCTGAGCATGTTGTCTTTCTCCAAGGACCAGTCTCATCTGGCCATGTGCTCAAAGTAAGTGAGATGGAGCTTCAAAATCCTAGCATCCAAGGAAAGACTTGGTTTTACCCTCTCCAAGACAGATCTATTAGTATCCATTGTATGTTCAAGACTCTTCTTCAGCACCACCACTCAAAGGCATCTATTCTTCTGTCATTCTTAGTCATTGTTCTACTCTCTGAAGCATAACCAAGTAATTGAGGAGATGATGGCCTGGATTAGGTACACCTTTGTATCTAGACTGACATCGTTGCACTTCAGCACTCTGGAGAGGTCCATGACAGCAGAATTTCCCAATGTCTTTTGATTTCCTGATGGCTGGTATTAAGAGTGTTGATTGTGGACCTGAGCAAGCTGTGATTGCTAACCACCTCAATCTCTTCTCCATCTATTGTGATGCTGCTAATTGGCCCAGTGGTGAGAATTTTTGTCTTCTTGATATTGAGTTTCAATCCATTTTGAAGACTACAGTCCTTAACTTTTTGCAGCAAGTGCTTCAGGTCTTCTTCAGTTTCAGCAAGCAAGGTTGTGCCATCTGCATAAAGTAGTTTATTAATGAGTCTTCCTCCAATCTTGATGCCACACTCCTCCTCATAAAGTCCTGCCTCCTGAATGATCTGCATTCAGATTGAAAAGGTATGGGGACAGAATGCATCCCTGATATACTCCTTTCCTGGTTTTGAACCATGCAGTGTTTCCTTGCTCTGTTCAGAGGACTATTTCTTGGTCCAACAATAGGTTTTGTATAAGCACGATCAAGTGTTCTGAGATATATGTTAAAAAATAATGTGCTATTTGACCATTTTAGTGCAAACAACTCTATGACATAAATTAGATTCATTGTGGAAAGATATTCTAAAATATATGTCTTTCTGGACATCTACAAACCCAAAGAATCTTTGCTTTGGTTTATATTTTTTTCTGGTTTTAAAAGTGGAAGAAAAATCAGAAAGAACATCTATGAATGAGGTCTCAAGTGTTCATCTTACAGACTTAGAGGATTTTGCAGAAATAAAGCAAAAATTCTTTGGCTTTGGAAAAGTTCAGAAGAGCCAAACCTTCAAGCTTTTATATATCTTAGAATATCTTCCTATTCCTTCAGTAAGCCCCTTCCTCTCATCTACTTTCACCACACACTATCTACTTCACCACCACTATTTTAAGTGCCTGGGTTTTAATTAGATCACATACATGATTGCAGCTGTATGTAGTTTTTCACAGTTAAAGCAAATTTGTGTATGTAAATGATGCATCTATTGATTACATGGGGTACTACAAGGCAGAGAGAAACTTGGGATTCACGTAGGGAGACATATACTTACTGTCTAATTTAACACTAGGAATTTTTTATCTTTTTAATCACTTGGGATTTAAGATATACAGTTAGCTTTAGTTACCACAAATTCAACTAATCAGATCTTGAAAATGACTTGATTTCCATCCCCACCTGGCACTGGGTTATAAAAGGAACATAAGGATTGAAAACCAGGCTCATGTGGGGGATATGCTTTATAAATGAAAATTCTAGAGTATGTCCATCTAGCTGTGAGGATTTTATTCAATATTGTAGAACGTTTAAGTGCATCTAAATATTGTTGTTGTGGAAGGCGGGATGGCTTAGGGGTAAGTGGTTGCACTGCCAAGCCTAAGGCATGTGGTTTGAATCCCCTGCTTCTTGAGAGAAAGATAGGAACTCTCCTGTGCAATTTCCTACACCTGAAAACCTACTGGAGGGTCAGCAATGAGTCAGTTCTGACTTGACTGTCAGCAAGAACACAACAGGTATTGTTGTTGAGAGTGCCATTATATCAACAACTCCATATGACATTGCAGAACTACCCATATGCTTTTCTTGACTATAATCTTTATGAAAATAGGCCCCACAGAGCCTCTGGCTGGTGTCCAATTGCCAATGATTTGTGTAGCAGCCAAGGGCTTAATGCTTGGACCACCAGGACTCCGTCATATATGTATTAGCATTATATTATCTAACTTAGAGAATATTTTTTTAGTACATGGGCCAAGTTGTAGTATTTCTATAGAGCTTAATATTAGACACTTACCCTTGGCCTCAAGGACATAGAAATCCTATTGGATTGCATAAACAATCTATGCTCCCAGTTAATAAATATGCTTTTACTTAGTGTTTATGATGTCTAAGGATCTGTGGTGGGTAATATAGTGTTGATATGTTTTAACACTAATTCTGCCCACTTGGGTTTGCATTAAATAAGGTAGATATATAAAACAGAGAAGGGTCTCATATCCAAAGTTTTCAAAATCATACAGGGCCTCCACAAGAAAAAGACTGATAACACAATTACAAAATGGGCAAAAGACATGGAAATACTTTTCATAGAGGAAGCTATCTGGATGTCCAACAGATACATGATGAAATGCTCAAAATCACTGGAAATAAGAGAGATGCAAATCAAAACCACAGTGAGATACCATCCTACTCAAGTAACAGTGGCAAACTTTAAGGACAGCAAAAATAAAAGTTGAAGAGGATGTGGCAAGATAGGAATTCTTATACATTGTTAGTGGGATTGCAAAATGGTACAACCACTCTGGAAGACAGTTTGGCATTTCCTCAAAAAGCTGAACATAAACATTTCATGACCCAGCTATTCCACTGTTTGGAATATACCCTGACAAAACGAGAAAACAGACACTTGTACATCAATGTTCATAGCAGTATTATTCATCATCACAATAACATGAAAACAGCTCAAATGTCCAAACACAATCAAATGGATTGAGAAATTATGGTACATTCATATGATGGAATACTACACAGCACGCAGGAGCAATGATTTTATAACTCCTTATCTAATTTGGGAGAGACTGGAGAGCATAATGTTTAGCATAATGCTAAGTGAACAAACTCAGTCCCATAAGGAAAAATACTGTATAAAATCATTATTGCACTCTGCTATGCAACCTTAATTCTAGATTCCTGTGATAATCATAATATGCTATCCTATATCACTTTTAAACTGCTCTCTCCCTCATCTGTTTAAATTAAGAATACATAATTTATCCAGATTTTCTCAGTCTTACCCCAACCCTGATGTCAGTCACTTTCTACAACAGTGGATTGGGGTCAGGGTTGGGGTTGGGGGGATTACATACCAATGAAGAAGTTTATCTTTTGCTTTTCAAAGAGAGGAGCAAACTGGGGGGAGGAGAGTAAGGAAAAAAGTGCAACAATGAATGAAAGAAAATCCAAAATCTCTGTAAATGTTAATTAAAATTAATAAAATAAAACAATAAAAACTGCTACATTTAAAAAAATCATTATTGTAGAATGTATATGAGGACCTAAGGGGGCATGTAGGAGCAGAGACGTGAGGATGGGCATGGATAGTGGTGGTGATGGGTAATCATAGGGTCATACAATTTGATGGATAAAGGGAGGGGTGGGTAAAGGAAATGGGAATGATCAGGTGTGAAAAACAATGTATATAAGCTTTGTAAGTTAAACAGTATAAAATAAAATTTTTTTAAACCCCAACAAACCCAGTCCTGCTTCTTTCTCTGCAAAGTTCACCTGCAAAGTTCCTTTATGAGGGCTTCCCAAAAATATTAGCCTGTGATGATATATACTCACCCTACTCCCACCCTGGGCTTCTATAACACTTAAAAGCAATTCAATTTTTAAGGTAGAATCTGTATAATTTTTTTTTCTCTCTGTGTAACTAGGGATGATAGAAGGAGAGCTATGGTGTTGGAGAAGAGTATTGAATATACCATGGACTGCTAAGAAAATAAACAGGTTTGTCCTGGAGAAGGTGTGAAGCCATGCTGCTGCTCCTTGGAGATAAGGATTCTGAAGCTTCATCTGACATATTTCTGTCATGTTGTAAGAAGGGACCAGTTCTTGGAGAAGGACGTTGTTCTTGGGAGGGTGGAGGAACAGTGCAGGAGAGGAAGACCTTAGATGAGATGGCTTGATTCAGGGACTGGGGTAATGGGCATAGGTGTGTCAGAGACAGTGAGATTGGCACAGGATAGGGCAGGATTTAAGGCTGTTGTACATAGGGTTGCTATGAGCCACAGGTGATTCGATGGCACATAACAACAACAACAACAACAACAACATGTATAAAGAGTTCTGGTGGTTTAGTGGTAAGGAATTATGCTACAACCTCGAAGACAGAGGGTTCAAATCCACGAGCTGGTCCACGGGAGAAACATGGAAAATCTTCTCCCATGCGATTTATAGGCCCTGAAAACCTGCTGGAGGGTTAGCTGTGAGTAAATTCTGACTCAAAGGCAATAAGTAAGTGATGCTGACGATGGTTAATGATAATATTGAGTCAGTTCTGACTCACAGTGGACCCTAAGAAAAGTCTGCTCCATTTCTTGGTCCTACCTCACCTTCCTAATTTCTGCTGTGCTTAATGGTAACTATAGCTAATATTATTAAAAACTAACTAGTTTACAGTCATTTATAATTTGTGTTTTGGTGTATTATTTCAGTCAGTTCTCTGAAATGCTTCATAGGTGAAGTGGTGCCATGATCTGCATTTTTGTTGATTATATGTAAACACCAGTGTAAAGACAGAGGCGTACAAATATTTACAGGGGGCAGACAGGACTTCTGGATTAGGAGAGTAGGAGGAGTGGACATGGAGATGATGAGATTGCTCTGAGCATTGAAGGAATCACTGTCTTAAGTTGACAGCTATAGTTTAGGATGAACACATGACTTGAAGAATTTCGAAGATGGAAAGTACTGAGATAAGGACAGTGAATTTTCAGTCTGGTTTGAGTGTAAAATCTATATAACAATGAGAAACAAAAATGCCACACGGCATAAGGCATAGCTCCTTGAGTCTCGTTGAAGTAGTTCACTTACAGTTGTTATAGTAGTTCAGCAAATATTTACTGAATGCTTGCCTGGAATCAGTCACTATTGTAAACACTAGGGAAGCACCACAATACTTGTCACTGTGTGTTATTATTGCCTGGGTTGTGTGAGGCTTTGATAATGATAATGGTGGGAGCTATATCCGCATTCTTTCAAATACCAGTAGAGTCACCTGTGGTCTACAGATTTCAGTGGAGCTTCCAGACTAAAACAGACAAGGAAGAAAGGCCCGACTATTCACTCCTGAAAATTAGGCAGTGAAAACCCTGTGGCTCACAGAATATTGTTTGACACTACCGCTAGCTTTCTTTGGAGGTATCATCAGAAGGATCTAATTGCTGGAAAGGACCTCCTAGTTGGTGAAGTAAGAACCAGAAAGGATGAGAAAGACCTTCTTAAGATGGTTTGAATGAGATGGCTTCACAAAGTGGCTGCAACAAAAGACTCATGCATTCCTATGACCACAAGAGTGATGAAAGACAGGGTACTGTTTTGTTCTGTTATGTATAAGGTCACCACGATTCAGAACTGACTTGACTATCATTAATTAACATCAGTATACTGGAGAGCCCAGATGTCATTAAGACAACAAAGACCTGCTTTGAAGAGTTCTGATTATTGGTGTGACTAAAGTGCTATCTACTAGTGTGGAGTTTATCGTTCACTATGACTCGACGGCACATAACAACAACAACATGACTTTGCTGTGTAGATGGGCATTTGCTGTGCAGAGGTAACTCATGGTTGCTGTGAAGCTGAACACTGACACTGATGTGTCAAATGCGATAATGGTTACCCATGGTGGGCAGTGTTTGGTAGAACTCCCCGATTAAAACAAGCTTGGAAGCTGGAGTGGCATCTCTTCTGAAACAGTTTGCCTCTGGAAACCCTATGGACCTAGAGAAAGGATGAAAGTTATACGAGTTTTCAGGTCTTCTATTCATAGTGTCGCTATGAGTTGCCTACAACTCAACGGTACTTAACAACAACAAAAACATGTAGATGGGTGAGACTATGTGAATGGGGCATGTTAGCTTATCCACAAGGGGATTTGATATCTACAAGTGTCAGCAAGGGGATAAGCTAGTCTCACCAATAAATTTAACCCCTCTAGCCAGAGAGACAGATCTTCCGGTGCCACTGAAGAGAAAGCAAGATGATACAGGATGCCCTTCCTGCTCTAGCTACACCTATGGTAGCAACACCTACAACTAAACTGAAGATCTAACGTGTGATGGAACCTGGAGGGGACGTGTAAGGAGAGCCAATATTGGCAGGAATAAGAATTTTGTTGGATAACTAGGGGTGGGAAGCCAATATTGACAGGACTGAGAATTTGGGAACCACTGGCCTGAAGCAAGGCTCTAGGCTGAGGTGACTGCATGCACATTTCAGGAGCTGTCTTGACTGTGCTGTGTTATTAATCTGGTTTATAACCTTTTAATTTCCCTAATATGGTTTTGTGTGATCTGTGAGATACCACATTAGATTTGGACCCAACAAAGCAGGAAGATTCATGTTGAGATGAGTAGAAAGAGGTATGAGAGTGGAGGACATGTGTTACCTTATGGGAATTTGTTTTGTATTTTTTTTTTTTTTTTGTTTTGTATTCTTGATACAGTTGATGAGGACAATTCCCCTTTGCGAAGTTGGTAAAGATCAGATATGGTCGCCCCACATGACCCTTTCTCTTCTTATAGTTAATGATAATGCCTGTGGGACAGACATGGAGGAGGGCCGTGCGTACTCATGTCACATGGGAGCCTAGAGCTGAGAACACACCTGGAATCACAGAGTTGGATTTCTACAAGTCTGAAGTTTTCCATGTTTGTGTTTTATCTCCTTGATATGTAAGATAAACTCTGAGGACAAAAATCACAAGCCTGAGATTAATGGATTACATTATTATTATTCCACATTTGTTACCAGAAGTGCCATTACCATTTGTCAAGTACTGGGGTAAGCAGGTGTCAGTCTAAGACCTTTTGAGCCATATAGTTTAGTTTTTCCAACAACTCTATAAATTAGGCTTCATTACTACAATTTTATCCACTTCTTGCCTGACAGTTGGTTGGACATAGTGAGGTGTATTTCAAAGATGCTGAGAGCTAGATCACTGGTACGTAAAAAACCAGCAGGGCCAGTCACAGTCAGAAAGTTTCAGCAGAGTTTCCTGAGAAAGGCAGACTGGGAAGAATGGCCTGGAAATTTACTTAAAAAAATTAGCCAGTGAGCATCATATGAATCAAAAAGAGGATTGTTTAATAGAATTCTGGAAGATGTTGTTGTTTATATGTACGGTTGTGTCAGAACCATCTCATAACTTACCCTTCAGTAGGTTTTCAGAAGCAGTAAATCTCATGGAGTAGGACTGCTCATCTTTCTCTCACAGAACAGCTGGTGAGTCCAAACCATGTGCATTTGGATTGGCAGTATAATTCCTTACCACTAACCCACCAGAGCTTCCCACATGAGCCCATAAAAATCCAAAAGACTGATAAATCACAAAATAGGGAAAACAAAAACCATGGAAAGACTTTTCACAATGGAAAACATTAGGATGGCCAACAGACACATGAAGAGATGCTCAAAATCCCGGGCATTAGGAGAGATACAAGTCAAAACAACAATGAGATACCATCTCACTCCAGTAGCAGCAGCAAAGTATTTAATAAGACATCAAGCAATAAATGTTGGAGAGGATGTGAGGAGATTGGAACTCTCACACAATGCTGGTGGGATTGTAAAATAATGCAACCACTCTGCAAGGCAATTTTGCATTTCCTCAAAAAGCTGAACATAGAAATTCCGTATGACCCAGCTATTCCACTGCCAGTATTATACTCCAGGGAAAATAGAATTGAGATAATACTGGAGATTCGTACACCCTGGATCATAGCAGTGTCATTCACATCAACAAGGAAATGGAAACAGTGTAAATGTCCACAAACAAGTAGATTTAAAAACTATGGTACATTAATACAATGGAATACTATGTAGCATTAAGGAGCAAATATTTTGTAAAACACCATATAACAATGCAATCAGCACTCTTGGCATCAGCAACCAGAAATTTAAAAGACATATTGCATTGGCAAAGTCTGCTGTCAGAGACCTCTCCAAAGGACTGAAGGCAATGATATCAATCTGGAGATACAGGCCATGGTCTTTGCAGATCTGTTGTTCATAGGATTGCTATGGGTTGAACTCGATTAGATGGCACCTAACAACAACAATAAGTGAACAATTTAACATTTTTTAGACACAGCAAAAATTCTTATACTGGAATCTGTCTCTTTCCCAATTCCATAGCACTTTCCTATAGAATCAAAGCCTCTTTTCAAATTTACAATCCCTGCAAAGGATGAAGCATCCAGTAAGCAGAGTAAGTACAGGCTTACTTGTGCTTACCTATTAAGCTGTATATGGTAAAAACATCATGTGAATAAAACTGTTTACTACAGATTACTAAATAAACATAAATCACCTTGTGCTTACTTGGCTTGTTGGGTAATCTTGCCATACTTGAACTGACTACAATGTAGCTAACAACTTTCCCGTACTGTAATAGTAGAAGCAGGTTTAGAGAGATATGAGAACTTGGCCAAAAGCTAGAATTAAGTGGCTGGGCTAGAAATGCAATTGCATCATATCCAAGTTCTAAGTTTGTGGCATTAAATCTCAACATATACTCTTGGCTGATCTTTTAAAGATTGTTTTTACAAATGAACAAAAGAAAAGAATGTAAATCTTATTCGTATAGTAAACCTACCATGATAAAATACTAAACAGACTCATGTTTAACTGTGTTTAATAAGGCAATCACTCTCTGCTGTCACCTTCAGTATTTGTGATAACAGGAGACAGTAGTGAGTTGTTGTTCTTGTTGTTAGGTGCCATCAAGCATGACTCTATGGAAAAAAACCTGAAGCCTGCCCGATCCTGTGCCATCCTAATCATCTCTGACACACTGAGCTCATTGCTGCAGTCACTGTGGAAATTCATCTCATTGAGAGGCTTCTCTTCTTTTGTTGACCCTCTGCCTCTCCAAGCACGATGTCTCCCTCCAAGGAAAGCCAATCTTAGCAAAAGCCTAAAGTATGAGAGACAAAGCTTCACCATCCATGCTTCCAAGCACTCTGGTTGCACTTTTTCTAGGATACATGTTTGCTCTTGTGGGCAGTCCATGGGATGTTCAGTATTCTTCTCCAACATCACAACTCAAAGGCATTAATTCTTTTTCTGTCCTCCCTATTAATTGTTCAGCTTTCAGATGCATAGCAAGTTGATGAAATAATTGATGATTTCAATTGTTTCTCCATCTACCATGATGTCCATTAGAGAAGATTAATGATAATGGGGAGAGAGTAGTGAGTAGGTAGTTTAAATCTCAGGCTACTTTTCTCTTCCCATTCATATCCATATGTGGCTTGCAGGAAAACTGAATCAGGAAAAGGGAAGATTGATCTGTGCAGAGTAGGGATTAAGGGTTGGTGATTTGAGCCGGGTCCATCAACCAGTTATAGTCACAGCGCAGACAGCTCAGGGTGGAAGACAACAATACCTTTGTGCTAAGAGGTGGGTCTAGGATAAAGTTTGTGGGCCAGCCTGGGCACATCTCTCAACAAGATGGTGAGAAACTGAACAGCCTTTCCAGTTGGGCTGTTCATGGGGACTCTTCGTTCATGGGCTGTTCATCAGTGGGACTCTTGAAAAGACAGCTTCACCAAATCCATCTCCACCACCCAATTTTGAGTGTCAGAAATTGCTAGATGGTCTGTAATTCCTTTGGTGTATTTATTTAGGATTACAAGTTAAGTATCTGAATAGTCTTTGATTATCCAGTCTTGCATTCAAACTGTGATGGGATTGAATTGATAGCAGAGTAGTTTGGTAGGAAAGAAGCAGAGAAAAGATTGAGTAGTGCAGCTGTCCTAACCAAAACCCACATCACTTGCTGCCCAGTCAGCTCTGACTCCTGGTTGTTCCGTGGGTGTCAGAGTAGAGATGTACTGTCTAGGGTTTCCAATGGATGATTTTTCAGAAGTTGATAACCAGGACTTTCATGCAAGGTATCTCTAGGTGGACTTGAACCTCCAACCTCGTGTCTAGTAGTTAAACATTTTCACTACTCAGGGACCCTGTAGATGCCCAAGGATATTTCAATTAAAGGATGAAACATGGCAGGAAGATGGATCCTAAAACAATCTCGCACATAATTTGGCTCCCATAAGTGGCAACAGAAAGATATTTATGTCGGTTTTCCAGCTAACCTAAGGACAACAATATAAGAGGCTGGTCTCAGAACACACGGAACCTCCTGGAATGAGCATCCAGCGGAGAGGGATTGGAGTAGGCTGTTGGCTATTGGTACTGCGTTCTGAGAGGCTAGGTGGGAGGTAGGTGAGAGGGCAGGCATAAAACGAGTCACAGAATAGAAAGCCCTGCACAGAGAGACTCTAACAACCTCTCTGAAAAGCCAGAACAATCAGCTGAAGAGTCATTTACAACATAAATTCTTGGTTAAATATGAAAAAGGGAGATATCCAGCTGCACTCATTATTGTTGGTGATTTGGCAATTTAGGAAATTCTGCTAAAGGGTCCCTTAGTAGCATGAGAGGGTTAATGCGTCTTCCACATGTCACTCATGGCCTCCCAGGGAACCGTTTACACTGTGGGAAAATGGGATTCCACTAATCTACTTCACAGCCTGGTGAAGAAAACGGCAGAAACATCTGAGCTTTTAGATAGGGAAGAACAGATTTATTTAGGAGCTTGAGAATGAGGCAGTGGTCATGGAGGGAGGGGCTAGGCACAAGTTGAGAAGAATGAAGTGTTTCTATAATGATCACCCCAAGGCCCCAGAACTGGGCATGGATAGCCGGGGCAACCGGAGATAGCAAGCTTTGGAGTTATTAAAGCACAAATTGGCACGAGCTGGGCATTTGGAATGGAAATGGTCAGTGGAGAAAGGATCTTGGCTTCTCGCTAAATGATAGAGATAATCAGGTGCTTATGATTCCAAAGGTTAAATGGGAAAGCCTACCCCATATTTAATGAGCTGTGTGTTACTGTACTTAATGAGAAAACAAAAAAGAAATGATCTTCAGCTTCTGCTTTTTTGCTTGGCCTGTGTCGATGGGCTCCCCCTGATCAGGACAAATTATTAGCCTTACTCAAATAGGAAAAAGAATCTTTAAACAAGAATACTTGCAAGACTCAAACGTTATGCATTTCTGACTCTAATATTTTGAATGGCATAAATAAATAAAATGTGCTCAAATTTGCTATAGCAGTCTTCTGGGTAAAATTGACATTCAACCAAAGTGGTTAGGATATTAAAATAAATAGATTATAAAGGAGATAACCTATAGTAAATATTTTCCTCTTGAAATCTTTTCTTTGGGTTTATGATGCTGAAATATCAAAAAGGTTAGATTTGCATATGGGTGGGGCATGACTGTATGGGAGTCAATCCCAACACGTTCTCCAATTTCCCTTTCTCTTTTAAACTTTGTTTTGCAGCATATCTTTGATGTCAGTGTCAGATTACCCAATAAAAAGAATAAGCATGGGTTTACATGTGCTTATTCACTAATCTGTAGTGAACGATTTCTCATTTCTCCACCACATCAAAGATTCTGCTTCTATGTATAGCTTGCATTTGTCTCTCTCCTAACCTCACAACACCTCCTACAAAAATCAAAGCCACTTTGCACATTTGCATTCCCTAATAGGGTGCTCTGGTTGCCTAGTCAATAGGGAGTAACACTGCCAATCCAAAAGTAAGCAGTTCGAATCCACTAGCTGCACTGAAAGAGGATGGGCAATTTCCTTCCTGGCAGTTTGCAACCTGGGAAAGCCCACTAGAGGGCTAACTATGAGTCAGTTTCTGAGCCAAAGGCAATGAGAGAGTGAATAGGGAGATCCTAGTCCACAGAGAAATGCATTACTAACCCGAGTTACACTTCTCTTGACAGTTTGAATCTACGAGCAACTCTGAGTAAGAAAGAGGGACACTTTCCACTCCTGGATTTACAGCTTTGGAAACCCAACGGAAAGAGAGTTATGAGTCAATTCTGACTTGATGACAATGAGCTGTTGTTCAACAGAGATGGAACACCTAGTAAACAAAGACAGCCCAAGGGAACCCTGTGAAGTTGTTCACTACACATTAACAAATAGTAACATCTGCTTAAGCCCCTGCTTACCTTAACTTCTGAATTTCTACCCCTGTCATACTGTGAGAGCAATTGTTTTAGGGGTTACAACTTGCTCTCTCCAAACCTGAATCCTTAAACAATAACAACAACAAAACCCCCAACACTATCCAGAGGCTGAGGTCTCTGCCAAGAATCAGAGCCATCGACTGGAGAGGTAATTATTGTGATTCTCTCTTGTACAACTGCGGAAAGGCTGGCAGACGCACAAGTGGGAGAAGGTGGAGGCAAAACTCAAGCTTGGTTCTTCTGGTTCTGAGTTTAGTGCTTTCCCCATAACGATAAAGGTTTTTCTGGCTATAATAAATGTTCTAAATTTCTCATGTCTTCATTAAAATTTGTTATTGGCCCCTAGGTAATTTGAGATGTAGAATAATTTAATAGTCAGATAATTTGAATTACTGAGTTGGACACTGGTTTTCACCAGTCTCTGATTTTGCAATTAATGAGGCTTTATTGTAATTGTCAGCAAACAGGAATCATTATCAAGCTAGAGATGGCATTTTCCATGGAAACACTGTTATTAAGTAGTGCAATAACTAATATTAAGACGGAAGTCTGGGAAGATCATTGTCCTTGTACTCTGATTATCTCTGATGCCTTGTTTTTTGCACTCTGCTTAGATGACATCTTTCAGCTTCCTTCTTCACCTAATAAAGTAAGCATGGATTTATTAATCTGTACTGTACAATTTCACCTATTTTTCCACTATATGTTGAAACTATTCACTATAGATTTGTTTACTAAGATTAGAGATGAACATAAGTAAACCCTTGCTTATTAAGTAATAAACTTCTGCCTAGGATATTGTTGTTTTTACAAGTGGCTCCTCAATTCTTAGTGAACATTATTTATAAAAGAAGGAAACATTGACCAGTCTTCATCACGGTATCATCTTCATTACTAGCGCATTAGAGGGAGATCTGATGGCACAGTCTATAGTAAGCTGCGCTGCTAATCCTAAAGCTGTGTATCTCTGTGGTTTGGATCCTCCGATGGCTCTGCAGGAGAAAGAGGGCAATCTGCTGAAGGAGAAAGGTGGGCAATCTCCTTCTGTCTAATTTACAGCCTCAGATCCAATGGAGGTTTGCTGTGAGGCAGAACATATTTGACAGCCGTGTGTGAATGCGTGAGTAAGGTTATTCGGATGTGTGCAATGAGGAAGTAGGGATTGAGGCTAGAAAATGCCTTGCTAATGTGCTAACATTAGTGTATAGGCATTCAGGAGTTAATATCTTGATAATCCTGAGGCCAAGGAATGACATGACCAGATCTGCATTTCAGAAAGCATTGAAGTCATTTGAATAAGATATTATAGTACAAGACTGACTGTATTTGACTTTTTGAAGATCCTTTCCATGGTTACTTTCCTAGTTCTTGATATTTAAGTTACAGTTACATTGGCTCTTGGATGTAGGTCTTATTTTATGTATTTTACCAGATGTTGTTGTTGTTGTTATGTGCCGTCGAGTCGCTTCCGACTCATAGCGACCCTATGCACAACAGCCCTAAACCCTGCTCTATCCTGCGCCAACCGCACC